>NC_057861.1:171540076-171892576 GCF_019393635.1 Dromiciops gliroides | reverse complement strand
AGGAAGTGCTTCTGCAGTTTAATATCGAGGACTTTTTTATTTTGCTTAAGGGAGGTTTGGTGCGGCATTTGAACACTCGGAAATTTAGAAGACCCCTTTTAAGTGTGGTGGGGGTTTTTTTCTATTCGAAGAAATACCTAGGCATGTACTCTTTATCCCTGAGTCTGCACCAAAAATCCACTGGAATTTTGAAAATGTCCCTTTCACTTTTATGGGCTTTTCCCCGCAATCAGAAAGTTATAGAGAACCTCAAAACGCTGCTCCGGCGGCTTAAAAGAATAAAGAATCCAGAGTTTGGAAGTTTCATGAGTAAGCTATTAAAAAATTATTTAATATAAGCAACTCAGATTTTATATCTGTCCTGTTTTCCCTTCCTTCTTTCTCCCTCTCCCTAGGACCGTCATGATGGCACCAGCAATGGGACTGCCCGGTTACCCCAGTTGGGGACAGTCGGTCAGTCACCTTACACGAGTGCCCCTCCACTCTCCCACACGCCCAACGCAGACTTCCAGCCTCCTTACTTTCCCCCTCCTTACCAGCCCATCTACCCCCAGTCTCAAGATCCTTATTCCCACGTTAATGATCCTTATAGCCTGAACCCCCTTCACGCTCAACCTCAGCCACAGCACCCAGGCTGGCCCGGACAGAGACAAAGCCAGGAAGCTGGGCTGTTACACACACACCGGGGGTTACCCCATCAGTTATCGAGCTTGGACCCTCGAAGAGATTATCGGCGACATGAGGATCTACTACACGGACCCCATGGGCTGAGCTCAGGACTAGGAGACATTCCGATCCATTCAATACCTCATGCTATAGAAGATGTACCGGTAAGAAAGATAAAGATACTTCCCCCCCCCCCACCCCTACCCCCAACCACCTCCAAATTAAACAGTAGTTTCAGTGCAAAGTGGGCCGTACTGGGGGCTTGAGGAAAGGGGAAGATATGTCCCTCTCATTTCCTCCAAAGTAGAAAAGTTATCTAAGACTAAATAGAATTGTTGTTGCCGTGACAAAACTGTGCCGTTGGTGTTTTCTCTTCTTTTTGGTTGAAATGAAGATCCAAAACAAATCAAACAAAAAAAAGTGGCTGAGAGTTTTACACCTAGAACAATAGGTTCTTGCTACTCCCCATGCATGCATTAACATTTCCACTAACATATAAATAAATCAAATTAAAGCTATCATTAAGAATATCTTCCCTGCTCAATGACAATAAACTGTTCCGATTGGAGGAGTATATAATACCACCACAAGGCCTTATGTTTGGGATTTCTCACTGTCTAGGGAAAAATGTTAGACAACTGAGAGAGCTCATTAAATGTCCTCACAGCTAAACAAAAAAGTGGGTGAAAGTGGCATTTGAAGAAAAACAGTTCTTGCTGCTTACATATAGAGTGGTGAAATGCCAAGTTGTAAAATAAAGGATTATACCCACAACCTATCATGGTTAAAGGAAAGTATGTAGCAAATCAGATCAGAGGTATATTAAAATTTTGCCTTATCTTTTACTGGGAGTGCTGGTGACCTCATAAATCATTAGCTGGGTTATCAAAGTCTATCAAGACCTGCTATACCCTATATTAAATTAAATGCTTTGAGATTATTGCATTATTTTAGTTCTAATTCAGTTATCGATACAGTTTTAAATGATTTCTAATTAGTACATTTGCTATTTGCAGTGCAAACTAAGGTATTGTTAATTTGAAAAAGCCTTCTGAAATTTAATTTAAGCCACCATTGTTTGTCTATAATGCCTATTTATGCCCCCCAAACTTCTAGGAAAACAGAATTAGAACATGCCAATAATTTTATTAAAACTGTAAGCAGGTACTGAAAAAGTCATCCTTTTCAGAGGAAATGTATCTGGATGTGATTTTCACTAAAATGCTATCCCAATTTACTATATCAAATATTGCAGCAATTGTCGCTGACAGTTTAATGATTATAACTCCATATTACAAGGATGATGCTCAGATATACTTACCTGTTTTCTTAGTCATTCTGAAACCCTGGGTAAATTACATAGTGGACAAAGCAGATAATTTATTATAGTTCTTATTTGGCCAAGACAACCACTGAAATAATTGTATTTAGTAGCCCTGAATGGTAAACAGGCACTTTTTAAAAGTGGAGGGTTCATATTAGATATACACATATACATATATGGACATATATACATATATTATATATACTGGTCCCAAAAGGTTTTGGGATTGATTCTACATACATACACACACACATACACACACACACATATTTCCATAGATGTATAGATCTACCTATCTATATATGTAAAGAAACAGGTTGATACTTAGCATAGTTTCTTCCTGAAACAAAGTAGTCCACGGAGGAAATGATTTAATTGAATGAGCTTTAAATTTTTTAAATTGGAGGTCATAACCATCATGCCCTAAAATATTCTCTTGAATCCTTTACCTGGACCCCTCCTTTGAAATATTCTAATTGCAAAACTATGGTCCATGCTTATGGAAAATCCTATGAATTATAATTGCTATACTTTTTGCAAACCCAGTAGTAGTTGGAACACATCTGTAACATTAAAGGTAGTCTGGTGAAAATGGTGGGTGAGGAAGAAATTAACAGTGATCAAATAAAAATAAGGAATACCTATCATCCTTCTACCCCTTTTTAAAAAAGTTTTTTTTTCAAAGGATCTGGGTCAGAAAAGGAGTCGGTTTCAATGTTTCAGTTCTGCAACTACTTAATATTTTTAAAAAAATCAAATAGATGGTTAAAATTAATCATAAATATCTCAGTGGGGTTTTAAACTTAACAGTTCTCCCTGTATGGAATATGTCTAGAAATAACACAAATAAAAGTATTATGCCACACTACATTTACTTTATGGGTTTAGGGTGCATGCATAAAGGGATCATATTTTCCCCATATAGTTAAAACCACAGAACTGCAGCAGTAGTCATTTCTGAACATTTCTCAATTTAATTATACTTAAATCCAGAAGCACTTTAGGCAAGTTACAAATGAGAGCATTGAGTATAATAAAACCTGTAATAAAGCAACTTAGTACCATCCACCCGGAATCATTGAGATCAGGCACAATTAACAGGAGCATAAATCCAAGACAGAATGGAAAATGTTTGAATCAGTATTATTGTTGGACAAAGACTAGAGAAGGAAGTAATAGTTTTTTAAATGGTAATGCCTGTGTTTGGTAACGATTGCGAAATCTTCTATCTCAGCAGCACTGGTGCTAATTTGTAAACACAGCCAGACATTATATTGCCTGTCAGTTTCTGAATTAGAAAACATGATTTCATTTTACTTTCTAATCACGTTTTGACTCCAGCACACAAAAATCCATTTGTAAAAAAGCAACACCCAAACCTGAGCCCGGACAACTGCAATGTAAAGGTCTTTATTATATTCATATTCTTTTTACTCAGTTCAGGAAGAGGGGCCTATTTTTTTCCCCTTTCCCTTTTTGGTTTTCCAAAGGAAGGGTGTGAATATGCGTTAGCTATTTATCGCACTACCTAAAATGTTTCCAAAAGATTTTCGCCGCTCCCCAGTTACTTCCCCGGCTACTTTCCATTGTTTTCCTAGCTTTAGAAGCTAGAAGCCGAGGTGTAGTTAGCCTGCATAGTTGAATCTTAAAATGGGGAAGGGGGCGGGGGGACGAAGCGGAGAAGAAAAGGGGGAGGGGGAAGTTGATGAGGCGCCAAACTTAAGTGAGATTCAAGAGATTCAATTTAAAGGTTAAATTGCACTTTGTCAAAGATAAGGTATCCAGGCTCTAGGTTTTATTTCCAAAGATAGACTATATTGAGACGTGCTCTGTTTGCTAGGGGCGGGAGGGTTTGACCATCAGTCTGCACTGAAACCTCTTGATTTGCAAAGCTGAAAACTTCCAATAAGCCAACATGAGAGTTTATATATAAATGTCATTATATAGGAGGGGAAATTTCATTTCTACAACCTCCCCTCCCCCCACCATCCCCATACATTCGTTTCCTTTTGTTATGATTATACATTTAAATCCCCCGTATCCTTTTGTTGCAGCATGTAGAAGACCCCGGTATTAACATCCCAGATCAAACTGTAATTAAGAAAGGTAAGCCATTTCCTTCTGCATTCCAAGCATGTCCTTACAGGCTGTGTACTATTTAAAAGAACTTGCAGAGCTTTATTTCCCACCCCCACCCCCCCTTCTTTCTTTCTCTCTGAAGGATTTCCTAAAGGCTTGGAGGTAGTAAATAGATAGGCATGGACAGCAATATTGAAATGATCAGCCTTCTGTTAGTAGTTAGCAGGATTTATGTTTGTTTTCTGTTGGTTGGAGTTCTGAACTTTTGTATATTGTAATTGCTTAATTTGTTGACTGTGTAGTGGCATCTCACTTTTTCAGAGGTTTCATAATTCAATAAATTTCATTAGATGAATGGAACCAAAATAAAAGCCCATGGACGTTAAAAAACTAATGATGAATGGTTGACAAATTTCAGACTGAAATAAGAATAGCTAAAAATGGCATGTGGCTCTCCTTAGAAACAAAATGGCTTTCTTGTTTTCTAATTCATATCCTTGTTGGCTAAGGATTTTTAAACAAACCTTTTGCTACTCTGAAAGTTAGGTGCAAAGAAGTTTGGATTTTGGTTTAAATTTATACCTTACTAAGATTTAATTATAGATTTCAAACTCTGTGCTAGACAGAAAGGTGTAAAGTGATTTGCTTGGGTTTGTAATTTGTATTGTGTTTAGTAAGTAGAAATAAAGTTGATTGGATTGAGTGTATTTATATGTTATTGGTCTAGGTAGCAACATTTCTGTGTTTTGTTGGCAGTGTTATTTCAGAATTTTTTGCATTACCAGAGGATGATGCTATATAAAACTGTTCTCATTTCTAAACCCAATCAGTAGACAGATAGCTAGTCTAAAGTTTCATTTTGTGTCTGTAAAGCCTTTGTCACGTCAAATTAGATGTGCAAGGGATAAATCTAAGAGATGCTCTTTCCAAGTCGACATGATAATTGGCTCTTTTATTAGTAATCTCCAGAGTTCGTTTAACTCCTATTGTCTCTATTAGCCTCCCCAGAGCTATTAATGTCACAAGTGATCTATCCAAAACCTAAGGCTCCCCCCCCCCATTTAGAAATATCCATACTAAGGAACACAAAACAGAAAAGCAATGTTATACAGTTTCAGACTACTTTCATATGTATATAATATATATTTAATGTCTTGTGAAATTTTAAATACAAAGCATATTGCATTTAAGTGGTTCTGAGTATATTTGTGTTGAGAAATGAAACTGGCAATACATTTTCCAGTGGCTTTGAATGTACTCTAACAATAAACTTTCAAATTGTGTGTGTGTCTGTGTGTGCGAGCACACGCACGCACACACAGGCAGGGTGTGTTAGTTTTAAGGAAAGAACACAACTTTTCCCCCTTACACCCAGTAAATCTACTTAGTCTGCCAGGGTCTGTTAAAAATTTCCAAAACAAAAGCACATTTTGAATGTATTCTAATGAAGGGTGACTCACTAATGTTTCTCCACAAGCCCTCAGATGTTCAGGGCCTTAAAACTTGACCATTTAATGGTGAACATTTAAAAAAATCTGAAACCCAGGAAAGGACTCATTTTATCAGTCAATTATGCTGGGTGTAGAACTTTAACCCAAAAGTTCACTTACAGTCCTTGTTTCTGCCCACTCAGCTCTCCATCAATTCTCCAAAATCTTCTTTGAGCCTTCCCTCCCCAGCTCTAAAAAAATACTGGGAGGACTCCTCTCCACCCCACCAGCCCCAGGGCTCTTCAAAACCAAACCAAGCATAAATACCGACCAGCTGATATGTACACTCCACAAACCACTTTTCCTTCCAATCCTAAATTGATTTTTTTCTGATAGAAAGCCCTCGGCTTTCCCCACCCAAATGGAAATGTGACTGGACCAAGAGCTTATAACCACCTAGCCTGCTTGTTATAAAGAACTTATATGACACTTAGCTTGGCTTGTATGAAATTTACATACCACCTAGCCCTGCTTATATGATTGTATATTTCTGGGGAAGAACCCCTGATGGATCTATTGATGGTGACAGTTTCAAAACATTACTTGAAAGAAGAGAGCGAGAGTAGTGAGTGGGCAAGTTTGGCTGGTTTTTTTTTGGGGGGGGGAGCACAACATCCTAAATGCTAGATGAGAAGCAAGAATAATCATATAACTTTAAAACTGGAGAGAAAATTGAGTAAGACTAGAAAAGAAGGAATGAAGGAAGAGGAAAAGTGGGCATTAAAGGCAGTGGGAAAAAAGAGAAAAGGAGAAAAAGAACAGAAGGGAGAGACGCGGGGAAAAGAGTAATAAGAAAAGAAAAAGGAACAGAAAAAGGAAGAGAAAGGAAACAGCTGGAAAGAGGGAGAAAAAAAAGGAAGGGGGGAAAGGACGAAAGGGGAGCAAGAGAAGCAAAGGGGAAAAGAGGAGGAGAGAAAAAGAGGCAAGGAAGAGAGAAGGGAGGTGACAAAAGGAGGGAAGAGAAAAGGAAGGGGAAAGGGGGAACGGAGGGGAGAAGGGAAAGAAGGGAGGTGGAGAAAAGGGAAGGGAGAGAAGGGAGGGAAAGAAAGGAAAGGGAGAGCAGGGAAGGGGGAGAGGGATGAGGAGGCAGAAGGGAAGAAGGTGGAGAGCCAGGGGTAGGGAGGTCGCGGGCCCCCAGGGGTCTTGTGGGGGCGAGGAGGCTGTGTTCACTCGCTTGACTTGGGGGACTCCTCGGTGGGTCCGAACGCCACCCACAACCACCCCATATCTGTCTCCGCAGGCCCCGTGTCCCTATCCAAGTCCAACAGCAATGCCGTCTCAGCCATCCCCATTAACAAGGACAACCTCTTCGGTGGCGGTCGTGAACCCCACGAAGTCTTCTGTTCAGTTCCGGGTCGCCTCTCTCTCCTCAGCTCCACCTCGAAGTACAAGGTCACGGTGGCGGAAGTGCAACGACGCCTCTCGCCTCCCGAGTGTCTCAACGCATCGTTGTTGGGCGGAGTGCTCCGGAGGTGAGGCTCGGCCCGGCCGGGCCCGGCCCGGCTCGGCTCAACCTACGAGAGCCACGCTGCGCCTGCGCCAAAGAGGCGGCGTTTAGTTCCCACTCCCCTCCACCTCAACTCCTCCCCTTCTCTCACCCCGCCCCGGGAAGAAAGAGGCGGGGAGAGGAGGACGGAATGGAGAGGAGGGGCGGGGACAGCGGACCGCGCTTGCGCTCTCAAGTCCCTTCATCGTCGGCTCTTCATTCCCCCCATTTCCCCCACCCTGCGTCAGCTTCGGCCTCGCGCCGGTCCACTGGTGCTGACTCGTGCGCGCTCTCACTCTAGGGTCCTCCTCTCTCTCCGCTTTGGTCACAGCCGCTGGTGCAAATTCAGCCCTTCAAAAGATCTTTCGCTGGGTCACCGTTTTCTCTTGGCCCGACGTACACATGCCTTTCTAACTCCTGATGGTCCGCCCCGTCTGGGGTCCACCCCCTTGCTCTCCCTCTCCTTGTCACTCCTATTTCTACAGGAGCTTTCACCCCCACCCCCCTTGAAATGGCTTTTACAGACTTTTCTCTAGATTACGTCCTAACCGCTCCACGCACACTCCACCCCCACCCCCAACCTCCCCAACCTGCTCAACTTGAACCCTTGAGATAATTGCTCTCTGTTGAACACGAGGGAGATGCTTTCATGTTTTCACTGCCTTTCTTTCCCCTTCCACTCATTATAAGAAAGAACCCCAATGAATTTCCAAATCCATTTTAGAAACGGATATGAATGGCCCACAAAGCTGTGCCTTGAGAGCTGTATCCCCTGCATAAAATACAGATTGCATTGTATCTTCAAGCGTTTTAAAACAAGCAGCTATCTAATCGGTCCATATCTTTCTCTCCCTTTATACTTATTTGGTTTTCTGTTTCATGTGCCTTTAGTGATATACTATCCTTTTCTTTCTTTTATTTCTTCCCCTACTCTTTTTTGCCCATCCCTAAATTGGGGACTGTTTACCTAGGGGCAGCATAATCTAATCCACACAATTAAAGAGCACTTGGGTAGGGAATAAAATCTGAAATTAATTATATGGTGATTCATTTAAACATTTATCTCACTCGGTTCTGTGCACGATAGTTTATTTAGACATCTATTTAGAATTGCCTTCCTTTCCCCTGAATGTAGTGGAATTCTTTAAGGTTTGATTTTCTTTTTTTGACATTTGTAGCTAGGCTGGTGACAATGCCATGTAAACAGTTGGTGAAATGAATTTCCCACTGGGGCTAGAGCTATGGCAAGAAAAAAAGTGATGATAACTTTGGCCACTGTGTGAATAACCCTACAGTGGAACTTGCAAAGACAGTTTAAATACTCCACTGGGATTTGGTTAGATCAAATGAGATAATGTATGTAAATGTTTCACAAACCTCAAAGTGCTATATAAATGTCAACTATTATATGTTACTGCTATTAGGATCATAGCAATAAGTCAAATGTTCAGAAATAATTCCACCTATAAAATTACTTAAAATGCTGGGAGCTGGTTGTTTAGGGGACATTTGTTTTGCTGCTCTCCTCCTACCCTTTATGGATCTGGAGGATTAACTTTTCAATAGATCATCAAATATATTCTACATATCTATATATCTATATATGTCTATATAGATATACATGTGGTTCACTCCTTGAAGTGTCAGGGTCCACTCTTCTCATTACCTAACTTTCAAAATAACTTAGGGAGAAGTGATGCTCAGCAACACAGACATGTCATCCTAAATTCTTTTGTTGTATCTCTGAAACAGGGCAAAGTCTAAAAATGGGGGAAGATCTTTAAGAGAAAAATTGGACAAAATAGGATTAAACCTTCCTGCAGGAAGACGTAAAGCAGCCAATGTCACCTTGCTCACATCGCTAGTAGAGGGTAAGTAACTCTACTCCTGGATTAGGAGGAGGTTGCTTTATTTGGAAATGTGTCATTTGTAGATGAAGATATTATTTTAGTGATACTTTCCATTAGTTGTATAACTTCACCTTCCGAGACAATTTGGTTAGTCTGAAATATGAGGAAACCTTTAAGTGACAGTAAAGTGTTTGGATAATCCCCTTTACTCTGACCTGCTTCATCTTCACTACACAATTTTATCTCCTAATCCCCATCTGACTTTAAACAATATGAAATTTCAAGAACTGCAGATTCTCAAAGTTTGAAGTTTCTGTCCCCTTTAAAGAACGCAAAAGTAAATCATTTAAGTTATTCTGACATCTGCATTTAAGAAATCCGTGACCATTGCTTCCTGACTTAATTTGGGAATCCTTGACCTGAGTCATGATTTAAGACTGTCCTGAAAGCTCTGAGGTGCACTCCCTTTTTGGTTCTGATTTTCTAAACATATGCCCCTTTATTATTCCACTGTGCTCTCCTGGAAGGAAAAAAAGAAACTATTATTGAGCTATTTTAGACTTTTATTGATTTAAATATGAAAAGCCAAAGGAAATACAAATATTGCTGGTTCTTAAAAACAAAAACTGTCTGATGGAACTTTATTATATTTTAGGAGGGGAGATGCTCTTGTCTTTTTCTAGATGATCAAGTTTGCTTACATTTGCTTATGTTGCAGTGAATTTATAGCTTGCTTTTCTTTTCTTTGTGTCCTGTTTGAAACGTTTTAAGTTCAAAGGGAGAGAAAATTCAAAGCACTTAAAATGCCATGCAGATTAAAAATTAACAGTTCTATGCAGAGTGAGGGGATCTGATTGACAGTTTTGTAAATTGGAGGGGTAGTGGTCAAACAGGGAAATCCTTGTATTTGTGAAGAGATTATAATCCCAGTTAGAGGATGCATTTCAATGTATTCATTTGGGAGGTAGATAACTTTTTAAAAAGTTTAATAGTACAGACTTAGGAAGGTGTCATGACCAAACCCATTGATTTTGTTAGAGATGGAATACACAGTAATCTTAAACTATTGTTCTATGCCATAGAACATGCCATGTACAGTAATGTTGAAGTTTAGCACAAAATGCCCACCAACCACACTCACCATTAAGGAGTTGATATGCTGATAGGTTGATAGTGATGCCTAATTTTTAGCTTGAGAGTAAGTGTTGGGGGTTTGAGTCCTGTGGCATTGGGGGAGTTTCTAGAATACTGTTATTGTTTATGATCTGCTCCATTTTATGGAAACAAGCTCCGCTGAGCGGGGCTTTGAAGCTCTAATTGGCGCATGCGTTCTTCCGGAGCTGGAGCTAATGGCAGGAAGCCCTGCAGTAAAAACCAACTGGTTCAGGAAATTAAAACCAAAGATTTGAAAATCAACAAAACAGACAGACTCAGTAGAGTGACCCTGAAATTCTCATGGTTAATCGTTTGGGGGTGAACAGATAATTAAATACTATCCAGTTCAATTTTAAGCACTTAGTTCTTTTTAGAAAAGCTCCAAGAGTAGTTATGAATATCATTCATTAATGTGTTTGTGGGTGTGAGTTTGTTATAAAAGAAACATTTTAACAGTGTCTAGAAAACCATCATTATTGGGAAAGGGGAAAGGAGGGCAAAGAAATTTATGATATTTATGTATATTGGCCTTTGGGGGGCAATGGGCATTTACTTTGGTCCTAGGGAATAAAAATAAAATACTTAAAACAACCATTCCCTGCCCCCCCCCCCCAAGTTTTGGGTTTGCCTAGCTTTTTTTTTAAGGGGAAATGGGAAAAAGGAGAATTCATTTTTTCCCATCATTGTATATTTGTGTATTGATCCCATATTTTTCTACTTCCCTCCCACTTCTCTGTCTTACCTTCTGCCAGGAGAAGCAGTGCACCTAGCCAGGGATTTTGGGTACGTGTGTGAAACTGAATTCCCTGCCAAAGCAGTAGCTGAATTTCTCAACCGACAACATTCCGATCCCAATGAGCAAGTGACAAGAAAAAACATGCTTCTAGCTACAAAGTAAGACATTTCCCTCTGTACTGTTGGTATAACAGCATTTTGTAAGAAAAAGCTTTTTTTTTTCTTCCCTAATTTATCCTCCATTCCTTTTCTTGTTAAGTAGCTAAACTATTTTGTAGGTTGCCAAAGTACCATCTGTTATAAAGGGAAAAAGTAAAGTTCAGTTTGTGTCCTTTTTCTCTTTCCTCCCCTTCTCCAGCCCTTTAACAGTTTTCTTTAATGTGGGGCTTGATAGTAGATGACTTTATATTTCAGTGGCTATATTATTTTAAAAGATCAGGGCCAAATCCATAAAGGGGAAATAAGCTTGCCTTTGGACTGATATATATCAGTTTCTGTCTCTCAAGGAGGCATTTGCTAAAGACATGGAGCTCATACTGGCCCATGAAATACACAAACCAGATGGGCCCATTTCAGACCTGCTCCTTTTCCTAGCCCCAGCCTTCAACCTTCTCTCCTTAGGTTTGACTGCCTCCTTCCTGACTGCTGGTCTCTTTCCCCTAACATTTTCTCCACCCTTTTCCCATGATCTCAGATGTTTTAGGGGAATTATGGAAGAGGTTTCAAAATGGCCCAAATTATACCTACATCAAAATTCGGTCAGGATTTGTCTCTGCCAGGGCTAAATAGGCTTCTCCAGGTGGTATGTTAAAAAGAAAATGGTTGATATGATGTTTTTTAGAAATTAAAAGGCTTATTTAATTGACCTTAATTACCAATGGAGTTGTCACCAAAGGGCACAGAGCCAGAGGGTAGAAGCTAGAGGAGGGTTACAAAGGAGGCTGCAGTTGACAATAGATAGAGATAGAAGGAGTTTGTGGTGGGGAAAATAGAGATAGCTTAAACCTGTAGATTGCCAGTCCATCCCATTTATTCTTTGCTCATCCTGATCCATCTTCTCCCAGTGTTATCTCCCTTTTCCCCTCTTTTTCCTTACTCTGAACATCCCATCAGCACATTGAGAAACCTTTGAGGCAGAATGGGCAAGGTCCCTGGTTTAGTTTTCCTTTCAATTAGGCAGGGAGGGTTTCTTCATTGCAAGTAGTACCAACCTGACTTTTCTGCTTTGAATGGCCCAGTTTGAAACTTTAGTCTCTTTCCTCTCCTTTCACCTTTCAACACATGCACACACATGTATGCTTGTGTACACGCCCTCAACCTCACCCACTCTCCCTTTGAAAATTTCTCAGCTTTCTTTTTGTAGTTTTTAGGGGGAAGGCAGCTTAAGGATAAAATGAACATTGTACCTAGATAGGTCACTCTCAATTATCCCTTTTGCCTCCTGTTCTTTTGGTAAAAAAAAAAAAAGCCCTTTCCAAAACCAAACCTTAAATATTCTGTTTCTTTCAAAGTTCAACTCACTGAAGGGGACTACAGAAGGGGCAAAAGGTTTATCCCAGATTCAAGTGGTAGGAAAATTGTCTACGAGGGGATTGTACCCAGTGGGGATATACCATATTGTTTTTTACGGTGAGGGATGATAGATCATATTGAAGGTATTTATCTATTGCTGAGCATTGCTCCTCTCCTTTGGCCTCCTTCTATGAGCATATATGTATGCATGTGCCCGTGAGTGTCTGAGATATGTATATGAGGCATGAAAGTCTGAGAGGGAAAATGTTTAATGTTGGTTTTTGTGAAAGGAAGGTGAAGAGTGGGCTGAATAACTATTTGGAATGGGCTATATTGGTCTGTATAGGGCCCTAGAGAAATGCATGGAAGTACTGCTGGAGTTTTAAAATGGCCAATAGGAAAAGTAAAATGTGAGTTACTACATTGTCTACATGTATGCATGTTTAGCCTTGTGGCAGGGAAACCCAGTTCTGTGTTCCAGGTGGTTATATAATCTAGCAGGGAGAAGTGCCCCGCTCTTGCTGCTGCTGACAGCAATGGTTCATTTCTCTTTCTTTCCCTCTCTCTTTCTCTCTCTCTCCCCCCTCTCTCTGCTCCACTTGTGCTTCAGACAGATCTGTAAAGAGTTCACCGACCTGCTGGCTCAGGACCGATCTCCCCTGGGGAACTCAAGGCCCAATCCTATCTTAGAGCCAGGCATTCAGAGCTGCCTGACCCACTTCAACCTCATCTCTCATGGCTTCGGCAGCCCGGCAGTGTGCGCAGCAGTCACTGCCCTGCAGAACTATCTCACCGAGGCACTCAAGGCCATGGACAAAATGTACCTCAGCAACAATCCCAACAGCCACACAGACAACAGCGCCAAAAGTGGTGACAAAGAGGAGAAGCACCGAAAGTGAGGATTTCCTTCCTTCCTTCTCCTCAACTCCACCCTGCTTCATCTTTTCACCTCTTCCCATCTCCTTTCTCTTCTGCACCCATCTTCTTCTTCATCACCCACCACCACCACCACCACCTGGCAGGCTACAGCTCTGGAATCAGCGATCGACTGCTGGCCATTCTGTTCTCTGAGTCTGCAGGAATGCTCTCTTCTCCTGTCTACCAACCCTGACTCATAGTCCCTCTCTGCCTCCTCCCCCTTCATCATCAACACTCCCTCGCCCCTGTTTGGAGCCTAAGAGAACAGAACAGGCGGTGGAGCCAGCAAAGAAAAGTTCTGTCTGAGTTTGTGAACTTTTTTTTTAAGTAAACCAACAGAAAAATAAATAAAAAGAAAGAACTTTTTTTCTAAAAAAAAAAAAAGAACAGTTTAAAAAATAAAAAAAAAATTCTATAAGCTTCATGGGACTGAATCACCACCTCCCCTTACATTACTTCAGTTAAGATTGTAGCCATATTAAAAAAAAAAGGCAAAAAGGATAATGACATTTTTATCAGTATTGTGAATAAACTTGAACACAAAAATCCATGCAGTTCCATGTCATGTCTTCAGTTATAGAACTTCTTCCTCTCCAAGGTAAAGCGACCAACTTGAACGTTTTATGACAACACAATTTGCGGTTACTCTATAAGGGAATCAGTGTTCATGTCTGTATATATTTATTTATGTGTAATTTAATGGGAATTGTAAATATGGTGAGTCTGTTTTAAGCCTTTTTTATTTATCTGGTGATTTCGTTTACCTCTTGTTTAGTGGGGTTCAAATCTTCCCTCTTAGTTCTTCATGTGGCTCATGGTACATATTTAGAAATCCAAGGTTTGGGGGATTATTTTTTTTTCCTCTGGGATTCATGATTTTTGACCTGTTGTAGCATGTTAAGGCGACAATGAAGCAGCTGAACAAAAAAAATTTTTTTAAGAGAAATAAAATGGATTTTAAAAATATAATTAGTATTACATTTACATTTATATTCATTGAACTCTAAGAAAAAGTGATATTGGATCCTGGAATGATTTTTAAACATGAGCAGTTTTACAAACTTTATGTCATGAAGATGGGGTGGGGGGATAGGATTTAGGAAAAAAAGTTTTATTTTTCTCCACTGTCTTCCCTTAAAAGCATCATCAGAGCAATAAACAAATATTGTCTTTAGTCCAAGGTTAGGGATTTCCACCCCCTCCCTTCCTCGCTCCTTTTTGTTCAAAGAACTTCAAACATTTGGGACCACCTGGTATCCTGTATTTCCACTGGCCATATTGGAAGCAGTTCTAGTTGTATTGTATTGAGTTGTGCTGGCAGTAGTTTCCATGCCTGTCAATGTATCATAGTCCTTTGTTGCCCAGATAAATAAATATTTGATACGCTTTATGTCGATTTTTTTTATTCAGTGGCTGTCTTTACCCAGGCGTATTTTTGTTCTTGGCAGTATTTTTTATTCAGTATGGTTACAGTAATTGAGTTTAACTCTCCCTTGACAATTGCTCCTTGCAATAAGCAGCTGAACCCATTGTTTCCCTCAAGTATAATAAAAACTTACTTTCAACTTGGAGTTCAGAGCAGGGTATCATTTAGATATTCCACTGAGTCTGTATTCAGACAAATGACACAATAAAACACAATGTATTCTTTTGGATAAAAAATTGTCTCTACTGCTAAAGGAATGACATACCATCTTTTCCTTAATCAAAACAGAATTCTATTTTTAAAAAGAAAATAAAGTTTTATTTATGTTGATTCTTTAGGTTTTCATTTGTGTTTTAAAACAAAAACATGAACCTTTCATAGGGAAATAAAAATTTGGTTCATTTGTACCAGAATTATATGCTGCTGTTGATAAGATGTTCAAATGAACTAAAACTAATCTTGGAAAAGAAAAAAAATTGTGATACACATGTATCACATGAAAAATTTAATTCAAATTAATTTTCATATTTATGGATGAACTGATATTGTGTTTAAATAGATTTTACAGGAAACTGGAAAAATAGACAAATCATTGGTATCTTTTCTTTAACTGCCCCTTCATATCCCCCATCCTATCTGAAAGAACCTCTAAAACGATACAAAAATGCTGAAATGAAAACTAAAACCAAACCAAACCCAAACACATATCTGCATATTGCTTGTGACAGTCTATTGAAATATTGAGAGTGTTTTGTTAGGACTCTAATGTTAGTATTTGTTTGTAAATAAGAATTGCTAACTCAGAGTTCCTGCTAGTTAATTTGAAACAACAACAACAACAACAAACCTCTTTGCTTTGTAAGTGAGGTGGATGTTTGTGTGTTTTCCAAGCAAAAAATGAAGAGGTTAAGCGTAAGGTATATAGGAAAACTACAGGGAGAATTAACATTTGTTCAAAAATTTTGATGTTTGGTAGGGCTTGTGATGCAAAGTATTAGATAAAGTCCAATATGTTTCATTTTGCTTTGGTAATCTACTTAGGGAAGGCAGTGTAAAATCAATCTCGTCAAGCAGAAGAGAGTTGGTGGAGTCTAAATTCTATTTTCAAAAGCAAGCTAGTTCATAACAATGGCGGATTTTTCCTAATACAAATTGAAAGTGGATCCTCTGAATGCAAAGCTGCAATTGTTTTTAAAACGGTTATTTATTATTTCCTAGAGAGACTGGTTAACTGTAAAGTAGATGTAACAAAATAATGAGGTGAATGAACCCTAACTGTACATATTCTTGACATAAATGAAATGCACAGTGCTGTAGCAGGTGAAATGAAGCATTGTCTATCAGGGCTGTTTTTCTTGGCTGCATCTCAGATTGTGTGGGGGATCCTAACCTCAGGCACAATAGCATTCATAAACAGCAATACATTGCTGCTCTTTCTACAACAACACATAAATACTCATTTTTAAATGGAAACAATCTTATTAAATACCATTCATTCATATCTGGATTTACAGATGCTTGTTACTTTTGAAATCCTGTACCCAATATAATCCTTGCATCCTGAGCAAGAGAAAAAGGAAGTGTTGTGTTAGAACATTACAAGGTCACAATAAACAATGATTTCAAAATGTATAGAATTAGTTCATTTTATTCTACAGTTGGGCATTTTAAGGATCATGGTTCTTGTCTAGTTTTTTCCAAGTAAAACCAGAAAGGAAGCTCCAGAGCATTTTGGAGGGCATATAGCTAGCTGGGTAAGGGAGGTTATTATTATTTTTTTAAAAAAGATTTTATATGTCTAATGGAAACTATTTAGATATAGACTTCACTTCTGTGACCAACCTGCAGCTTCTTAAACATGTGATGACTGCTTTTTCAGGTTCTAGATTTAACTTTAAATGCACTAGTCATCACCATTGTTATTCCAGGCTAGGTTTTCATTTAGAAAGGACATTTACTCTCTTAGATTAGCTCAAATTAGGAAAAATAGTTGAATGTTAAAGTGCAGACCCTTCTTGCTCAGGGTGTGTGCTAATTTCAACACCTGATAATCAAATCACAATGCTCCTTCAAGGTTTATAGTCACACACCCCCAATCCAAAAAAACTTTTGAAATCACAATATAACCCCTCCCCCCCCCAATCGAATATTAATATAATTTGAGATTTAACTGGTGGAACAGCCATCAGGACAGCAATGCCCCGCAGCTGAAATAATATTTAAAATAGAAAGGATTTGACATTTGAGAAGTCAGTGGCTTGAAATACCCAGTTGTACTTAGCTAATTCAGTCCTTAACCTCTGGTTTCAAATAAATCAATTACAGTCGATTCCATTTCAGTTCAGAAGTGCATGGGGTTTTAGTTAATTGAATACATTTTATTCACTTGCTAGGAATATTCATTTATCAAAATTCTAAATTTATTATACATTTCTTTATAAGTCAAGATATATTAGGCTCTATAATCACATCAAATTCTTCCTGGTTTACACAAATCCTGCTTAAAATTAGAATTTCATAACGATGTATAAAACATTTCCCCCAATTCCCCATCACCCCACTTCAACCAAAACTAAATTCATCACAGTAGTATGTCAGATTTCATGCCCAGAAAGTATAACAAAGATAAGATACTCTCCTTCTCCCACAAAGAAGAAATTACATGTAGTCCATCCTCATTGTGTCAAGTTTAAATAGGTTAAGAACGAAGCTGGAATAACCAAGTTTAAAAAAAGTGTAGACCTGAAATAAAAATTGTGCATGGTTTCCATTATGGCCTAACTTTCCTCCATCTGACAGGTATGATAGCATTTTGTAGTCTTAAAGTGACAGGATCCTTTTCTTAGGTGGCAATCTTGGTGGGTTTTTATTTCTTTTCTTTCCTTTTTTTTTGGGGGGGGAGGGGACAAATGTTTGACTACATATCTAATTGTTAACTGAAACCAGTATAGTTGAATGTGCCAAAATGAAGTTGTGCTTTAAACAGATATTGATGTATGCAGTGTTTTATATTTATTGTTTGCAGCATCCCGCTGGCAGCAGCTTACTGTTTGGAAAGGAAAGGGGTTAATTAGCGTCATTATCAATCACTAATGCTTGCCTAACGTGTCCAAAGAATAATCAAGTTAGAGGACGGCATGAAGCCAACATCTGCTTCATCCCAGTTAAAGATCTCATCCCATGCCACTTTGTTATTGGGTGGGGGGAACTAGATGAGGGTGGGGTCCTTTTCAAATTTTGGGCAAAGTCAGGGAAATACAAGTAAGGTCATATCTAAGAAGGAGAGAGTGTGTAATATAAATAATAAATGTTTTTATTTTCTCAATTACAGGGGTAAACATGGAGAAGGTATTGAGGAAGGTTTACTGAAATTTGTTCTTTATATACCTGATTGTCAAAGTCAGGTGTTAGAAATAAACACACAGTCATTTGTCTTTTGGCTCTCTATGTCTGTATGTTAGTTAAATTAATTCTGAAATGGGGGTGGGAGAGAGGAGATGATATTGCTCCCAATATTTAATCACCAAAGGAAAAGCCAACCCAACCCAACACATCACCCATCATCCCTCTTCAAACAAATAAAAATGAAGAGACTAGATATTGTAGTCATATCTCAATTCTCTCTGGATTATTTTTCATTAGACTGTTTTTTATCTTTGTATCACCTGAACCTAGCATGGTGTCATGCCTATTGTAGGTAATAAATACTTGTTGGGTTTAATTTAATTAGGCTTTGGAATATTTTCTTTTTCTCATTAAGTAAATCTCGTTAAGAAGTCATACTTCCCATGACTTCAATTAATGGCTATTGTCAGCATTGAACTTGGGGGCCCTTACCTGATAGTTGTGCTTTCTTCATTTGTTGCTGTTAGTGCCATTACTGATAATTTTGTCATCATGATGGCTAAAGGTGGGGCAGCAACTATGAGAAAGTTTGACATTATTGATAGACATAGCATATATATTTTCAAAAATAGAAAAGTTAACTGACACCTGGCACTGAAGTCCATATTTAGATTCATATTTTCTAGCCATTTAAAAAAAAAACTTGACATGAAATAGGTCTCTCTGATATGTTCACAAGTAGATGGAGTAGTTTCTGATTTATTATTGTCTTCTTCTCCTCCTTCTCCTTCTTGTTTTCTCCTCCTTCTTCCAAGATCCTAATTAAAATCTTAAAATCTCATTTATTTCATAAATTTGTCACCAGGGTTAGTGAAAAATTCAGTCAGCTCGTTTCAGTAAATTACATTTAGTACCCAAACATTTTAACATGTAGTTATTACTAGGCACATGTTGGGGGTTGATAAGGAAAGCAAAACTATTTTGGATTGGTGGGTAGTCCATTTGTATCTGACCTTTCTTAGTTAAAAAAAAAAAATCTGTTGCTCAGCATCATTTTTTGAAAGAATGAGGTGAGAATGATAAGATTAAATTTGTAGGCTACCCAAAATATCAAATTCACCCAAAGGGTATCTTTTCTTTGCCCCCCCCCCTTTATGAGGCAATGGAGGAAGAGTTTTGAGGGCATAGAAGAAATTTATCTTTTAAATGGAACTAAAGAAGACATCAGGGATCAAGGGGGAAATATCTATTAGTTACAGCAGTAAAGAGGAAGACAAGAGTAAAATTCCTAACCTAAAGGAAGTATGACCTTTCTGCAGAGGACACACAGGGCAGAGATTTTTACTTAAGAATGATACAAAACATGACATTCTTTAGGTAACTTCATCATAATTAACTTCACCTTGCTCCTCACGTCGGATTTCAAAGCAGGTGCAGGGACAAAAAAGTTAGCATGATCTTTCAGGATGAGTGGTTTCTCTCAGGGAATCAGCATCACAACAGGCTATTTCTAGCAACGATCCTAACCACCAGCCTTCCAGGTTACTGTATTAGTTCTATGCCTTAGTCGTTAGTATATTGCAGTTCTTGCCCTTGCTAATCATGCTCTACGAAGCTGTGGTGATCATTACAATTGTTGAGTTTTATAAGGAAACCTCTGTACTAGAAGCAAGAATCTGCAGTTACCTCCAGGGTGTTTTCCCCTCCTTTCACCCTGGTCATTTTGCCCGCTGTTCCAGAGATGTGCAAGGCTATTTATCCAAACTAAATTAAGTCCATGCATCTCAAAAGGAAAAATATACATACATACATGCATATATATATATATATATATATATATATATATATATATATATATATATATATATATGGCATTAGATTTAAAGCTAGCACATTTTATTTGGGACTGTCAATTTTAAAACCCTATTTGAGAATTGTCCCTTTTTTACAGTCTCCCCCGCCCCCTCCCCGAATCTAGGATGCGCTGTTGTCTGACGAAAGGAGCATTTGCGGGGGTGGGGTGGGGGTGGGAAGGGGGGGGAGCCGAGATAAATTCCCTTATCCAGTAAAATGCAGCAGAACAAAGCCAAGAGGTTCGCCTCCCCCATACCCACCCCCGGCTGCCCCAGAAACCTACCCGCCCTCCTCACTAAATTCCTTGAAATGAAACCTGCTGCGTGACGCCTCCTGCTTGGGGAGGAATTCGCAACTTGATTTTGATGGTCAACCTCAGGGCAGGCAGTTTGAGGGGCAAAGCCCCTGGTTCCGCCCCCTCAGCAGGGTTCGCCAAGGGCTAAGAGGCTGGCAGGTGAAGAGCCTGGCTCCCGGGAGGAAAAACATTAACAGGAGAGGTGGGAGAGGAGGGAGGAGATCTGGAGCAGTGACCACAGCGCTCGCTCCAATGTTAGGCCCAATTAAGCTGCAGTAAAACATTCCCGAACAGGTTCTAAACTTTCCTTCTCCTCTCTCCCGGACTCAGTCTCACAAGCCTCGGGGAGGGTACTGATAGCCGGAAAGCTCAAAGCTAGGGTTTTTCAGAGTATTTCCTGGTAAAGGCATTTTACTGCGCCATGTGGGGGTGGGGAGGAGAGATGTAGGATTCGATTAAACAACGTTTTTATTTTATCGAAATTTTATAGTAATTTACATATTCTCTGTCTGTCACAGATATCTACACAGATCCTTTTGGTCCACATTCCACCCCCCTCTTACTTCTCGCCCCAAGGATCCCCACCCCTGTCCACCCCCAGCTGCCTTTGCACGACAGCCTCTGGGGTAATGTCTTCTCTCTAGGAGTGGTACCAACTCAGTAGGCTTTTGGCCTTCTTTTTCTAGCTAAGAATTTCCGGGGCTCTATTGATCATTATCCAACTGTATCTTTTAAAAGTAATTACACACTTGTTTTATTACATCAGTTGGTTTGACCTACCATCGCTCATTCTACTGAATGTCGAGAATTTAAACTATACTACAGGCCTTCAAAGTTTCGTGGGGTGGGAGAGGAGTATTTATTGTACACTTTCTGTGTTCCAGTACTAAAATATCGATCTCCCATTAGAATCGTCTTGGACTGAGATCCCGGGATGTTTATTTGCACTCAGTGGCAATTCCAGTCCCATTTGCACTTCTGGTCTTCCCTTCCCCCTCCTCCTCCTCCCCTTTCCTCCCTCCTCCTCTCCCTCTCCCTCTTTCTCTTTGTAAAATTTCGTTTAGACTTTTCTGGGGAAAAGGAGGGGCGGGGAGGGGAGGGGGAGAGGGAGGGAGCTGATTCTCCCATAGTTGATATTCCAGGTTCAGCCTCTTTCCCCGCTCTCATTCTCTAAACTCAGCCGGGGGGAAGTGTCGCCCCGGGCCAAACATATGCTTCTTTCCATTGCGCTAATCCACCTTCAGCGTGGAGGAATAATTGCTCGAGTGTCCATGGATTCTCGGTGCTTTGTCCTTCGCTGGCTCCCATCAGCCCTGGCAACGCCATTTCAATCAAATCTTTTCAGGAATACTGTCTTCTTTTTATCAAATCCCAGCCCCTGCAAACGACGGAACATTTAACAAAACCCCCTTGGTGTTCCACTAGCCGCCCCCCGTCTGGGCAGACAGACGTAGTGGCTGAAACTGGGAGACACGAATATTGCAACAACTTTTCATTGAGTCCGGCTCTGGAGAAGACGTGTCTTAGTAAACAACAGTGAACCAAAACAACAGATACAGAAACGAGTCTTTTTTTCCAAGCCCCAAGTGTCAGGTGTATTGGGAATAAAGGGTCAAAGGTCATCCTCTAAGAGAAAACACGTTCCAATCTAGCTTTTTCTTTCATATCCCAGAAATGAATTGCATCCACAGAACGTTCAGATAGTTAAATGTTGATTATGGGTGGGGGGAAAGTAGGAAAGCTTATCGAAGAGAAGACACACAGAAGTACATTTTGTTAAAAATATTGATGATTTACATTGAATCTTTCATCTTTGGTGGGGTGGGGTGGGGTGGGGAGGGAGTGGGGAGAGGAAGGCAGGAGCGCATTAAAGAAATCTGGAGAGTTAGTTTACTTCCTAAATGTAAGTATACAGATTTAGCAGATCTCAGATCCCAACTGACTTCAAAGTGACAGGTATAGATAGAAGTTGAGTCTTAAGACCTTCATTACCTCATAATATTTCGTTACTATATATGAAAGTACTGAATTTTATTGATTTAATATTTTCGATGGATTCCACAGATTTAGCCTGTAGATCTGAAAAACACTACTATCAAGGAAAGAAGGAAGTATTGAAGGAAAGAAGAAAGGAAGGAGGCGAGTCAGGTTACAAGAAAGACCTTTAGAAGAAGACATAGGAAAATAGTTGTTGTAAGAAAATAATGAAGCCAAATAAAAAAAGAGGAAGCATGAGGTTTGGTTTTGTGTAGCAATTATTATGCAAATAGTTAGGAACATAAGAGATTGTAGTTCCATTATAGGAACGAGGCTTACAGCTTGTTTATAAAATGAAAACGTCAGTAGCATGAACAGGTTTCCTAAAATACCCAAATAACCCTATCCTGAGACCTATTTCAGTGACTTAGGCAGTTTTAGTTCTGCAACAACGTTATTTCATGGTGATCAACGGGAGAATGGATATGTAAATGAAAACTGTTCCATGCTTTGAATTGGCATAATAACGCACCACTCCTTTTATGGTATTACACTACATGGTGCTTTTCAGTAATTCATCTTAACTCTCCAAATATATAGCTTGAGGGGTGGGGTGGAGTGGGGATTGTGGTCAGCATTAGAATGGCGCGAGCACCATAACATTGGCCTCCCCTTCCTGGAATGAACATATCCTATAGCAGTCAGAGGCCTTGATAAAAGTTCGAGGGTTAGATTAAATTGTTGAGGTCTCCAGAATTAACAGAAATGGATGTGTCAAATGAACTGTTAATGTTGAGGTCCAGGTGTTTATTTTAAGTCAAACCGCCATGACCACAGTTTTAATACTCAATCAAAAAGAGTTCCTCTTAATGCTCTCTAATATGTTCAGTTCCCAAGATGGTAAAAAGCTTATTGGGAGAGGATTTGATCAGTTACTTTTTCATCCTGGGAATGGTGATGGAACATATATTTCTTGGCTCTCTGCTGCAACTTGGTATCTTGGAAAGTAAAAAACAAAACAAAACAAACTTCCTTTTAGTTTGAAATTGAAAAGTTCAGGTACAACAACAACAACAACAACAAAAATCTTAGCTTTGGTAGGCAAGAGGGACAGAGAGGCTCAGATTTTCTGAAATCAAAGGAATAAAAGAAAGACATAGAAGAACAGTTACCTCTTCCCAACACTGCCTGCAATAAAATCTGGGGAGGGATGGGGAAGAACCTCAAGGAAATCCAAAAATGTTTAGCAACAGAAAGTCTTTTAGGAAATACTAACCCCTAAAAACACAGTGGGAAGGGGCAGAATGGACATTGAAAAACTGGATGTTTTTTAAAGCTTTGCAGGAAGGGGATGTGTGCATGGAGGGCAGAATTCAACTAAATATGATTACCACCCCAGCAAGGGTAAGAAACCGAGGAAATGAGTTAAAATTAAAGGACTTGTTATCACAGTTTCTTGGTACTTCATAAAACCTCCTATAAGAAACTGGCAGTAATTACTCTAAACCTAGAGTAGAGACTTGCGGTCTCAGAAATTCAAAAGAATGAAAGTCCAATCTAAGAGGATGGTGAAAGGGTCCTGCAGGTTTACCCTCAAGCCCTGAAAAATGGTACATAACTTTTCAGGACCATCCTAGCACAGGGAGGTGGATTGTTTTTTGTTTTTTTTTGCTGAAGTCAATGTGGTATAGTAGCCTAAGAAAGTATTGGATTTGGCATCAAATACTATTTTCTGTGACTTAGGGCAAATCATATCCCTTCTCTTAGACTCAGTTCCTCCCCTGTAAAATTAGGAGGATGATCTCTGAGGTCTCTTCCAACTATTAAATCTTATGATCCTATCCTGTGGCCAACCAGTCACTATTACATCCAAGAAAGAGAGGGAGGCACTATAAACAAAAAGGATACCTGGTTCACTTCATACTGAGGTTCTTACACAGGTTCTTTGAAAGCACCAGGAATGATGGGGTAAAAAGAAAACCTGTTCAGAAAAAGAAAAAAAGTTTAGTCATCTGGTAGAAATTGGAGGCAGCATCACAGAAAGTTTTTGGGTTTCTTGTTTTGTTTTGTTTTGTTTTGTTTTATTAGAAAGAAATGCCATTCCAACTCCTGCAGAACAGTCACTGTACCACACATAGGTGTTGCTCTATTCAAAGGAAGGCTCAAATTGATTAAACTTAGTAAGAACAGATCTCTACAAAGAAATTGGAAACAGAAAGTGAAGGGCTCCTTGATTGGCAGTGACACCTCAATTCTCAAAGGTGATGGAAGAGTTCCTGCTTTCCTCAGGGTGATATAGTTTAGAGGCAGCACCATACATTCCCATGTGTGCTTCTGAGAGAATCATGAAGCGAAGTCTATTGGCTTGCCCAAGGTGACAGCAGTATTTGACTGTGGATTGCCAATGGTTAGATGCCTCACAGAATTTTAGGCCTGGAAGGCACATCCATATAAATTTACAGCTCATTCCACCCCCCCACCCCCACCCCCCGACCTCCCACCTCCATTTGCCTCTAGGGATAACTCTCTCTTAGCCCAACTACTAAAAGTAGTTACCTCTTCATCAGCATATTAAATGCCCCACTGGTATAAGACTCTACTTAGCTACTAAGAAAGAACCCTCTCCAGCTAAAGGGCAGTAAGTTTAGGGAAAGGTACTTCCTAGAAGTAAATATGGAAAAGATGGAGTTAGGAGAAGGAAACAAACTTCAGAGAACTGTCTTAAATTTCCACCCCCCTCCCCACATTCCCAATTGAGTATTTTGGCTGAAGTTGTCTTTCTTTGTATTGTTCTTTGCTGAAGAAAGCTGCCTAGACCATTCGCTAGCTTTAGTTTAACCACAATGCTCACCGAAACTGGTTTATGAAAACCAGATTCTGAAAGCCTGTCTTCTGGCACAATTAGTCTGCCTTTTCTTTGACAAAATTCTTGTAATGCCATTCAGAAAAAAAGGGGGGGGGTGGTGACTTTGGGGGAGAGAGGAGGAAGGTGGTAAGTGTTAGAGAAGACTTTTTTTATGACTACTCAAAGAAAAAAACTCATGTTAGCACATTAATTTTGGGAGCTGTGAAATAATTAGCGCACTAGTTGGGATCCTATTAAAATTAGCTCTATTTCTGAAGATGTCGCCCTGAAAATCAGTTTGTTCATTTCCTATGTGTCCATGTATAAAAGGCGTCAGTAGTTCTCTGTGCACAGAGTTATTTAATGCAGTTTACCAAAACAATTTATCTTTAGAATTCTGGCTGCCTGGAATGAAAGAAGGAAAGAAATAATTATTGAGCTTCTCAACATAGAGGATTCTAAAGGCAGAAGATGCAGTTAGTACTAGGAAGGAATTGGACACACCAAGGGTACTGGGAACAATACCAGATAGCTAGCCAGTCATATAATTCTTTATAACTATTGCAGCAGTGACGAAGAGAGCTCATCATGATGTCATTACCAATGCCTTCCTCCTCAAATGTGTAACAAAACACAAACTCAGACCCTAACAACAAACAAGAGACCTATTTGATGCAGACGATACTGTTAACTTTTTTCATGGGTCTGTAGACAGTAAGTTAAGTTAACTAGGCTGTGGAACTCTGAATATCCCTTAAATGTGAAGATAAAAAAGTTAGTCTGTTTCATGAAAATTGATTCTAGCAGTTCACTCACAGATTTTTTTTTTTTGAGGAAGGAGAAATAAGGAAAAGCCAATGGAAGTTGCCATCAGTAATAATATCCTTTAGCTTAACATCTACACCCTTCTCTCCCTCTGGAACAATTTAATTACCCTACTTTGATTTATTTTTATTTTCGGTGTTTCTCAATACTGTTGATTTAAAATTGTAAATGGTTTTTTATTGGTATCCTTAGAAACATTATGTATAGGGGGATTTTTTTTTTAGCCCAGTTCCCTGAAGAGTGGAAGCCTCACCTTACCTCACCTCTCAGCCTAATCTTTCTCCTTCACTGGGCCCTGCTAACTGAGTTTCTTCCACGCTTAGTATTTTCCACACTGCTGAAACCCGTGGAAGTTTAAAGAGCTGATTGAATCTGAAAGCCGACCCCAGCGGGAAACCATGCTTGCAACTGGAGGGTGAGGGGGCTCTCCTGTTCTAGTTCTACCCTCAGTTCCATCAGAGGAAGTAGGCATTGAGGATAAAGGGCCATTAGTAAACTCTAGAAGAAAATAATCTCCTGCTTGTCCTTTCGGATATTGGTGCTTATTGGTTTTGATTAGGTTATACCTAGCATTGAGTCTTGTTTTCCAGAAAGCCAGATTGCAAATTGCAGTGGAAAAGGGAAAGAAATGACATCCTTTTACACTGTTCTGCAGAACAGTGTAACTAAAGGTTATGCAGATCCATTAGTGTGCTCCTGTGCTTGCTTGTGTGTATGCCTGAACTACCTGAAGCACAGATGCCCGTGACAGTGATTAAACCTGGGAGGACCATTTCACTCTAAGACCTCTAGTCATTTGGGAGGGCACTCAGAAGCAAGAACGCTGACGCATATCACTTTGAGATCCTAAGTACCATCTCCCACAAAACAGTGGATGGCCTCCGAGTGGTCGGGACCTGAGCAAACCTCCCAGAAAAGAACCATAGCCAGGAACAATGGAGATCGAACATTGTCCTCTTCCTCACTACAGTCAATTTTAGACATCCAAAAAGAAAGAAAGAAAAAATCCAATCTCCCAGCAACCCAATATATCATTTCAATTAGAATGACTTCACTTTAATAAAGATTTAATACGTTAAATCTGTCTTTGTCTCTGATGTTTCTTTGTCTTGAAAACGATTTTTGTTGTACTGATGAAGAATTCTGTAAAAGATGTCCCAGTTCAAAGTCCTGGGCTAGCTGTTATTATTTGATAACACTTGACTAAGAGGAAGACAAACACTGCACTGGCATTCTTTTCTCCTTGGGTTCCACAGTATTTAAACCTCGAAAGCGTTACCACTGCACGGTATACCATGTGGGGGAAGGGAAAGAAGGAAGGCTGGGAAGCGGGTGGGAGGGAACAGGCAAGAGGTGGGAGGGATGAGTCTGTCCGGGAATCATTTGCCCTGAATCACAAATTTTCATGGCTTAAAAAGAAAAGGTAAACCTAATGTCTAGCTCAATTAATAAACATGGTAATTTCACACCAAAAGAAGGACATTATTTCATCTGAGTGCTATCAGCTCCATCACAAAGGGTCATAGCGCAGCTGTGGCAAACCCAGTGTTATTATGAAGTCTGATGATAGGATCCCGCTTGCCGTCCCAGCTCTTACCTTGAGGCAAGCAATAGCTGGAGGCACAGCTAGTGCCACCCCATGATAAAGGACTTACCCAATGTGTAAGGAAATAGAGCAGCTTTCAGATGAGAGGTAATCAGCTTGCAGACACAGCTTCAACCACTCGGTCCCTCCTCCCCACCCTTTACCCCAGTCTTTTCAATTTAACTTTAAAATTTTCCCCAAATCTTATTCTTTTCTCCTATCTTCTTTTGTCCAGAACATATATTTTATGTGTTTACATATCATATATATGTATATATATAGTAAATGCATATTTTATTAAAAAAAAAACAGATCCAAACCCGTGGGTATTTTTGATTCGATGGAGATAGAAATGGTATCTATAATTTTAAGGACAGTTGTAGTTGATAGATTTCTGGTGTCAAGATTTGGGTCCAGAAGCTGTGAGACAATATATTAGCTGCAATCTCATAATCTCTTAATCACATTACACTTTAAGTGAGCATGTGTAATTTCACCCATCAATGATTTATTTAAGCATTGGAGCACAATTACTTGTCTCATATACAAATACTGACTGGAGCATTGTTTGCTAGAAATAAAACCCTCGATTTAGGAAATATAACATATTTTCCGTTCCATTACGTGCCTGTATCTCTGAATAAAAATTAACATCTACAAAGAGGCCCACAGAGCACACGCAGCTCCTAAAAGCAACACTTCCTAAGGGCTAATCCATTCAGAACTTGAAATGGGGCGTTTTCCCCTCCCGCTTTGGTTTTCATTATAAAACAAATCTTCAAAGCTGAAATAAATGTCCAGTAACTAGGCGCATGTAAATAGGCTGGAGCGGAACAGTTAAACACACAAAGACCATCTCATAGAAAACAAAGCATGATTAATAGCAACCGGGATGCTTGCGTGTTTGGAAAAATTATATATGTCCAGTCTCCTAGGTAGCTAAATTATTGAAGAGGTACGTGAATATTTGAACGTCAAGAGGTGGAAGAGGTTGGGGAATGGGAGTAGGTAAAGAGAACAAAATATTGTAGTTTATTTTAATCCAGTGAAGACTCCTGGCTTCCAACACATTCTTTTCTTGGCAGCCAAGAATGGGACCGAGAACCTGACAGCTCTTGGGCTAATAGTTAGAGAAAATGAATCGTTTTCTGTGGGACAGGAGTCGTTCCCTTCTATGACGTGGCAGGCAATCCTCCTGCGAAGCTGACACCAACAAAGACAACTCAGGCGGACACCTGGTCTAAGCAACAATAGCACTAATCCTCCACTTTTCTTTTGTGCTGTTTCGAGTTATTGAAAACTCCACCTAGAACTTCCACATGGTGATTAGGAAACACCGGTCATAAAGCTGAAGTATAATTATAAACCTTGCTCCGTGTTGAGACAGGCGCACAGAAGCATTGCTTAGGAAGATTAGGAGACAAATGTTGGATCATTTCTTTGTTCTTGACCGTTTAGGGCCAACTCGGCATGAAATAAAGGGTGCTATTAGAGGGCCCTGTTTTACCTGCAAGTGGTTCTTAACAGGGCAGGTTATTACAAAAGAGATGGCCAAATTTGTAGAAGTTAGTACAGTGAAGGAATCCAGGAAGGCCGAATCAAGAGGCATTTATTAAAATAGGAAATAATGAGGAATGGGGGGGGGGGAGGGAATAAGAAGAAAAATGGAAATGTCTTTTAAAAGTCCCATTAGGAAGTAAATATTTGAAAAATAAATAAGGGTATGTTATCTCTTTTCTTCTTCTTCTTCTTCTTCTTCTTCTTCTTCTTCTTCTTCTTCTTCTTCTTCTTCTTCTTCTCTCTCTCTCTCTCTCTCTCTCTCACACACACACACACACACACATACTCAGTGTGACTGTAACCTCTTTAGGAGGTGTGAATGGAGCAGGGAGGGGCTGTCATATGTGTTGGCCATTTCTAAACTCAATCTCAGTGGCTACAAATGACGTTTCTTCACCTTTCCGGCTTCACCAGGTCGTAAGGCAGGTGTGGATTTAGTGACCCTTCAAACAGGGTCACACTGTTTCTCAAACAAAACATCCTAAGTCTAAACTTTAATAATTCTTGCTACTTTAGTCAAGCTCAGTAGGTTCCTGTAGCGACGAAAAAGAATAATTACATATTAGAAAACAAAACAATAATTACACTACCAAGTGAAATAGGCGTCTTAGAAATAACTGCAGCAAAACGCACTTCCACCAAGAGGTAACCCATGTAATTGCTGACTCAGCTATTCAGAACCGCCCCCCCCAATTATCGCCCCCCAACTGTAAGTTAGTTGCATTTCCTGCCCCTGTCTTCTTTACCTGAAATAACACCCATCAATGTTTAAAACGTGCTCGATCATTCGCACGCAATTATTTGATGATAGAAACCAGAAAACACCTCCAAGCACCAATTCTTACTTGTATAGAAGGTTAATACCCCCCAACCCCAAAGGTTAATTTTTAAAACAAAGGAGAATGCATGGATTCTTTTGGTTGAACTGTTATTTATGCCTTTGGAATGAAGAGACTCTCCCTTGCATGTTAATTTCTTCAGCACCTGTCACCTGGGGGAGTTGTAACTTTACAGTGCTCTCGGGCTATGCCTTCACATGGGTTCCCAATATTCCTCCAAGTCTCAATGTTGACACACTTTCTCCCTTTCTTTTCCTTTCCCCACACCTCTACTTTTACCTCTCCGCTTGGAGGGGTAAGTGGATGATTTGTAGGCGCATTCAGATAATGTTATGGGGATGCGGTGGGGGTAAACATTCATCCATGCCGCCTGGAAGACCTATACGGGTTTTCTTGGGGACGTTCTCAGTTCTCCACCATCCACTCCGACCTTTCCCCTCAGAGTATCCAACCTCTCACGCCAGTGCTCATTCAATAAGGTTCAACACTTCTTCCGTGCCCTACCGCGTGCATAGAGTGAAATGGAAACGGTGTTAGGCCGGGGAGCTATCTAGAAAGACAGCATTCCGGGTTCTGCTCTGATTCCTGGCAGCCGAATGCCAGTAGAGGACCGCTCCTTACGGATCATCCCCTCTCTTCCCTCTCCGTTTTGAAAACAAACACAATCTGTTTTGGTCAAGAAGCCACAGCTAGAAGATGCAGCTAAGGTTTAACCACGGGGAAATGCCTTTCAAAAGGAAAGAGCCGAGAGCTTTGAATCTCAGTCTCTCCAAACCCCCCAATTCCTTCCCTTCCCCGGGGCAGGCAGAGAAACTGCTTCAAAACCTGGGCAAAACGCAATCCTGGCAATGTACCGATGGAGCTTTGCAAGGGAGAGCGACCGCGCACCTGGGAAGCACCGTCTTCGTGCGCGTCATCCTGGAGCATCCCCGATCCCTACAGCCCAGCGCCCGTTACCCCCCGCCCCCCTCCCCGAGCTATCCCTCCCTTTTCATTTAGGATTATCCTGCACGCTTTGCCAGGCAAGGCAAGGGGCGCACGCCGTCCGGCCCGCTCAGGAGACGGCATAAAGGTCAAGGAGAGAAAAGTGCGAAATAGCCGGACTGAGTATGGGGGAGGGAGAAAGCGGACCGGATCGGAGAGAGAGAGAGGAGGCTGTAGAATCTGGGGTCAGGGAGAAGTGGGTTTTTTTTTTTTTGGTTGTTTTTGTTTTTGTTTTTGTTTTTTAGACAGAGACCGGTTTCGGTCTAGCGCCATCTATAGGTCATTATCCAATCTCTCTCTGAAAGGACTTCTCGCCTGCCTTCCCCTCGGGCTTGTGGAAGGACAAAGGACCTATAAAAGAATCAAACAAAAAATATCAGCTTGACCCCCAAAAGAACACTGTTTAATGAGGTGGAAAATTCTTCCACACAAATTGCTTTTTCTACTACTTTATGAGAGTTCATAAATGTTAATGAAATCCAGTTACCAAAAAAGTACCGTACATCATTCATTGTAGGGTGAAGGAAAGCAAAGGGAGGAAGGCGGTGCTTAGCATGCAATCATAATTAAAATAACGACACCAGCAAAGAACAACAAGGTATGGTTTAAGATGGTTGTAGTTCAAGCTAGCTACATTACCGTAATGTACAATTACGGATTGGCCATTGGTATGTCACTTCGCAGTTTCTATTCCATTCAATAAAAAAAAAATGACATCATCAGTGTCTCCTTTGACTTTCTCACAAGGACGCATCTGTCACGAGCAAACTAACAAGAGGAAAAGGCTAGGAGAAGAGTGAGACAATGGAAAAGAGTGAAAAGAGAAGGCAACATTCGCATAATGAGAAACTCTGCTGAAGTTGAAGACAAGTTCGGATTTGAATCCTGAATTTACCTTCTGTAAGTTCCAAACTTTCTAGGACTTAGTTTTCTGATATCTAAGATGAAGGAGTCAGAATGGATGACCTGTAAGGTCCCTTTTGACTTGAAGCCCCATGACCTTAGAAAGGGAGGTCCTTAGTAAATTTATTGTGACTGAATCTAAATGACAAGATAAGGCTAAAAAAAATCCAACTGACAGTGCTAAGAAGGAAGGTCATCTGAGATTGTTAAGTACTATGACGTCAACCCATCATAAAGGACAAATGATTTTCTGTCTTTGGGAAAGTCCTTTAACCTTTCATATCCACACTTTCTAATATGGGGATTGGGATCTTTGCCATTGATTCTACAATAAGAAATGTGATGGTTGAAGTAGCACCTACAGTTAAAGGACACTATGTGATGCACACATTATACTAATTTTAATTCTTCAGGGTTAGAAGATGTGTGTGAGGGGTAGGGGGGTAGGGAGATACCTGGTGTTTCTTTCCAAGGATCATTAATTAATTTTTGTTCTCTTTCTGGAGAGTAAAAACACAGGAAACATATTTCTACTGAATAATTTAATTTTGTATTCCCTTCCTTTTGAAATGTATTTCACATAATTTCTATGCTGTTTCTTATATTTAGGAAACACTATGGTTATCATTTGAAGCTTAAAAGTTAACTTTTCCAGTTTTATCGGCAGCAGCAGGAAGGAGGGCTCTACAAAGTGTGAGCTTGCTTTCATGTTACAAAAAATGGAAGGTTAACAAATAGCCCACCCAGATGATCTTAGTGGAAAATAGAGAGGAGTTGGTAATGGTTATAAGATAACCTTTTCTTTTTTTGTAGACAATTTAGGTTTTACTTTATATCTTTAATATTCCTATCTATCTATCTCTATCTCTATTTATCTGTCTATCTATCAACTCTTTAACTCAGATGAAAATGGAAAATCTAAAGCCTACTGTGTAGCAGGAAGGATATTACTGAGGGCCCACTGCCCACCCACATACAGCTATTCCTTGAGGCTTTTATAGAAGTCTCAAAAGAGTCTCAATCCTAATTGCAGGGTGCTCAGATCTGAAGCAACTGGGCCATTATTGGTGCTGCTAGCCATCACTCCTACCAGCCTGAGCATATTCTAGCCACAACAGTGGGAAAGGTTAAGTGTTCATCATTGCATGTAAATTCACAATGCTGTTTTGAGACAACATAATTAATGCTTCCCAGACCACATTGTGTCTGGTAGAGAAATGGTCACAAAGACGTCAAACAAGTGTTGATTCTTCTTCCCCCTGCTCCCCCTTGCACCTGTCACCCTCAAATAACAGGAAAGATATTGTGCATAGTCAAAAGTCATCAGTGCCTGCCCATCCTACTCACAAGTTTACAACACCCCTAGGGTCTTTGATGTTTGAAACTTGACTCAGGTAGTAGAAGGGATAAAGAAGCAGTAATACTAAAGAAACATTGGCTTTTTGATTTCTCTAACAGGCATTCTTTATACTGTATTGGGGAGCAAATGTAACTGAAGAGCCTTCACAGATGGGCTGAAAATGTGATGAATTTTAAACATCTTTTCTTAGTTTGGTGTGTGTTCAGTAGTTAGAGGTGATTGAATAAATTGGGCTGCATCTGCAAAGGACAGCCAAGTTTGGTAGCTGGTGTAATGGAAAGAACACTGGATTTAGTCCAGAAAACCTAGGTTTGAATCTTGGCTCTGCTATTTGCTACCTGTATGATCTTGGATAAGGTATTTCACCCTTCTCTGAGCCTCAATTTCTTATTCTGTAAAATAGGGATTAGAGGATCTTTAAGATGCTTTACAGAGATTATAATCTATGATCACAGAATATCAGAATTGGAAGGGATCAAAGAAAATATCTGTTCCAGGAGTTCTTACCTTGGGGTCTGTGAACTTATTTTAAAATGTATTTCGATAAACTGTATTTCAATAAACTGTATTTCAATATAATTGGTTTCTTTAGGTGTATTCTATACACCTAAAAACACAATCTGAGAAGGGATCCATAGATTTCACCAGACTGCCAAAGGGGTCCATGACATTAAAAAAGTTAAGACTCCCTGATGGAGTCTAACCCATACCTGAAAAAGATGGCATTACCTTACACGTACCTTGTCCTTTGTCTTCCAGACTTTGCTCCAAGACCTCCAGTGAGGTGAAGCCCACCACCTCCTATGATCCTTCCAGCTATAAATTCTATGAACAACTAAATTGTCAGGTTAATTCAATCCAGAAGCTAGGTTTTCCCCCCACTTAATTGGTCCATTTTGGGGACTGAGTTGACAGGACCAAATGTATTACTTGGCAGATCTATGTAGAAAGAACCGAAGTTTGATTTTTTAAAAGTGTATATCCAACCACTTTCTTTAACTCTGTTAGTGTTAACTGAAAAGGAGTTTGGAGAATCTGCCTTGTATCTCACTTTCTTCCTTGATGCAAAAACAAAGACAGCATTTTTTAAAAGCCTTGGAATCTCTAGATGAGAGGTACTGAATATGCATAAAGTTCAATATTGTCATTAAAAGAGATGATTATTAAATTTGCAAACTTGTTTCCTGTCATTTGTGCTTAGGTTAAGATGCCAAAGTTTAATACACATAGAAGGCAATAAACCCCCCTCACAAGGTTGTAAGTAATTTATTCTTTTGGTTTGCAATCTTTATCCTTTGGGCTAACTGTAATTACCACTTCTATATCCTGCCCTAAGCTTAACCTAGAAATCGCTGAGACTGAGATCTAAGTTTTTGGAGACAGCTTGGGAAGGAATTTTTCACTGCATAAAGACATTTAAGTACCAAGACATAAGGCAAGTGTGGAAAATGCTCTAATAGTTAGACTCTAACAAGCAAGAAAACAGAAAAGATGATAATTACTGGGCTAAGTGAATGAAAGGGGAGCAAGAAAGGCTGCCGGAGGGGAGAAAGGGGGAGAGGATGATGATGACAAAAATAGCTTTACCTGAAATGGCCTCATTTAAAGAAAAGAATAGAACTGCCTGTTCCTCCCTTCCCTCCTTCCACCAAAAGGAAGGGGAAAAAAAGCCTAACTACCACCCACAGAGGAGTTAGAGGTAGCCCTAAGGAGTACCTGAGTGAATGAGGGTGTGCTGGCAGAAAACTTGGCAAAGGCTACCTGGCCAACAAAGGATGAAACAAAAACCCTGGGGATCACTGAATTCCCCCAAACATCACCTGGGAAAAGCCAGACTTCCCTAGGGACAGGAGAGTCCTTCTGGGGAGGGTGCCTATAGTCAGTTCTCTTAGCAGATTGGAGCAAATGTTCTTCTGAAGCAGTCACTCATCTGATTCTGTATTCCATCGACATACAGACAAAAAAGCCATTTGTTTATGATCCAGACAAACCCTGAGTTTAAGCCTGGGAAGTTTGACCCACATTCCTAGGCTAAGGCAACGAACAGGACTTTTCATTCACACCATATTAGTATTGACTGTTTTATTGTAGCCTTGTTATTGTGGCTGCAGAGCCTTTATCGACACCATTTTCAAGGGGTTTGTAGGTTGACTATAAACATTTGTTTTATTCTAAATCTTTGTGTCCCAGTTTTCCATTCCAGCTGAAAGGGATCCTGCCTGGGTGCTTGTGTGTGCTCACACTCAGAAGGAGGCCGTCCCCCCCATTTTCCTACAGTAAGGGATTTTCAGGCATTCTAACTACCCCTGTTTCTTGCCTACAAATCACTAAATTACTTTGAGCAAATGACTTAACCTCTCTGCATTTGTGTGATTCCCTCAGTAAAATGGGAATAATCTATTTTTTTCCTTTTCTTTTCTGAAAGCAGATAATGTATCTAAGGGCTTAGAGCTCCTGGTGTGAAAAGAGCAGAATAATATGGTAATAGCATTAGTCTACTTTCCTTTACCATTTAGAGATTTACAAAGTAGAAAGACCATGATTCAAGACATTTGGATATAGGTGTATTCACCTATCTATCCTTCAAGGGTCAGCTCAAATACCACCTAAAGCTAACCCTCACTTGTGATATCTTTCCTGTCTTATCTCTTCTCTTAACACTTTATTTTTACTTATATACTTATTGTATTTTGATTTGTATTATAATTGTGCACTTGACATAACATTCCTATTAGACTTTAAGCTCATTGGGATACCTTCAGGGACTTGATCAGTGCATTGCATATTGTAGACAGAATAAATTTGTGTTGAACAAATGAGTGCACCTTTACATACAATATGTTTGTTTGGTGTGTCTTTTTTAACTGAACCATATTTAAATGTACCAGAGTACTTGTTTTTTGGTTTGTTTTTGTTTTTCTGGTTTTGGATCAGATCTGTGATTTTATCACAGATGCAGTGTGTGTGTAGGATGTAGGATGTGTGTGGGAAGTTTTCTATGAAGAACTTTTATTATGTAGATTAGCTCCTTCTCTGAAATTTATAGTCTTAGAGATCAAATGAGATCATGGTTGTGAGGTGCTTTGCAAACCTAAAAGAACTACATAAATGCTCGGTATTATTAGAGCAATGACTGAGGCACCAAAAGTTAAGCTCACAGTAGGTAACAGAGTCAGGTTTGGAATTCAGGTCTTCTTTTCTTCTAGGCAGCTCCATATCCACTAAACTATAGTGACTCTCAGGTGGTTTGGTTTTGATTTGTTTTTTTTAGAAGAAATCCTTTTGTAGAAAAAAATAAATGACTTATGCAAATAGTTATTCCTAAATTTACTATTTTGTTAATTTGTATTTTATAAATGACCAGGTTTTCATAAAGCAGAGAAACCTGTAGTTAATCCCTCCATAGCTGTGAAAGGCAGTAAGCAATCAGCCTAGTGATGGGCTAACTGCTTATTCATTTGGATGAACTGATCTCTCCAGAATTCCAAATCTGGAGCATAAGCTTCTGTGCTGTATGGAGGCCTTTTCCCTAATGAAAATTCTCATGGCTTTCCAGGTGAATGGGTGTCATCTGGATTAATGGTGGAGTCATTAGAGTTTATTGGATAATTAATAAGTGCTAAGGGAAAAAAATCGCCCCAGTGCATATTTACCTGCTCTTGTAGGATGGGAAGGTAAACCAAATATGAAAAGATCCTTTGGGTCTGAAGTAGCAAACTTGTAATCAGGCCTGTGGAGGTCCCACTCTGACTACTTGTCCAGATAATGAAATGACAGGGCTACTGAGGTCTTATGTTAATACTCATATATTCCCTAACACATATTTTTGGCTTGTCTGTTAGTGTGATGTCATAAAATCTCTCAAACAAGCCTCTACACAGGTATGGGTATAACTTAAATAAAATTTTTACAATGTCATATGAATAAAGGATAAGGGTCCCATTCTACTGAGGGCTGGCCTTAGTGTAGGAACACCTGGGTCAAGCCCTGTCCCTCCGCATGGCCATAGGCTATATGGCCAAACACCCCACCCCCGAAAAAGAAAGAAATTATATGATTGGAACCAGCTGTCCTCTCTCTTGCTTCCTCCCTGCCCCCCTCCCTCCCATGAATGGCAAATAAGCTTTCATAGTTACCCCACTCCTTTTTTTTACATCATTTTTTTGGGGAAAAAGAGCACTTTTCTTCAGAGGGACTCACAAACACTTCAGAAGTTAATTTACATTTTTCAGTCTATTTCTTTACCTATTTGATAGATGGCTGACAGTGGGTCCCATACCTAAGAAAAGGAAATCAAAGTCTAGAGAGGTTAAGGCATTTGCTTAAGTTTGTACACCAAAGGTAGCATAATTTGGGTCTCCCCACTTTTAACCTTGTTCACTAGACCGTTAAGCATTATTAGTTTAGCCTGAGCACATTTAGTCTGTTGTTTTTCAAACTGCAAGGATGGTCCCCAGTAGCCCTAAGAAGTTGTTTCAAGGTGATGGTAGTGGCAGTGTACTATTGGATGTGTGAATGAAAAGGTCTATGCCATCACCTGTATTTCTTATGTCCTCCCTTATAAAGAATTACAGACGCATACCCTTGCACTCAGTAATACCACTACTAGGTCTGTATCTCAAAGAGATCATAGAAAAGGGAAAAGCACCCACAAGTACAGAAATATTTATAGCAGCTCTCTTTGTGGTGGCAAAACATTGGAAACTGAGGGAATGGCCATCAATTGAGGAATGGCTGAATAAGTTGTGGTATATAAATGTAATGGTACTGTAAGAATATGAATTGTGCTGCAAGAAATGATTAGCAGGCAGATTTCAGAGAAACCTGGAAAGACTTAAGTGGACTGATGCTGAGTGAAGTGAGCAGAACCAGGAGAACATCGTACAGAATGACAGCAATATTGTGTGAGGATTGACTGTGATAGATTTGGCTCTTCGAAGCAGTGCAATGATCCAAGACATTTCCAAAGAACTCATGATAGAAAATGTTCTCCACATCCAGGAAAAAGAACTGTGGATTCTGAATGCAGATTGAACCATACTGTTTTCACTTTTTGGTCTTTTTTCCCCCTTTATTGAGGTTTTCCCCTTTTGTTCTGATTCTTCTTTCACAACATGACATGCAGAAATATGTTTAATGTGATTGTACATATATAACCTATATCGGATTGCTCTCTGTCTTGGGGAAGGAGGGGGGAAGAGGGAGGGGAGGGGGAGGGAGAAATATTTGGAACTAAAAATCTTATGAAAACAAATGTTGAAAACTATCTTTACATGTAACTGGAAAATAAAATGTTTTTATGATTAAAAAAGAATTACAGACTTTCTATTTTTTTTCTGAAATGATTCAGTACATTCAGTCAGTCAGTTAATAAATATCAAGTGCCCACTACATGGCAGGTACTGCTCTAAGTACTACAGATACAAAAAGAGGTAGGACATTCCCTGCCCTCAAGGGTATGTTTATCAAGGACCTACTCTGTGAAAGGCATTACACTAGAAATTGGGGTGACAAAAACTAAAATAAAATAATCCCTTTTCTTCAAGGACGTTCCATTCCATTCTACTAGGGGATATGATATTTGTACAAGCAAGTAAGTTACATGTGCACAAAGTAAGACCAAGGAGTTTTATTATGGAGACAGTGATAATAATTGGAAATGGGATAGGGAATCAGTAGGGGCTTTCTATAGGGGGCAGCACCCATGCTGAGCTGTAAAGTAAACCTAGTATTGTGCAAGGTAGAGGTGAGGAGGGAGTGCATTCCAGGCATGGTGGATGACTTGTAGGAAAGCACAGAGATGGGAGATGGCTTGAGAGATAGAGAATGTTGGGGTACCTGGGATATTAAGAAAAATCTCAAGAGAAATAAAGATTGAAATGTTTGACAAAGACCATCTTAGCAGCAGCTAGGTGGCACAATGGATAGAGTGCCAGGTGCGGAGTTAGAAAGACTAACCTTCCTGAATTCAAATCTGGTCTCAGATTCTTACTAGCTGTGTGACCTTAGGCAAGTTACTTCATGCTATTTGCCTCAGTTTCCTCATCTATAAAATGAGCTGTAGAAGGAAATGGCAAACCACTTCAGTATCTCTTCCAGGAAAACCCCAAATGGGGCCATGAAGTGTCAGATACCGTTGAAATGACTGAACAACAACAAATCTTAGCAGAGCATAAGCAGTCTGATTTTCTGGAATGGTTTATCTTCACCTCATACACAGAGGGCTGGAAGGAATTGGGGTTGGGGAGGGTTAAAGAGCAAAGACTGGAGGAATTTCAGTGCATTTTGCCCTTAATTAACATGAAAACATATAGGAAATAATATACAAATCAGCACCTTGCTATTTTCTGTCAGTAGCTTGTGCAGTCCTTGCAAGTGAATGTCGACATTACACTGGGTCACTTGGTCCTTCATGCTCCTTGTACTTGCATCATTAATGCATTTTTCTTAAACCCACCAGCTACCAGCAGGATGATTGTCTACATTTTACAAAAGCTCACTTCATCTCATTGTGGATGCTTAAATATATATGATAAATTAATCAAACCATGCCTTTAAAATGTCAGATCTTCAAAATGTCTGGGTAGTTGCAGAATTCACATATCCCCTTAGACTCCCAATGTATTTCCTACGGTTTGTGTAGCACAATTCACATTAAAGCTAAACTGAATTCGAGTCGCATCCTCTCCACTCAGAACAATTTTGGCACTAGTCCTTTTTTACTTGATGGGGAAAGGGAACTACTACAAAAAGGCAACAATAAAACCCTTAACAAGGTAATGCCATTGCATCAAATTTGAAGAACGAGGAGTTTTGAGAAAACGTCATGACACTCCATTGTAAATACAAAATGTTTTAAAACCTATAGCAATCTCATACTGATGAGTACGTTTCATTTGGTAAGTAAATGGCAGCTCTTGTGCTTACTAGACCACCAGTAATTGTTGAATTAATCAATCAAATTATTATCAAATGAAGTAATATGAGTAAAGAGTTTGGCACACCTAAAAAGATTTAAAAATGCTCATTCATCTTAAAAAAGAAGGGGGAGGGGACAGCTAGGTGACACAGTGGATAAAGCACTGGCCCTGGATTCAGGAGGACCTGAGTTCAAATCCAACCTCAGACACTTGACACTTAACTAGCTGTGTGACCTTGGGCAAGTTACTTAACCCTCATTGCCCCACCAAAAAAAAAAAAGGGGGAGAAATAAGTCCCAAAGTTTTGTGGATTAAGGAGTCTATATTTAAGACAAGGTAGCTCTCAATTTTCTGTGAGTGAGATGCTCCTGGTGATTTGGGATCTCTTCTACCATTTCAGGGCTGAATCTTGAACTGCTAACAATTGAGTCAGTGGGGTGTCTATGGCACAGGAAGGTCAAGACCACTAAGTATAGGAGTGAGACTAGAATGGGGTTAGTGTGTGTCTGGCTGAATTCATAGGCCACAAATAAATGAGTTTGTGTCTGTTTTGTCCTTGTATGATTCATACATCGGCACATGGCTTGCTGATTCCCTTTCATGCCCTACCCACAGCAGGAAGTGATCCCATTCGCCTTAGATTTTTTTCAAATATCTTATTTGTATCTCTCTTATGCGATAATCTGATGTTTGTTTTATATCTATTGTAGTTTGTATTTTTTTAAAACATGACTTGTCTCTTCTATTATGTTATATTAAAAACTCCCTCTCTCCAAATGGAAATCCTATCTTATTTATTTTTGCCTTTCTTTTAATACCTGCTATATAACATCTTTTACTTTGGGGGGGTCAAGACCTGTGCTTTTGTGGTTATGGGGGACTCCCACTGAGGGAACTTCTACCAATCCAGTTTAGGAACCATTCTGCAATTTACAATCTTAGAGAGCTGCTGAGGCACTCACTGAGACTTGACTAGGGTCACACAGTCAGTGTGTGTCGGAAAGAGGACACAACCCCAGGTCATCCTGACTTTGAGGCCAATTTTCTATGCACTGAGAGTCATCATGGTGAGGTTTTTTTGTTGTTTTTTAATTTTGTAGGTCTTGATCTTGGTTGAATTGAGTTGACCTCCCCATTTATTTAGATATTTTGAAGGATCCTTGATTTATCTCCAGTAATACTCACCATAATGCCTCAATATCTTTCCATTCTGTGAAGTCCTTGTTCATTCCCCTTCATTCTTACCCCCATAAATCCTTCATAGATAATTTACTTAATACACTGAGGGTCTTGATCTCATTTAAAAAAAAATACATTGGAATACCAATTTGCCTCCAGGGACAACCATCTGCTATCTCTCATTCTCAATATATGCCCAACATGCCTCCTTTTCTGTTCATACATGTTCAAATTCATGTCATTTATCCTGCTTCCATATAATTTTCAGTAATATGCAGTGGCATGCTGAGGTCCACTATACTTCTGTTTTTTGGGGTTTTTTTTAGCTTATAAGCTTAATTATTCTAAGACCATAGCATTTCTTAATTTGTACCCATAAAACATCATTGAGAGAAGATTGATGTTAAAGAGTTGAAATATTGCACCATTTCCCAAATATGATCCAGCTCTTGTCATTTCCTCTACTCAATCTCAGTTTTTGTTCATTTTCCACCCACAGTGCTCATTCATATTTAGACTAATTTGATGGGTTGCTTGTCTAGCTTCATATCATAGTTTATGCAGTATGTGTTTTCCATATGTTGTTGTTGTTCAGTCATTTCAGTCATGTCCTACTCTTCATGGCCCCATTTGGGGTTTTCTTGGCAAAGAAACTGGAGCCATTTCTTTCTCTAGCACATTTTACAGATGAGGAAACTGAGGCAAACAAGGTTAAGTGACTTGTCCAGAGTCACACAGTAAGTGTCTGAGGACAGATTTGAACTCAAGAAGATTAAGTCTTCCTGACTTTAGTCCTATCACTCAATCCACTGTGACACTTAGATGCCCCGAGTTTTTCATACACTTTACAATTGTTTTTCACTGAAAAAAATCTCTGCTCTTGCCAATTTAACCTTCAATAAAGGTTGTTTTTTAAAACATTTTATTCTGAATTTGACAAACCAAGAAAACTAAACATTTCCATATACAAAGAACAGAGAAGATTATAGATGGAACTGCAAATCTATTACATACTGCTTGCTTTGAAATATGTATATATAATATTCATATATATGTGTGTGTACATAAAATTCAACACACTAGTTTTTTTCTTTCTTCTTCTTTTTTTTTTGGGGGGGGGAGTGGGGCAATGAGGGTTAAGTGACTTGCCCAGGGTCACATAACTAGTAAGTGTCAAGTGCTCGAGGCCAGATTTAAACTCAGGTCTTCCTGAATCTAGGGCCAGTGCTTTATCCACTGAGCCACCTAGCTGCCCCCAACACACTAGTTTCAAAGCTGTATGGCTTCTCAGTGTTTCCTGAACTTCCATTTTCCCTCTTCCCTGTTCTTTAAAAAATGTTTCAGTGACCTCTTTTTTCTTTATCACCTTCCAGATTCCCTTTCCCAATTAAAAAAGACTATGTAACAAATATAGTAAAAAATATCAAGCTCACACATTGGCAGTGTCTGAGAATGTATGTCTTTTTTTTTTAATCATAAAAGTATTTTATTATTTTCCAGTTACATGTAAAGATAGTTTTCAACATTTGTTTTCATAAGATTTTTAGTTCCAAATTTTTCTCCCTCCCCCTTCCTTCCTCCTTCCTCAAGACAGAGAGCAATCTGATATAGGTTATATGTGTACAATCACATTAAACATATTTCTGCATTAGTCATGCTGTGAACAAAGAATCAGAACACAAGGAAAAAAATCTCAAAAAAGAAAAAAAAAAGACCAAAAAGTAGAAATGGTGTGGTTCAATCTGCATTCAGAACACACAGTTCTTTTTTCTGGATGTGGAGAACATTTTCCATCATGAGTTCTTTGGAATCGTCTTGGATCATTGCACTGCTGAGAAGAGTCAAGTCTGTCACAGTTGATCATCACACAATGTTGCTGTTACTGTGTATAATGTTCTCCTGGTTCTGCTCACTTCACTCAGCATCAGTCCACTTAAATCTTTCCAGGATTTTCTGAAATCTGCTTGCTCATTATTTCTTTTTTTTCTTTCTTTTTTTTTTTTAGGGAGGCAATTGGGGTTAAGTGACTTGCCCAGGGTCACACACTCATTATTTCTTAGTGCACAATAGTATTCCATTACAGAAAACATATGTCTTATTCTACACCTTGGGTCAGTGGCCTCAAGGGCCACTGAGTCCAATCCCCCTCATTTTACAGGTGAAAAAACTTAAGTCCAGGGATATTAGGTGACTTGTCCAGCTTCACACATAAACTCAGGTCTTCTGAATGGAGCATCTATCACCTTTCTAAGATGGGTAGCATATAGAATCATTGGTCCTCATTGGTCAGAGTTCTTAAGTCTTTTAAACCAACAAAGGTGGTTTGGCAAGAATGGAATCTACCATGGAAATGGCCTGTCTTGTTCCTAAATGCTTTCAGACTACATAGCAAATGAATGTCCCTTTTTTGCTCAGAATAGGGTTATTAATAGGAAATTAATTTTAGTTTTTCTGAAGTCTTATGATTCCTGATAGTGAGGTGATGATAAGAATGCCAGTTGATGGAAGGTCATCTTTTCTCCAGTTGTAAAGAGGGAGGGTAGTAATGATGGTTAATTTAGAGACCAGCAGATTTGAGATCTTCCATTGGACTGGAGTGCCCTGCCTTATGAATTACTGGAAAATAATACAAGATCATAAAAATCAACCAGATTGGGGGCAGCTAGGTGGCACAGTGGATAAAACACTAGCCCTGAATTCAGGAAGCCCTGAGTTCAAATCCAGCCTCAGACACTTGACACTTACAAGCTGTGTGACCCTGGGCAAGTCACTTAACCCCCATTGCCCTGCAAAAAAAAAATAATAATAATAATAAAAATTTTTTTTAAAATGGACCAGATCCTTTTAGTAAGGAGATACCACTTCCAGTTACTGAGATACCATGTTTTCTGGGGTCATGATTTAGTTACAGATATTTAAACCAACTCACACTAAGTCATTCACACACACACACACACACACACACACACACACTAAAATGCAAACCTCTGGACAGTGGGCCCTGAAGATGTCTCTTTCTCTGAAATGAAAAACAAATCAGGCAAATGAATGAAGACATTTACTGGACAGATTAATGAGAAATGATGGAATGTTCTGTATTACTCTAGGTTCTCAAAGAGAAAGCCTTTCAAGTATGATGTAAAAGGACTAAATATCAGAGGAGAGATGCAAATGGTGAATGTCATCCCGGTGTGAATCAAAGGTGACATGAATCAGATACCCTAAGACTTGTAGGTGGACTGTGGGATCTAGGTAGAAGAAGGCACATAGCCCCAGGGAAACATAGATAGACGATGAGCCCAATTCTTATTTCCCCTCCCCCACTCTACCTCTAGGCCACTGAGTACTTGGGTTAGTTTAAATCTGAGCTGACATAGCTGTGAATCACTCCCCTTTTCTCTTTTCCCTCTCCCCACCTCCTACTCTGCTTACCTTTCTGCTTATAAGCCACCCTATTGTCTAAGGTGTATGGGTAGGCCAGGGCAGAGGGAGGCTGATGATAACACTATGCTCTTGCTGCTTCTGTTGGCCTGTCAATTCAATCCAGTTCAGCTAAATTCAATTCAACAAACATTTTAAAAGCACATACTGTGTGTAGAAGATTGTACTGTGTGTTGGAGTAGACCAAAAAAATTTAGATCAGATATAAATGAGCCTTTTGCTAATGGAGCTTACAGTATAGTAGAGAGGTTAAATTCAAGTCCTATTTTCTCCTTGAAGGTCAGCCCACATCAATGTTCCTCTTATTTTCACTCCTATAGCACTTACTGCCTGTACTATCCAATTTAGCACTTTGTCATAGGGGGCTCCTTGGCTGTTTCTCTGCTAAATTGAATGCTCAAGGAGGGCAGGGATATTATTTTAGACATTTTTTGAAACCCCTTCAGTACTCAAATACTAACTGTAGTATGGTTGTAGCATAATTTAAGGGGAAAAAAAAGTACTAGTCTGTATTTGTAGGAATGATGAAACTGTGCTTAACAAGTTGGCCCTGCAATTCCATTGCAAGAAGCTTCTCCATACAACTGGGCAATAATGCTTTACCTTTTAGAGGCAGGGCATTGCAGTGGAAAGAGAGCATGTATATAGAGGCAGGAGAGCTTATTCACAGGCTTCCCATCTGTAAAATGGAAGGGTTGGCTTAGGTGATCTTTTCTCTAAGATCCCTATGGTAATAATTAATAGCATGAAAAGAACTTTACATTACCAATATTTGTATATCACTTTAAGGTTTACATATGTTATCTTATTTGATCTTCACAAAAATTCCTTATTATGTCTCCATTGGTCAGATTTGGAAACTGAGGCTCAGAGAGGTTAAATTGTTCATCACAGAATTAATTGAGTCAGAGTTGCAATTCAAATCCAAATAACTTTGAGTTTCATCTATCTAAAGCTGAAAGCGACCTAAGGGGCCATGTACTCTAACTGCTTCATTTTACAAATGAGGTGATTGAGGCCCAGGAATGTTAATTCAATGTGTTTTTTACTATGGGCCGTACTCTACTCAGTGTTTTCCTTACTATTGTCTCTCACATGATCTGAATTCACTCTTTGTGTGTGTGTGTGTGTGTATTTCATTGGCATAGGAAACTCCTTCTACTAATGCAAGTTGGCAACTGTTTTTCAACTTAGTCTTAGCAAATTTCCCGGGAGAACTGAAAGTTTAATTGACATCCCTGGGCCAAACAGCCAATATATCAGAGTCAGATCTCGAGCTTAGGTATTCCTGAGTCAAAGGCTTGTTCTTCCTATGGCCATGGTGCTTTTCAATAAAGGTTTTATTATCCACATTTAACAGATGATGAAACTGAAACTCTGATAGATTTGCCCATACCACACAAGTATTGGAGATGGGATTTGAAACCTGGTCATTCCCGACTTTAGTTCCAAAGATCTGTGCCTTGATGCCCCTCCTGACCTGCATTTGGAGTCAGAAGACCTTGGTTTGACCCTCGTTTCTTCTGCTTACTACTTATTTGACCTTGGGTAAGGCAATTAACCTTTCTGAGCTTTGATGTCCTCATCCATAAAATGAGGGAATTGGACGAGGTGATCTCTCAGGTATTTTCCATTTATTAGAGTATATGGTGTCTGTGATCTTGAAATCTTAAGGTACTGATTTCTAAGTGATTTGTAGCTGTCAAAATTAGAGATCATAACCTTTAATTGGAGGAAACTGAAAGTAGGACTTCCCTGGGATCCCTGCCTCAAATAGATAGGCTTCCCTATGTAGAAATGATGCCCCTGCTATATTGTCAGTCAAGCAGAATGGGAAGTTTAAATTGCTCTCTGAAGGGCAGTGACGGGTTTGTGCTGCTTCAGCAGTCTTTCCTTTCTCATTCAGTTTTCCTTAAGACAAAATGACAGACATTTATTTAGGGTGAGGTCAGTGGAACCGGGATTTTCTCTGTAAGATGTTGGCCAAGATAAAACCCATGACTTTGGCCTATTTTGCACTAGAATTAAGTGGAAGGACTACTAAAGGACTACAATATCATACTGTACACTGGAGAAAATATCTTGCCTCTTGCTTAGTGTTTAGGGACAGGGACTGAACTTGTGATTTCACTGGCATAGATAACTCCCTCAACCAATGAAGGCAGTACCTTGTCTTCACCTTCTAGTCTTAGAGAGTTTATCTAGGTTAAGTAGCTTGCCCGGAGTACATAGTCATTATGGGTAAAGGGGGAGGGAAACTTGAACCCAGGTCTTTCTGACTTCAAGGTAGGCTCTCTAAGCACTGACAATAATTTTTTTTCTAAAAAGATTCTTTTGCAGAATAAATAATTAGTTGCTTATGGAAATATTCATTTTTAATGAACTATTTTGTAAATTTGTATTTTTTAAATATTGTAGATTAAAATAAATCCTATCAGATAGTCAATCTTCCCCCTACCCTTACCCTTATCCTTAAAAAAACCCAAACAAAAGTTAATCCTATGTATACTTTCTACATAGAGAAAATGGCAGCCTGAAAACAGTAATGATGCTTTTGGTAGGGGGGTAGAGAATGTAAAAAAAAAAGTAAAAATAAGAAAGTTTTGCCTTTAGTAAAATTATTTTTGGCTCTTGGAATTTAAGTTCTTAGCCCCTGTAACTTTAGGCATATTCTCTAGTCAGCTATAATTATAGGCCGAGTCTTGTTTATATTATCATTAGAGTTGGAAGGGACCTCAAGGGTTATCCAATTCAATCTTTCTATAAACTGGAATCCCTTATCACCTGTCACCCATTCTCTGGCTGAAGAGCTCTCATAAGGGAGCTCAACACATAGGGAAGTAACCCAAGCTCTTTTTCCCAGAGCATGCAAAGCCTCATGTTGTTGTCATTGTTGTGACATTATTTATTCATCTATGAATTCATTTATTTATTTATGCATTCATTCACTTATTTTTCTATTGATCTATTAATCAATCAATCAATCAATTTATTAATCTTCATTTTACTCAGGCTGTTCCCTGACTGATCTCACTACTAATGGGAGCTCTTTCACCCTGAGCTGGTTCACCCTTCCTTAAGCAACCTTGTGCTCCTTACTGGGGTGTCACCATATTGCTGAGAACTTAGTGTGGACATGCAATCAGTGGAGACCACTGCTGCTCAGCTCTCCAGAACAGAAGAGATCTAACAGCACCAAACGATAATTTCAGATATGTGCTATCATGTTCAGTTCATATTATTTTTCAGGAGGGTTCCCTAATGGGCATTTTCTCTCTGCCCTTTGAATGACAATAGGGTTGCTAAGCAGCTTCCATCTAGTGAGGCAAAGAAGGGAGACCCTATTGGACTGAAAGAGCAATACTGAAAGACACCCAAGATTGGGAATAGGCATCTGTTGCTGAGCAGTGATAGCAACAGTTAGATCACTGGTAGATTCAAGGATGGACAGAGAGGAGTATGTGTGTGGGGAGTCAAGTGGGGGTGATTTGGGGAGCGTGGTGAGGAGATACTATTTGATCCTAAACATCATGAAACATAGAAAGAAAAGAGGTCAAACTGCAACCATCACCAGGCCATCTGATACAGCTGATAACTGTCATTCTTCAGCTAGTCACTCAATCAGTTATACAATATTTATTAGGCTCTTTCTGTGTGCCAAGAGATGTGATATGCTGGAGATATGAAGAGGGGCAAAAAACAATCCATGCCTTCAAGGAGCTTATATTCTTTTTTTTTTTTTTTTTTTTTTTGGGGCAATGGGGGTTAAGTGACTTGCCCAGGGTCACACAGCTAGTTAAGTGTTAAATGTCTGAGGTCGGATTTGAACTCAGGTCCTCCTGAATCCAGGGCCTGTGCTCTATTCACTACGCCATCTAGCTGCAAATGACTTTTTTTTTTATTAATCAAATTAGTTTTTGTTTTTTGTTTTTTTGCAGGACAATGAGGGTTAAGTAACTTGCCCAGGGTCACACAGCTAGTAAGTGTCAAGTGTCTGAGGCCAGATTTGAACTCAGGTCCTCCTGAATCCAGGACCGGTGCTTTATCCACTGTGCCACCTAGCTGCCCCCAGGAGCTTACATTCTAAGGGAGTTAACAACATGCAGATAGCAATTTACATACAAGATATATACAGTGTAAATCTCAGAGAGTGGGCAATAGCATTGATGGGGGGCAAGGAGGTAACAGAGTACCCAGGAAGGTCACTTGCAAAGGCTGGAATTTGAGGTAATGCAGCACTTCCTCAAGATTCCTTGTATCCATTGCATATTATATGTTACATTAAGCTAGGTGTACTCAGAGTTTTTTAGCTAGTAATATCATAGCATTTTCTTGAGCGTCTGTTTATGTGTTTGCCTAGGTTCTCTAAACAGGGCTGTATGGCATACATTAGCTGGATGAAAAAGCTTAGTGTTTGCCCTTGAATGTATTCACAGTTTTTCATTTCCTAGATGAATTCTCTGGGCCTCAGAGCCAGCCAGAGACCTCTGTAAGGCATTTTGTTCCAAAGAGGGTGACTTGGTTGGAACTGAGCCTCCTTGGTTCATGAAGGTCACTGAGAAAATGTCATGGTGCTGTCCCAGATGTACTGGACAAAATGGAAAGTTAACATAAGGATGAAAAAGAAAGGCTATTTCACTTTTTCCTCCCTCCCTCTCCCATTTCTTCCTGTTTGGGGCTAAATTGTAGTCATCTGAAACCCAGTGCAACTGGGTCATTGATATGAGGGAAGATTGGGAAGCCTTTTTAGGTAGCTTATGTGAATTACAGTTTTCAGGTTTTGCTTTTTTTTTTTTTAAACCATAATTGGTAAATTGAAGCCAATTTAGGAAAAAACAGGAAGCACACACATACATAACATACACACAAATATATTTTTGCCAGTGTCACATTCATTCCTTTAAAAAGGTACTAGTGTGGTCTCATAAACTGAACTTAGTTTGAAAGTTATTTCTACATCCAATGAATCAAGACCAATAAGCCCTGAGTAGAGGAAAATCCCCAAGGGGGAGCTTTAAAGTTTGCAAAGTACATTAGATATTATCTTATTCTATCCTCACAATAATCCTGTGAGGGATTATTAGAAATAATCAATATTGCCAATGTCATCCCCATTTTACAGATGAGGACCGTAAGTCTGGGAGGAATTACATGACTTAGCCAAGTTCATATATCAATTAAGTTTCTGAGACAGAATTCACAACCTTCTTGACTCCAACTCTAGCATTTGAGGTTCATTGCCCTATGCTGCCCCTTAGAATGAATGATGTGAATAGGTACTTGCTATGTAGGTCTTGTTCTAAGACTGTGAGCAGTTGACTCTTGAGAGCCCAGTGTAATACTGGACATCCTAAGAAAAGTGGTGAAATGTAGGGGCCCATTTTAGAGATTTTTGTCGGAATACATGGGGAAGTTCTAGGGTTTTCCTCCTGCTATACTCTGTCTCATGCATAGATCCAGTCATGTCATACCTTTGCTCAAAAATCTTCACGGATTCATTATTGCCTACCAAAACAATGTCTAAACTCCCCTGATATGCAAGGTAATCTACGATCTGTCACAATTCTATCAATTTCTGTTGTGTTTTGTACACTTTACCTCCATGTTTTTCTGAGTTAGACTACTTTCTATCCACCGACCACACCCATAACTCCCCCATTTCTGTTCCTTATAGCGTGAATATTCTTATTTCCCTCCTTGTCTGTTTAATTCCTGATTTATTTATCTAAAGCCCATCTCAAATGATACTTCATCCATGAAATCCTTTTACTGTTACCCCCTCCAACAATTCACTAATAATCTTTCTTACCTTAAGCCTTACCTAGCAATTTGTTTTGCACCTCCCTACTGTGACATAGTTACTATATGTTATTCTCTTGTATGGGTATCTGGTGTATGTATCCTACTCCCTTTACTAGATTGTTAAGTTCCTGAAGTGAGGGACTTTGCTTTATTAAAATTGGTGTAATTCCTCCAATGCTGAACACAGTAAGTACTTACTAAGTGTTGGACTGTATTTGTTGAATGTGAATTATAGAATTGTTATGAGATATGGCTCAGCTAGCAATCAGCCAAATTATAAATGCTGAGTATATGCTGTTCTACACCTAGCATTATTAAACTCAATTTCCTTCTCTGAAAATCAAGAAAATTGGATAAAACCAAAGAAGAACTCCACATTTATATAGGTGCTTTAAGGTTTAAAAAGCTCTTTTCTTCCAACAATCCATTTAGAAATGGTGATGTAAATATTATGTCCATTTTTATATGTAGCAAATGGTTCTCATCCTCCTTATACATCTGGGGTCCCCAGGAAAGGGGCAAGATAATCTATGGGTCTATATACACTCAAAACTATAGTATACCAGCCCTTACTGATACTACTTTTATTACTACATCAGAGGACACAATTATTTCAAAGCAAAAGCATTTAATAAATAGCATAGTAAGAAAAGTAGCAATAAAACATTTTCTCCATAACCTGAGGGAACATTTCCCCACATATACACAAATCATTGGCAGGAAGAGAGGGTACACATTGGAAAAACCTGTGGAAGGATATACAGGTAGGGGGAAAGTATGACCAGGTCACATGACTGGAGTGTAAGCTCGCTCCTCTGACACTGCAAGGGTGCCTATATCTTCTGATTAAAGTCATCAAGATGTTCTCATTGGGTTCCATGGTGAGTTCAAGTAGCATTTAGTCTCTGCCCAGTGTTATTTTTCTGGTCTCATGAATAAACATTACTCCATTGAGCTTACAGTTGCAGAGCTTTTTGTTAACAGTTTTTGGCCTATAGCTAGAATCATTAGCTACTCTTCTTCCTCCTAAGAGGAGTAGAATCTTCCCTCTCTCCTTAACTAGCTCTGGAGGCTTAACCTTTAGTTCTTGTTTGTTTGTTTTTTTGGCGGGGCAATGAAGGTTAAGTGACTTGCCCAGGGTCACACAGCTAGTAAGTGTCAAGTGTCTGAGGCCAGATTTGAACTCAGGTACTCCTGAATCCAGGGTGGGTACTTTATCCATTGTGCCACCTAGCTGCCCCTAACCTTTAGTTCTTTTGGGGGAGGGAGATAAGCCTTTTCAGCTCCAGTGATCTGATTAGGGGGGGAAACTCTCAGTATCATTTTCTTCATAAGAAAAGGATTCATTCAACTTCCAAAGTTTTAAGATATTTGTGGCCTTTCTATTTAGGAGAGTCTTTATCATTAGGGGCCAAACTCTTTTAGAATACTTAGCTGGAAAAGTAGAACCCATGGACATTTAATATGTCATTGAACTTACTTTATCTTGCTCACCATAAGCAATGTCTTAGTTCCAAGTCTTTATCTGGTCTCAAGTTAGAAAATCCCCTTAAAATTTCACCAATTCCTGATTGCCACTCTGCACTCCTTCAAAATCAGTTTTTAGGCCTTCTTTTTATTTTTTTGGTGAGGCAGTTGAGGTTAAGTTGACTTGCCTAGGGTCACACAGCTAGTAATAAATTTTTTTGTTGTGTTTGTTTGGTTTTTTTTTTAGTGAGGCAATTGGGGTTAAGTGACTTGCCCAGGGTCACACAGCTAGTAAGTGTTAAGTGTCTCAGGCCGGATTTGAACTCAGGTACTCCCTGACTCCAGGGCCGGTGCTCTATCCACTGTGCCATCTAGCTGCCCCCTTCCTTTTTATTTTTTAAAAAATTTATTTTTAGGGTCTTTCTTTTATAAACCACCAAGCAGCTCCCTGGATTTGAGAACTCACACATTTTTCCTCAAACCCCCCTCCTCCATCCTTGAGACTTCCATGCAATTTTAGAGGGTCAAGAGAGAACAGCAACAACAAACACAGAAGGAACTGCCAAAGTTGTTCTTCCACCTAATCCTTTGTTTCAAATTCTTATTTTTATTTTGTATATGTGATTTGGAATGATGTTCCCAGTTTGGGGATTGTCTTACATATAGATGCAGAAATTGATTCTCTAAGAAGTTGTTACTTGACCATGATTACACAGGCATGCAGTCTCTTGAGGCAGAGTTCAAAATTAGATCTTCCAATCCCATTTACAGCACTCTAATCTAGATCACAGGAGGCAAAGTGGTTAGAGTGTCAGGCATGGAGTCAGGAAGGCTCATTTTTCTGAGTTCAAATTCAGTTTCAGATATTTACTATGTAAGGGCCTAAAATTCTAGCTGTGATGTCTAAAATCTAATGAATGGTCTCCTTAAATTAGAAAACGTATAGCACCAATCTTTGGGCATTAAGTACTTATTAAAGTATATTAGGGGTTAGTAAAGAGAAACATGTGGGTAAAGTATGAGATTTGCCTGCTCTCCCTATTCTGCCTGTTTCTTCTGCCTCTACCGCCAAGCCCAAGTCCAGACAAGAAAGGGCCGAGATCCTCCCTTTCTCCCAGAAGCCCCTTCTCAAACAGGAAGCTGGGCCATCCTTGCACACAGCTCCAAACTAATTGGCTGGTAACTTTGATTGACACAACTAACAGTGGTAACTTCCGGATGCTAAGTCACATGTGGATGCCTAGTCACATGCTTTCTCCTCATGCGGAGCTTCCCTGCAATATCTTTCTCAGCATGTTGGTAGTGCTCTATTTCTCACAAATAGCTATGTGACCTTGAGCAAGTCACTTAATGCCTCAGTTTCCTCTGTAAAATGAGCCGGAAGAGGAAATGGCAAACCATTTCAGAATCTTTGCCAAGAAAATCCAAATGGGGTCACAAAGAGTAAAACATGATTGAAAAACAACAATATACATCATATTCCATCTCTAAGATTCCTTCTAGTTCTGAAAAGCCTATCTAAATTCCAACTCTAAGAAATCGTTAACTCTAGAAATCCTAAGAAAGAATCCTAACTCTAAGATATAAGCCTCAGTTCCTGACCTGGAAGAACTCATAATCTGGTTAATAAACTCATGAACCGAAACAAATGAAATAAAACTTAAAAAACAATGACAAAGAGAATGACAAACTCATCTATGAAGGCTTACTCCAAAGTGTCATTGTGGTGTGGGAAGTGACCCTGGGCTCTTGAGGCTATGCCAGCAGAGTATAAACTCTGGAAGGTTTTATCAATCTGAAAAGACTTTGAATATGGCTCCAGAACAGACCTAATCTGTTTTCTTCAGATTTAGCCTAGCTCAAAATATGAGGCACACTACCAGCAAGATGGTGATCTGGGGCTGAAATATTTTTGGCCATAGAGACTCATGAAAGAATTGGAAAAGAAAAATGTTCTTCAGTTGTATGTGCTCCTGTTCTGCTTCTCTAGTAATGATGAAAGAATTATGGTGGGGAGGAAGGGACAAAGAATATTAAGAATCACAGGTTTTAGGTGGCACAATGGATAAAGCACCAGCCCTGGATTCAGGAAGACCTGAGTTCAAATACGGCTTCAGACATTTGACACTTGCTAGCTGTGTGACCCTGGGCAAGTCACTAATCCACATTGCCCCACCAAAAAATAAAATTACAGTTTTAGATTGTTTTGATCTAAATGTGAGAGCCTTGTACAATGACCAATGAATGGATAAATTCATGGAGGAGCCAATTATACCATTCTTAGCATTCTCACTAAAAGAAGAAAACAATGAAGATAAGAGTTGTAGCTAAATAGAAGGGTGCTCACAGGTAATCTTTGGAGAAGCAAAGAAAAGAATGAGTGAAATTGATTTTTCATATTCCACAAAGCTACACAAATATCAATTTTATGGGACATGTGGTTATCGCTTATTGTAGTACTAAAATAAGTGTTTGCAAAAATACTTTGCCTAAGTGTTTGTAAAAACACATGAAATAAGTGCAGCTTATGTATCAACCTTGATTGCTGAGGATAAAATGGTGACAAAATTGTCTGAAGAATTGATTAAAATCCTCCAAATCAAATATATACATACACATAACATACACATATATACATACATATATATACATACACATACATACACATATATACATACATACATATATATTATATATATATATATATATATTCTGGTATTTGGTGACTTCAACGCAAAGGTAGGCAAAGGAGAGGATGGGGCTAAGTATTTTGGAAGCATTGTTCAGGAGAGAGAAATGAGAAAGCCTAACGTGTAGACTTCATAGAAGATCATGCATTTATATTATGAACCATTTGTTTAAGAAAAAAAATCAGTGATGCAAGATATGGTGAGCACCAAATGTTTTCACACACATGCCACACACACACACACACACCACACACACACAGAATTGACTACATTTTAACATAACAGAAAAAAAAAACTTACTTGATGTGGATATGTTATCCCCTAGTTAGCTGTCAGTTCACAGTCAGACTTATCAGTGCTAAGATCAGAATTTAAAATAAACAATGAATTGGGGGCGGCTAGGTGGCACAGTGGATAAAGCACCCGCCCTGGATTCAGGAGTACCTGAGTTCAAATTCGGCCTCAGACACTTGACACTTACTAGCTGTGTGACCCTGGGCAAGTCACTTAACCCCCATTGCCCGCCAAAAAAAAAATAAACAATGAATTAAGAAAATATATGGTTTACAGTTAAAAAAGGTTTAACTTCAAATAAGTTCAATAAATTATTGAATTTTTTTTTTTTTTGCGGGGCAATGGGGGTTAAGTGACTTGCCACGGTCACACAGCTAGTAAGTGTCAAATGTCTGAGGCCGGTTTGAAACTCAGGTACTCCTGAATCCAGGCCGGTGCTTTATCCACTGTGCCATCTAGCTGCCCCCTAATTACTGAAATTTTAAAATGGAAATGGACAATAGAAATAACATCATCAATTATAATAATTTCAAAGAGAAGTTAAAACAATGTAAATTAATTATTAGAAAAAAAGATATCAAAAGCTCCTCAGGGGCAGCTAGTTGGTGCAGTGGATAAAGCACTGGCCTTGGATTCAGGAGGGACCTGAGTTCAATCCAGCCTCAGACACTTGACACTTACTAGCTGTGTGACCTGGGCAAGTCACTTAACCCTCATTGCCCTGAAAAACAAAACAGTTCCTCAAAAAGAAGGAGAGATGGAAGAACAGCCTGGCAATGGATTGGCTGAAGAGGTCAACATACTGGTCCTGACCACACAAGGGAAGGATTTTATCCTTTGGCAATGCCACTTTCAGAAATGAACTTGGTGGGATGAACGCTCTATTTGCAACTACTTTAAATTTGAGTCAACTGTCCTAGGGACTGAGGTTGTATAGGGAAGGGTGTGACCTCTCCCCTGTAGAGGAGGAAATGTTTTAAACTTCTGTTTCCTTCTAGATAGTCTCAGCAATATCCTTTTGTAAATGCCAATTGATGTTAATTGGTTAAATGATACGGAGGTGATCATCACTAGTGATTGATATCAGGCAGAATAGGAATAGGGGCTTGAGCTCAGCGGGTTAGAGTAACACACTCCCCACCTCTTAGAGGTAGCCTGAAGCCCTGTTGGGGATGGGTAGCCTTGTTCTGAAGACTTCACTTATGAGTGAGAGCATGAGTTGGGATGAGGACTACAGAACATGTAAAGGACTGTATTTCCGAGATGCTAAATTGCAGAGTAGGTCGAGTCTGCATTGGTAGAGTGAGTTCCATCACTGGGAGTTTCTTTCATGGATGAAATTTATCTTATGGGGATGTGGTTGTGAATAGTGAGAGGTTGTCTGAGCTCAGGAAAAGGTGATACCTATGTAAATCCAAGGTGTCAGATCTGTAACTCTTACAAGGGATTATTCATTTGTAAGCTCTGTGGGGGGAAATCCCCTGAACACTTCTGAGAACTATGCTCACTATTGTGGTGGTAAAAACACACAGCTCTCAACAGGTAAGGATTAAAACCAGGTACTGACAGTGGTTCACCCTTCAGTGTGGGTGGGGACTTCTGCAGAGAACTGGGTTATAAAGACATGTGGTAAGCATTGTGTAGGTGAGTCCATTACTCTGTCAGTAGCACCTGGAGGTGGGGGAAGTAAAATTAGAAGTGAAGAACAGACTAAAATCAGTTGGCAGTTCATTGTTTTCCTTGTTGCTTCAAACCATCCCTTCTCTAGCCATCTATCCCCTTTCTCATGGCAGCTCTCTGAATACAGGAGAGGTGAGACTTTGGACTTGTCATTGGTGATCTCTTCTCCAAGTATCTTCTATTTATTCTTGTCCACATTGTGTCTGCCTAGAATCTGTCTAGGCCTAGTGTCTAGGCAAGGATCTGACACATAGGGGGTGTTTAATACTTATTTGTTGTTTGGTCCTTCATTTTCGAAGAGGACCACGACATCAGGGATGTGATGTCATGACTTGTACTGAAATTGGATTTAAGTTGAGGGAGGGCTGTGCAAGGTCACCAACCTCACTCTCTCCTCCAGAGCCATCTGGTCCAGTGGCAAGATATATACATACATACACACACCCATATATATATATATATATATATATCAAGATGACTGGAGATGGTCCTGGATGTTTTAAGGCAATTGGGGTTAAGTGACTTGCCCAGGGTAACACACAGCTAGTAAGTGTCTGAAGTGAGATTGGAACTTAGGTCCTCCAACTTCAGGGCCAGTGCTCTAACCCACTGCACCACCTAGCTGCCCAGGTGTTTAATAAATACTTGTTGGATCGGTGTGAGCTATGATAATATTCAGGGCTTGGAGTAATGAATAGTTCACTTTTGTGCTTATGACTGGGCATCAGGTACCTTTCCCTGGCCCTTGGGCAGAATTTATTCTATAGCTGATTCCTTTATTTCCTTTCTTTCTCTCTCTCTCTTCTCTCTCTCTCTCTCTCTTCTCTCTCCTCTCTCTCTCTCCTTCTCTCTCTCTACTCTCTCTCTCCACTCCCATATCTCTCTCTTTCTTTCTACCCTCTTTGAAGTTTACAAATTATAACTTAATCCCTCATATTACTTGGGTAACTGTTAAGCTGTCATCTCTGGTTTTAATACTGCTCATGACCCAATAGATTTGAATGTTTCATCACATTGCTGCTTTCACATGGAGATATATTATTTGTCTTTTCAAGTCAGAACATTCTGTTTTGTGCATTTGCTTCTCTCATTTTTTTGGCGCACATATCCTCCTTTTCTTCTAAACTCATGCTTTAGAACAAACCATGAAAAAAAAGAATTTGGGGAAGCACAAAGCAGTCCTCTTTAAATTCAATGAGAAAAGAAAGACCTAGTCCCATTGAAGTATACAATCTGACATGAGACTCCACTTCTGAGCTTAACTTCTGTGTCTCTTCCCTCCCTCTATCCCTTCTGGAAGAGATGAATCTAACTAGGGAGTATGGAAATTAATTTTGCTGCCAGAATCTTGTAGTTCTTCAGACGCCCTCTAATGCTTAAATGTGCCAGGATGCCAGAAACACCCCTAATGCTAGGACAGTATTATGCAGTAGAGATCTTTTACAAGGAGGAAAAAAGTGGATTTATCCTTTTCAGAGTCTATTCCTTCATCCTCATTCTCCTTGTCTACTATCCTGTCCTCCCTTCCTTTCCTTTCATTCTTCTATCCTTCCTTTCTCTCTTCTTTCGTTTTTCTTCCTCTCCTCTTTCTTCTCCCTCTCTCTCTCTCTCTCTCTCTGTCATATTCCTCTCACCCCTACTCTCCCAGTCCTAGAGCCTTCTCCTCTAATATTACCTTCCATCTACATTTTATATATATTACACATAACTCTTTTTTTTTAAACATGTTGTCCTCCTGAATTAGCTTTCAGCTCACTGAGGACAAGAACTGTTTTTACCTTTCTTCTTATCCCTAGCAATAGTATATAATCTGGTACAGAAAGGTGCTTAATAAATACTTGTTGCATGAAAAATGAATGGATGAGTTAAATAAGTAAATAATAATTTTTGGGGGGGGGGAAATCTCCCATAAGCCTCTGTGCCAGGTTTGTGATCTGTACCACCTCTTTCGCTCTTTACTGATTCTCATCCCTTTCTAGATTTCATTCACATCAGTATATCTCCTCCTTCTTCTTCTTTTCCTTCTTCCTTTTCCTCTTTCTATTTCTCCTCTTTTCCTCCGCCGCCTTCGCTGTTGATCTGAATTTCAATGAAAACAGTTAATACAACAAAATGAAGGTCTTTAATTGAGGCAACTGAGCTGCAACTTGGCGTGCCACATAGCAAGTTCTAGGGTTCTCCAACTTCTCCCTTCTTATTATATGATTTAGACAGCCTCCTTCTGTTTCTTTGAACAAGGAGCCACATTCCAGCCATGGGTCTCATCCTACTTGGGTCTCAGCATGGGAATGCTGGATATCTGCTGGAGCTGAAACTCTGACAAAAAAACCTAATACACACACACCCACCCACCCACCCACACCCACACACACACACACACACACTGCACACACATATATATATATATACACACATATATATATGTATATATAAAAATATATATATATATTAAACTTTCTTAGCAGTGATCACAGCCAATGTGAGAATGCTTTCATGAAGGACATGCCAGACTAATCTTCTTTCTTTCTTTTAAAATAGGCTTACTAGCCTGGTATATCAGGGAAATGTTTCTGATCCAGTTTACCTAGATTCCAATAAAGCCTCTGACAAAGTCTCTCATACTGTTCTTGTGGACAACAGTACAGTTCAGTGGCTTGAGAAGTGATAGTATGGCTGGACCTACAGCACCTTAGAAAGAACTCCATAAAGGAATTCTTCAGGGACCTGAGCTTGCTTGGTCTTATGCTTTTATCAATGACTTGGATGAAAGCATAGATGATGTGCTTATCAAATTTGTAAATAACACAAACCAGGAAAAGAGTAGCCAACCAATTCTAAACCTGAAAAAGGAATCTGTAGTAGCAAACATCAGAAGTAGGTTTTGAACACAAGACTTTTTAAACTCTAGGACCAATGGTCTTACTATTTTGCCACAGTACCCTCCATACATGATAGCCATTTCCCCTGCAAGGAGATCTGAGGGTTTTCATGGATTTCAAATACAATATAACTCTAGGGTTGTATTTTACCTTTTCCACAAGACTGCTTTCCCCAGGGGGACTCAGTTCTTAATGTGTGTATTCAGGAAGAAGGTATAGTTTAGAGTGACAGATGGAACCTGCTTGAACTGGCTTGAGAGAGCCGAATGTTAAATTTTCAGGGAGAGCATTTGCATCTCGGGAATTGGCCAATGCTACAAATCAGGGTTTGGTTATATTTTTGTTCACAATCTACATAGAAAATGTTAATCATGGCATATTTAACTGAAAGTGTGTCTTGTGCACATTTTTATTCCTCACAGAGAGCCAGTTGTTAAACATTTGTCCAGCACACTACTCGACAAATTAAGTTGGTAAGATAAGGCAAGATTCTAGAGGCTGAAGTATTTGTGTTCTCTCCTGTAGTCAGTGGGAGACTATGGGAGGTTTCTGAGCAATGGCATGACTTGATGGAATTTCCAAATAGAATGTAAACTCCTGAAGGTGAGGATGGTCTTTTGTTGTTTGTCTTTGTAGTCCCCAGTCCCCAGTATAGTACTTGACCACAACAGACACTTAATAAATGCTTGTTGAATTGACTTGTTTATTGAATCTGTTCTTCCTCAATGTAAAGACATCACATTCTTAGTAATCCATGCCCTTAAATGTCTAGCACTGCTTTAGGTACTATGTACACAGCTATTTTACGTATAGAGGCTATCCAAGCAACCCCTACAAGATGAAAGCTCTAACACCTATTTCCTCTCAACATCTGCTTATTTTGCAATAACAGTAAATTGGAGGCTTTTCCTGTAATTTTTGCTGGGGGCCTCAAATGTAAACTTTTGCCCTTGACAATAGGGCACACTGGCATGGCCTCTGACTTCTGGGGACTTACACTCTCAGATGTTTGGGATTTTTTTTTTACATCTCTCTTTTAAGGAAAAGTATGATTGGAAGAGAGCGTAATGTTAGTAGACAGTAGCCTGGGTCCACTTGAAGGATGAACAGGTTAGAGGATGAATCCAGATAGAGTAAACACATTACCCAATTGCATTGTAACCTAAGTGGCATCTTGAAGTTGGGTGCTGACATATAGGACATGACATCTGAGCTGATTCCAGTGTAACTGTTCTGCCTCATGGGTGCAATCCTTTCCTCAGGTGAACTGTGATGATATGAGTGATGGGACATTTTTGGAGCCCAGACACATGAATGCCATCTTGGACCATCTGCCAAAGGGGAAAAAAAAGAAATTTACATGATAACTTTATTATATATTTAAAAGGAATAGCAAGTTGTACAGAATAAGAATTGGTAGTTTCACGTGCGATCATCTTTTAAAACAATTCTACTGTGTTATGGAAATACTTGTTTTATTTTGTAAATTAAGGATAAAATAAATAAAATGTTAAAAATTAAAAAACCCACTAATTGGACAAAGTGGAGGTATGTCTGTCTATTCATCTGAAACTTTTAGTTAGTTGGTTTTTTGAAGGTGATCTTATGAGAGCAGTTAATATGCTAAATGTACTGGAAGATGAGGCCTTTCATATGCCATTTCTACCTCTGTGATTTTGCTATGCTGTTCCCCCTACTGAAAATGCCTTATCATGACCATCCTTTTAGGCTCAGTTCAGATCCCCACAAAGGGTTCCCCATATTTGGACCAACCGTCTCCTGTTGCATTTAGAGTTAGCACTATATAGTTCAATACTTAATTGATTTCAAGTTGTTTTATATATGTTGTCTTGTTCCCCCAGCTGGATTCTAAATTTGGGGGCAAGGACGGTACCCCAATCTTCTTTTTCATTATTCAAAATACTTATGTAACAAAGGCCACTCCATGGTGCATAATCAGAGTTGCCCTTCCTAGTTCTGTATCTGACCACATGGGAGTTTAGGGCTTGCTTCTAAATGTGTGGTGATTCAGCATTGAAAGGACTTGGCATTTTGTTATAATGTGGCAAACGCTGAGTGGTCCCATGGTCCTTCCTTGTGGCAGTGACAGAGAGTTGGCTGGTTGTATCAGTTAAATGAAGGGACAGCTTCTGGTTGGTCCTATCTTCCTTCAGCCCTGCAGGTAGAATAATGTAATTCCTAGATTTTCAGTGGAACTTTTGAAGGGTGGCCTTTTTCTCTCTGATTTCATGGTGTCCTCTCTACTGCTAGGTGGCAACTACTAAAGAGGAGGGACTCAATCAGGTGAGCTTGTATCTAAGCTCCTGGATGCCTTTCCTGCTTTTGTATTTTCTTTCCTGATCTTAGGTGAAAGGGTATGGTGAAATGGACATATCCAGGCTGGGCAGCAACCTTATGAATCTGAAGGATCAAAAAGCCCAGGGTCCTTTTGGTTGGAGGTTAATGGCACCAAAGTGAGGAGTCCCCAGCAGTTACTCTGGTGCTCTTAGAGAAGACAGCTACCAATAAAATATTGGCCAAAATTTGGCCACTTTACCAGCAGACATGTACTGGGAGTTGTTTGGACAGTTCAGACCTGAGGTGAAATGTCACATAATTATTTATCAGTTTCACAAATTACTTTAAGATCTGATGAAGTTTAAATATCAGGTTCCTAGGAGATTGTAACATAAGTAATTGTAAGTTAAATGATGAATCCTATTTTGACTTCTTTTTTTATCAAATTCAAAATTGTTACTATTCTGTGTTATCATTGCTTTTCAGTTTAGGAATAAATCACCTGTCCTATATTTTATTTATACTGTACATTTAGACACATTTTTTTACTCACCATTTTGGGGAAACTCTAGATGTGGGACATAACTTAAGTTGTAAGTAAAATTTTCTCCAGGGTACTGTTAAGGGCTAAAATTCTAGCTAGTCTGTCTAAAAATATCTAATGAGTGGTCGCCAATAAATTATAAGCTTTAGCAAGAGTTAGACTTTTAAGCATTTATTAAGGAGAATAAGAATTTGGTAAAGAGAGAGAAAAAGGCCTAGATTCCTATCTATTAAAGGGAGAGCACATTTCTAGCTCCGCTCTCCTCCAGAGTCCAAAAGGAAGAGCGCCTCCGTCTCCTCCTTCCTCCTCCCCACTAGTCCGCGTCACTTCCTGATACCAAAGACTCCTGGTCTTGCCCTCAAAGACCTTCGCTTCATGGCAGAACTCTTCTACAGTTAGTATCCAGCAGGTGGCGTTATTCCAATCGTTACAGTGCCCCCTGTTGTTCCTCAAGAAACAAAATGTTTCCTTGACGGAACAGTAAAAAGAATATAATAACGTATTGCTAACTAATAATATGTGAACAACAATATAGAAAAGGAAGAGAGGAAAGTTTTGTCCAGAGGGGCGATTTTTTTTTTTTTTGTCCTCATGAACCGACGCTTTGACATTGGTCTTGCAAAGGGAGGGCCTCTGCAGAGAGTACATATCACAGATGGTGTATATTATAACAGAAAGAGAAAAAAAAAACAACAAAAAACAAATCAAAAACTGTTCATTTAAAGTCTCTGAAGTCTTTTCTCAGATGTCCTCTAGGTGTAGTCGTGGAATGGAAGTCTTTTCAGGGGTTGAGGTATGGATGCTGGTAATCAGCCAGGAAATTTCCTACAAAATTGAGCTTAACACAACTTTAAAATAGCTTTGTCAATAATAAAATCAAACAATGAAAGTTCTCAAAAACATGTCTAAGGGAATACAGAATCTTAGTTGTTACACATGAAACATATAATAAAACAAAAATTGAAACATTCTTTAAAATTATAATATTACTATAGTCCCCCCCTTATGGAGGGTAATTGAGAAGACAATTGCTGCAATATTAATTATTAAAAATAATTTTTTATCTTTGTTTCATCACTTTTTGCATCATCTGCCTAATTATCCTCATGCCATTATGAGAAATTAGAAAATCTAATATAATTGGTAACAGGTGTCAAGGCCAAATTCAACACTGTTATTTATCATGACACCTGAGATAATTATGGGGGTTACCATAAAAGAAACAGAGAAATGATGGGATATGAGCATTCCCACACTTGAGCAATATGTACTGTCCATGCAGTATGCCAGGCTTAAAATAGGTGGATGGAATATATGTCCATGCCACCGAACATATTGGAGGAAACTGAGATCAGGACTTAATCAGATGCATGGGATTGAGATGTCCATGGCATCAGGCATATAGGAGGGAGCATAGAACCAGGTGTAGAAGTGAGATGGGTGGGATGAATACTTCCAGCCATCTGTACAATATTGTGGGGAAAATAAATAAAATATTAAACCAAGAGAATCCAACCTCAACATTTGTCAAAAGCCGTTCCCTTGGCCATACCTTGACTTCATGCATGTCTCCCCTCATGTGACAGTTCAGTGTCTGCTCTTGCGTGTATTCCTCTTGTGATTGGATGGCATCTTGGCCAACTGGCATCTGATAACTCCAGAATAAAGGCATAATGTCTTAAATGATAAGTTCCCATAATCCAAGTCTCATATGTATTTAAAAATTGAGGATAATAAATGATTGCAAAAAATGTGAATACATCTTGACTCAGAACACAATATATAATTATGCAACAATTTCAAATAATACCCCTTTTTTTAAAAACTTAGTATACAATTACTTTTGTGAAAAATCTGAATATATTTAAATACAAGTTAAAGCACAACAGAATCTCAAAGAAAACTTTTTTTTTTAAAAAGAAAACTTTTACAAATGTTCCCCTCTTTTTTTTTTTTTTTGGAATATGCTTATCAAAAATAATACTTCTAGAATCAATTTACACTTGCCATGGCAAACAATTTGCCAGGGAAATGCTTTAAAGAGTTTGATCAAATAATCAGTTGAGAAAAAATAACAAAAACAAACAACTCAGAATATGGGAGCACAATACTCCTAGAATTAACATTGTATTATGAAATCAAAACCATCTGCAATGTTTCAAAATTAGAGAGATGAATAAATAGAAAAAAATACACACGGAACAATAAAAGACAATGAAATTCAAACTAGGGAAATCTAAATGAATATGAACTAATATTAATAAGAGTATTATAAAATATAAACTTGATCATATGACTATAAAAGCTTTACAAATATTCTCCTTGTTTTAGAAACTAAGTATAAGTCACAATCTCAAAAGCATGAAAATCTCTATGAAAATAAACCCATACCATTAATTTCAAAATGTATATATAATAGCATAGAAATCCTATGTAACCTCTGAACTGATACTATTACTCTGAGTGAATTCAGAACACTTTTGATTCTGATATCTAAAATCCCCAACACTCATATCAATACCTTGCCCCTTACTTTTACATTTCTGTACAATATATACCCTTCCATGGCAAAAGAAGCAGAGTCTTGAACTATGTTGATGATTGTCATTCTTATACAGCTTAAATTTTTCTTCTTTAACCCCTCTATATTGTCTGTCAGTCTTTTCACCATACAAATGCTTTATAAGATTACTAATGAAAGACAAAAGCAGGTTAGCAAAATTATCAACAAAACGAGCATATCTGGAATTTAAAGTGTTTTCTAAGGTTGTCTCAGAAGCACAGCCAGGCTGGGGAAGGGCTGAGCCTGAATCTGCAAATGTAGTTAGAGAAAGTTGAGCATGCGCATCAGATCTCTGGACTTCCCAGGCAGGGGAAGCAATGGGCTTGGCCATGGGAGGAGTAGAGGGTGGGGTCTGTAGAGGAGGGGAGGGACCAGCACAATTTGAATCAGACTTGATTTTGAACTCAGGCCTGGATTCCTCTTCCCCACTTTGCCTCCAGGTGCTAGGGATTAAAAGCTTCTAGAGGGTGGGTCATTGCCTCCAAGCATGCAAAATTAAAGCAACAATTAGTGTTAGAACTGGGAAAAGCTGCGGGAATGTCTTCAGGTTTCTCTGAAAAAGCATGGTTGGGAGAGGGAGAGATATTTCCTTGTGTGAGTAAGTTGCTGGCTCTTTTAACAAAAATAAAAAGAAAAATAGAAAATCCACAAAAACAAAGCATTAACATGATCTTATCTCCCATTTGTCTGGTTAAACAGACTAAAATCAAAAATAGGATAATTAGGGAGTTTTAAAAGGTCCATTTGAAAAAATTTAAAGGTAAAACACAGCCAGTACGCCAGTACTTAGCAGTTAAAGGGAGAGGGAGGGGAAATTTCTTACCCAACCAGAAGATCAGAAGACTGAGGGTTAGCTTTCCTCTTCGTGGTCAGCCATCTGTTAAGGGCTAAAATTCTAGCTAGTCTGTCTAAAATATCTAATGAGTGGTCGCCAATAAATTATAAGCTTTAGCAAGAGTTAGACTTTTAAGCATTTATTAAGGAGAATAAGAATTTGGTAAAGAGAGAGAAAAAGGCCTAGATTCCTATCTACTAAAGGGAGAGCACATTTCTAGCTCCGCTCTCCTCCAGAGGTCCAAAAGGAAGAGCGCCTCCGTCTCCTCCTTCCTCCTCCCACTAGTCCGCGTCACTTCCTGATACCAAAGACTCCTGGTCTTGCCTCAAAGACCTTCGCTTCATGGGCAGAACTCTTCTACAGTTAGTATCCAGCAGGTGGCGTTATTCCAATCGTTACAGTACTTAACTTGGGGAGGGGTGGTTTAAGAAGCCAAAGAGTATGATAAAAGAGAGGCACACTCATATCATTGGAGACCAGGCTCCCTCAGGACTGAATCTAGTCCAAACTGCATGTCTTTGTACATAGCATATGGACTCCCCTTGTGGAAAAAGAAATGCCCCAATACTCAGTCCTCTGTTCCTTGAGATTGTATTAGCATAGAAAAGGACACAAAGAATCTATTCAACAAATATTTACTGATCATTTGAAGACAGAGAAAAATATGGAGGGAAGACCATGTTGAGGAAAATACCATTAGATAGTGTATTTTCCTCCCTCCCCCCTCTAAAGAGCTAGCCCTCATAAGAAAGAATAAATACTATTTAAAACACACACACACACACACACACACACACACACACACACACACCGTTTAACATGTTGAGAATGCATTGATGACCACTGAATACAGGATAATTTCAAATGTCCCTTTGGTACAATAATTTGTTCCATTTATCATATGGCTTAAAGAGGCAACCTTGTATAGTGGAAAGAGCTCAGAATTGGGAATTACAAGAGACTTGGGTGTGGATTCCACCTTCAGCACTTACTATGTGATCATGGATACCTTATTTTTATCTCTCTCAGTTTTATTTCCTCAAATGTAAAATGTAGATAATAATACCCATAGTACCTACCTGATAGAGGGTGTTATGAGGATCAAATTAAAATAATGTCTGTAAAACATTTTTTAAAATATTAAAATGCTTGTTGTTCAGTCATTCCAGTTGGAGTTTTCTTGGCAAAAAATATTGGAGTGGTTTGCTATTTCTTTCTCCAGCTCATTTTACAGATGAGAAAACTGAGACAAATAGGCTAAGTGACTTGCCTATAGTCACACAGATAGTAAGTATCTGAGGACAGATTTAAACTCAGGAAGATGAGTGTTCCTAACTTCAGGCCTGGCATTCTATCTAGTTTGCTACTTAGCTGCCCTTATTAAAGTACTAAGTGTTATTTTTTTTTTTTGAGGGCTCCTGCTACTTCCCTGTCTGCATCAAATGTGACTCACCCTCTTCCATTTTAAAATATACATTTGTTTCTTTAAAAATAAAATCAGGGGGCAACTAGGTAGTACAGTGGATAAAGCACTGGCTCCGGATTCAGGAGGACCTGAGTTCAAATCTGTCCTCTGACACTTGACACTTACCAGCGGTGTGACCCTGGGCAAGTCAGTTAACCCTCATTGCCCTGCAAAAAAACCCAAGTAGAATCACACATATCCCAAGAAGCTAGTAAATGGAAGGGGCACAAGTTGTTCTTTCCACCTCCCCCCAGAAAAAAGACTGTTGAAATTCCTGATACTAGAAGAGACAGAAAATATGTAGTGTATCTTTAAATCAGACCAGGTATGACTCACACATAGCATAATCTTCATGAGTAGATACAACATGATTATTTGGGACTGTGATGACAATAGACATTCTTAAGTTTCTTAGAAAAGTATAGATGAGCCTTCTTTAAAAAGATCCCCGTATTTATAATACTTTTATTATAAATTCAAATTTATATGTATTTACATTAGTGATCAGATAAATTATCCTCAGTATGAAAGGATTATTTGCTACATTGAGAGGTGCTTAGCAGGATTCTAGAGGAAGTGTAGAGGGCAGCAACTAGCTTTAAAGTGGATGAATTCTTTGGAATTTTGTGGGAAAATTAAATAACCCTTAAATAATGACAAAACATAGAGTAGATCAAGTTAGCAAGCTGAATAAATAAGTTTTCCTAAGAAATGGTTTATAAACCTATTTGTGATAAGAATAATTCCTACCTCTCCTTTCATTTCTATCCCTATCAAACTTACCTAACCCACATCTCACTACAACCCTACTTACCCTCTTCACTGTGCCCCGTAGAATTCTTGTTCTGTAGTTAATGTGCTTCCCTTGACCTCTTTCTCTCACTTCCTTCACTAACCTTCCCTCATTAAGACCTGGTTTCTATTAGATGACATCATGTCCCTGGACTTCCTCTCTGGCACTGGTTGCACCTTCATTCCATTCTCTCTTCCTGGATTGGTCCTGCAGGCACAATGGAAATACTCATTGCTCCCCATTGCCAGTTCCAGACTTTTTCTCTCTCTCTTCACCACCATCAACAAGCAACTTCTCCAAACTATTCAGATCTTGATAGTTGTTGCATATTGACCACCAGGTCATTCCTCTCCCCTTCTCAAGGAATTTGGTATGCTATATCCCTTTCCTTTCCTTTATACTAATAGACTTAAACATACATATTGAGCTCACTCAAATTCTCCAGCCTCTCAATATTTAATATCTTTCAATCCAGTAATATACTCATTAACTCTACCTCAAACACACATGGGGATTATTACACCTTGGATCTCACCATTGTCCACGTGTTCCACTTCCCTAGTCAAGAATTCTGATACTCTTTTGTCTGACCACAACTTTCTCTTATTCTCTCTCTCTCTCTCTCTCTCTCTCTCTCTCTCTCTCTCTCTCTCTCTCTCTCTCTCAGTGATCCCCACTCTCTCCCAACTTATTCTTCACTTTCACTGTAACCTCCAATTCCCTCCATCCCTCAGTACTTTTTCAGGCTACTATCCTTTCTCTCACTTCACTTTCCTTCTTGCCCAGTCTGAAGCTACAGCTAATTAATTCTATTCCATATTGTTATCAACTTCCAAATTCCTTGACACCTTGTCCTATTGCATCCCTTGTTCACTTTGACCATCTTCTTCTGCTTCTATTTACCATGCTGCTGCATGAAACTTAAGGAAATCACACAACTCTGCTAACTAGGTACACTATAAATTCACAGTATCCAATTCTTTTTTTTTTTTTTTGTGAGGCAGTTGGGGTTAAGTGACTTGCCCAGGGTCACACAGCTAGTAAGTGTTAAGTGTCTGAGGCTGCATTTGAACTCAGGTCCTCCTGAATCCAGGGCCAGTGCTCTATCCACTGCACCACCTAGCTGCCCCAGTATCCAATTCTAATTGGCCCTCTCTGCAGAAAGGCAGTCCTTTCATTCTTCCTAGGAGATCAATGATTCCCTGTGTCATTCCTCCTAAAAGGTATTACAAATCTTCTCCTCTCTCCCCACACCTTCAGCATCTTTTGCTTCCTTTGTTTTACTTTGCTGAGAAAATTAAAGCCACTTGCCGTGATTTCCCACTTCTTCCCTTGTCTTCATTTAGAACCAATAGACTTAATCTCCTACTTCCTCCATTCTCTAATAATGTGGTGGTCTTTCTCCTTGTCCAGGCCACCCCCTCTATGTGTACCCTTGAGTTCATCTCTCCCCTCTTCTTTAGTAAATTGCCCTCTTGATCATCTCCCTGAACTTTAACCTTTCTATATCTATTGATTCTGTCTCCATAGTATTCAAACATGGCTTATCCTCATCTTTTTTTGGGGGGGGCGGGGCAATGAGGGTTAAGTGACTTGTCCAGGGTCACACAGCTAGTAAGTGTCAAGTGTCTGATGCCAGATTTGCACTCAGGTCCTCCTGAATCCAGGGCCGTTGCTTTATCCACTGCGCCACATAGCTGCCCCCTCATTTTTTTTTTAAACCTTCACTAGACTATCCCTGTTAAGCTTTCATCCTATGTTTCTTCTCCCTTTCTCAGCCAAACTCCTAAACTGGCCACACTTATTATCTCTACTTCCTTTCATTCACTCTTTTTTTTTTTTTTTTTTTTTTGTGAGGCAATTGGGGTTAAGTGACTTGCCCAGGGTCACACAGCTAGTAAGTGTTAAGTGTCTGAGGTCGCATTTGAACTCAGGTCCTCCTGAATCCAGGGCCAGTGCTCTACCCACTGCGCCACCTAGCTGCCCCTCATCTTCTACTCTTGATACTGTCTCCTGTCTCCTGATTCTCTTCCCATTTGACTCCTAATTCTCCTCAGTCACCTTGGCTCATCATGCCTATCATTTCCCCTAACTGTGGGGGATCCCCAAAGTTCTTGTCCTAAACTCTCATTTTATCTCTCTCTCTAGTCTCTTTCCATGATCTCATCAGTTTCTTTGGGTTTGATTACCATCAGTATGCACATGACTCACAGTTCCAGTCTCTCCACTGAGATTTGGTTCCGCATCAGCAATTGCCTATTAGACATTTCAAACTGGATGTCCCAGAGACATCTCAAAATAAACATATTTAAAACAGAATTTAAAATCTTTTCAAACCAACCCCTCTTCCAAACTTTCCTATTTCTGTCAAGGCCATCACCATTCTTTCAGTCTCTCAGCTTTAACTCCTCAACATTACCTCTGATTCCTCACTCATGTCTCACATAGACATCCCACAGAGTGAATCAGTCACCAAAACTTGCCTTTTCCATATTCACAATGTCTTGCATCTAACCCTTTCTCTCTGACTACATGGCCACCTCTTTAGTTCAGGCCCTCATCATCTCTTACCTAGATTATTGTAGCAGCCTCCTAATTTGTCTCCCTGTGTCAAATCTCTCTCTATTTCTCTACAAAGTTGTAAAAAGATAATTATCCTTAAGTAAACATCTAAATATTCCTCAACCCAAAAAACTCCAGTGGTTTCCTATTGTCTCTAGGACAAAATGTAAACTCGTTTTTGCTTTTAAAGTCCTTTACATCTTGTTCCCAAGCTTTATTTACAGTCTTATATAAAACAACACATCCCTCACTATTATCCAGCCAACCTGGTCTTTCCATTTCTCACACATGACATTCTACTTCTCATCTTTACCTTTGCACAGGCTTATTCCTCAGATCTGGAATCATCTCCTTCTTCACCTCTGTCCAACCCCTATCTTCCTTTTGGATGAAGCTCAAGTACCACATTACATTCTGTGTAAAGTTTCTCCTTATTTGTTTTTATTCTCTTTATGATTTTTTCTGTATATACTTATATGCAGTTGTCTTTCCCTTGTGAGCTCCTGGAGAGGAGGTATTGCTTCATTCAGCTGGGTGGTGTGAAAACCTGAGTTCAAATCCAGTCTCAGACTCTGACTACCCTGGCTGAGTCACTTAACCTCTGTTGGCCTTAGTTTACTCATCTGTAAAATGGAGGTCATAATATCACCTATCTCTCAGGGTTGTTGTGAGGATCAATTGAGATAGCATTTGGAAAGTTCTTTGCATATAGTAGGTACTTAATAAATGACTTGTTCAAGGTCATAGAATAAATATTAGAGCTGTGATTTAACTCCAGTTCTTTTGACTCAAAATCCAAAGTTCTTTCCTAGATACTAAATCCCTGCAAGGAAGCAAAGCACCTGTTCTAAAAAGGAAGTCAAAGTCACATGGCTGGTAAGTATCATAGTAGGATTTGAACCCAGACCCCATAATTCCAGAAAACATGTTGTTATGTCTGAAGTTTTTGATTACTCATAAGTGTATTCAAAATAGAAAATCAATAATGATTAAATTTTCAGTATTTAACTATTACTATACATGGAGGTGATATTTTTACTTTAGATGATCAGGACTGGCTTTTAGGAAAAAATAGTTAACAGATTGGTTGAAAAATTCATCAACGTGTACTAGCTTTATAGAAATAACTCTTAAGAATACTCTTTTAATGTGATTTTTACAAACTAATTAAAAACATTTGTTGCCTGAGTGGACTTATCTGAATCAGAAGGGGGTGATCAGTGCTGAAGATGGGCATTTTCACTGCTTCTTGGTTTTATTCCCTCCCCTGTTTGCATTCCCTGTGTGTTGCATCCCAGGCCGCTGCCTACCTTGCTTAACCAAGTCCTGGCTCTGTGTACAGGAGCACAATAATTTTTTTTCTGAACTCTAAATTGCACAAAGTGGTTCCAGGTATTTTGTTTTATATTTTATTTTCTTCAGAAAACAAGCATTTAATCCACTGTTGGTGGAGTTGTGCAAAGATTCAACCATTCTGGAGAGTAGTTTGGAACTATGCCCAAAGGGCTATAAAACTGTGCATACCCTTTGATCCAGAAATACCATTGCTGGGTTTATATCCCAAAGACATCCCAAAAAAGAGAAAAAAGACCTACTTGTACAAAAATATTTATATTAGCTTTTTTTGTGATGGCTAAGAAGTGGAAATCAAAGGAATGCCCATCAGTTGGGGAATGGCTAAACAAGTGATGGTATATGATGGTGATGGAATATTGTTGTGCTATAAGAAATGACAAGCAGGATGATTTCAGAAAGACCAGGAAAGACTTATATGAACTGATGTATGGTGAAGTGAGCAGAACCAAGAGAAGGTTGTGCACAGTGATAGCAATATTGTTTGATGAAGAACTGTGAATAACTTAACTCTTCTCAGCAATACAATGATCCAAAATAATCCCAAAGGACTAATGATGAAGCATACCGTCCACCTCCAAAGAAAGAACTGATATTGATTAAACATTGACTGAAGCATGCTATTTTTTCACTTTCTTTTATTTTTTCCTTTTATTCAAGATTTTTATACAAAATAACTAATATCACAACATTTTACGTAATTGTACATCTATAACCTATATCTGATTGCTTACCACCTTAGGGAGCAGATAGGAGCGGTAAGGAAGGAATGATAACATTAGGAGCTCAAAACTTTAAATAAAAATGTTTATTATTTAACCCCCCCCCAAATAATAAGCATTTATTTCCTTTCTTTCCTATTTTCCATCTCCACTCATTAGGGAAAAAAAAGAAAAACATATTGGATATCTTGCTTTGTATAATGATAATTATTCAATTTCTTTCTGTATGTCAAATGCAGGTTTCTAGCTAGATTTGGGGAGAAAAGAACAGATTGATATTAATGGGGATATGTCTGAAAGTCTGCTATTAATCTAGAGGAGAGATAATATGGCCCTGATGTGGAAGAAGGATAATTTTGGATGATATGATTTGGGGTTTTCTAAGATAAGGTTTCTATTGGTCTGTATCTCTGGAATATAACTACTGAGTTAAAAATTGTAGCTTGAATCATTCCACACTCTGTTCTTTGTCATTCTTATCCATTATAAAGATTTTGTATTTGTGGGTTTGGGATGAGGAGGCATATTTTCTGTGATGCCCCCATGATTTTGTCGGTCAAATTGCTAGCTGATGGTTCTTTTTGTTTTTTATATAATTGGACCACTGATAACGCAGTGTAGTGTTTTAGGATACAAGCCAGTAGTACTATACTTATCCTGTTCTGGCATGGAGGTACTCTTTTCAGAGAACCTGTTATCCTGGTGATCTTTTGGGGGAGTATAGTTTTGGGGGGTATCTGTTTGTTCAGGTTCTAAAGGAAGCTGCATAGATAGCATGAAAGGTAGCTAGGAATTTTCAGAGTTGGATGTACTTTGACAAGTCACTTGGCTTTATTGGGCCTCAGTTAGCTCCCTGCCAAAATATAGGTATAATGTATAAGAATTCCTGTCTTTAAAATCTCATGTACTCTAATTGGTTAATAGATGTCAGAAGGTTTTGAATGTCAAGTATGAAATGCTTTTTTTTTTTTTTTTTTTTTTTGCGGGGCAATGAAGGTTAAGTGACTTGCCCAGGGTTACACAGTAAGTGTCAATTGTCTGAGGCCACATTTGAACTCAGGTCCTCCTGAATCCAGGGCCGGTGCTTTATCCACTGCACCACCTAGATGCCCCTTAAGTATGAAATCCTAAAGAAAGACAGGTTATGGCTATTGTAAACCATACCACCTTTTGTATGATGGTCTTTGGGGTGAATAGATTGAGTTAAGTTCCCCCAGTGGAAAGATATGTTAGTAGTTTTTCTTTCTCTAAATCAGGATCTTGCACTTACAACTAAAATACAGGTGTTTGGTCTTGATTATCTTTTAAAATATTATTTTATTGATTTTTTTGTTTTTATTTCACTTACATTTCCAAATATTACCTTCCTCCCCTTCTAAAGAGCTATCCTTTATAAGAAAGAATAAACTTTTTTTTAAAAAACCAGTTCAACAAAACTAACCAATGCATTAATTAAGTATGGTATATGCATTGTTCTACACCCATAACCCACCATGTTTACAAAGAAAGCAGTGAGATGCCTTTTCACACCTCTTCTTTGGGGGAAAACCTGGTCACTTTAATTTCAATTTTCAGTGTTGTTTTTCTTATGTCCATTTACATTGTTGTAATCATTGTGGATATTGCTTTCCTGACTGCTGATTTTACTCTGTATCAGTTCATATAAGTCTTGTAGGTTTCTCTGTATTCATCTTATTTATTATTTGTTATATTGAGGTAATATTCCTTTATGCAAATGTACTACAACTCATTTAGCCATTTCTCCATGAGTAGGCATCTACTTTATTTCCAGTTCTTTGTTAACATAGAAAGTCCTACTATAAATATTTTGTAATATATGGGACCTTTCTTTTTATCTTTTGAGTAGATGTCCAGCTACTAGTAGTGTGATCTCTGAGTTAAAAGGTTATGGGGGCAGCTAGGTGGCACAGTGGACAAAGCACTGGTCCTGGGTTCAGGAGGACCTGAGTTCAAATCTGACATCAGACAGTTGACACTTACTAGCTGTGTGACCCTGGGCAAGTCACTTAACCCTCATTGCCCCTCAAAAAAATAAAAAGGTTATGGATATTTTAATGCTTCTGATCTTGATTCTTAGATGTCTTATCAGATTTCTCAAGTGAGAAGATACCCAAATGTAAACCCAACAAATATAAATGGCTTTTGCTTCTTGCTAGTTCTAATTGTTCTATTTGATATAGATGATATTTCCTTATACATTTATTCTTGATTTCCCAGGAATAATTTGAGGAGTCTTCCTGGGAAAAGGTAGCAGAGTTCCCAGCTCTGGAGGTTAATGGTGATGTTTTGTACAGGTATAAGTGATTTATATATGGAACATACTCTTTAAATTCTATGAAAATGACATTGACCAGCACCAAGGAAAAAAAGAAGCAGCGGCAATTTTCTAGTTGGTAAGTAAGACAGGCATGAAATTGGAGAGAACCTATATGGGGGGTTTAGGGAGAACTAGCACCTCTGGTGTGAGGACTTGCTGAGCCCTTTTTAGGGCTGCTCATCTACCTTTGGTATCCACCCTCACCCAACTTTCTCATCTGTGGCTCCAAGAAGCTATAACATATGCAGCAACTATACCCCAGTAAAACAGTTTCAGCAGATTGGTTAAACCAGGTTAAGGTTAACTGACAGGACTCAAACCTGTTGGTGAGTTAGGGAGATGTTTCAAGCATGTGAAGGCTTCCCCTGGCCATTAAAGTGGCTGAAGCAGGTGCCCTGGAGCCTTCAGAGCTTGGTCAGACATCCAAGACACCAACATCATCTATTGCAACCCGCTCCATCACCAGTCATCTTGACTTTTGTCCTGCCACTGGACTTTGATGATTATGGAAGAGAAAGTGAGTCTGACAACTTTGTGCAGCTTTGCCTCACAGACCTAATCTACCCATGAGTCCAGACATCACCCTGTGATGTCATTGTTCTTCTTTGAACAACAACAAGAAGTACCTGTTATATGCAAGGCACTATGTTCAGTGTTTTTAAAATATGTCTTATTTGATCCTTATAACTTTGGTAGGTATGTCCTATTATCACCCCCATTTTATAATTCTGTAAATGGAGGTGAACTGAGGTTAAGCGACTTGCCCAGAATCACATAGCTACAATGTTAAATTTTTTCATTGGGAATTCCTATACCAATGAACTCCCTGGTCTAGTCCAACACCCCTGTAAGGGCACCTCTAGTTCAGTTACTCCATTTAAAAAAAATTATTTATTATTTTTTTTTTTTGCGGGGCAATGGGGATTAAGTGACTTGCCCAGGGTCACACAGCTAGTAAGTGTCAAGTGTCTGAGGCTGGATTTGAACTCAGGAACTCCTGAATCCAGGGCCAGTGCTATATCCACTGCGCCACTAAGCTGCCCCTCAGTTACTCCATTTTATGGATAAGGAAACTGTGACCTGAGCTAGCAGTAGGTTGCCACATTCACATATTTGAAAGAGAGAGAAAAAATTGTCTGAGCAGAGGCAATTTTGGGAAACTTGAGTTAGGTCCATTTATCAGAAATGTATGTGTAAAGTGAGAACAGAGAGAAAAGAATGAGGAGTTAGAGAGATGATGGGAAGTTTCTCCCAGGATTGACATGATTTACCTAAAGTACTGATTTGTCAAGAACAGAAAGTAGGAGTGTCAAGAATTCATAGATGTCAGATACATGATGTAATACTGTATATGACACAAATGGTCCATTATTTTGTCCTATATTGAAATACAGTCCTATTAACCAACCCAACAGATCTGAGTAGAATGGTGGGATGTTTTGGGGAAAATATCAGTTTTGAGGAAATACCAGTTTTGAGAAATTGGGGATCTTTCATAAGCTTTGGGTATACACCATGTTTAAGTTGAATTATTATTTTTCCCCATGGGTGAGGGGGCAGAACTGTAACTTTTTTTAAATGAGTACTTTTTTCTTGAACGGTTGAGTTGAATTTGGCATTGTAGAATGGGCAAAGAAATGCAGTCCTAAGTGTCCAGGCATGTGAATTTTAATTTGATGAGGATATTATGGTATGAACAACAGTCATTAGTCAACAAGCATTTATAAAGTGCTTACTATGTGTTAGACACTGTGCTGAGCTCAGATAATACAAAGAAAGGCAAAGATAAACTCTGAAGCATCTTATGGAATTGGAAAGACAAAATGTATTTAAGAGGCACATACAAGATAAAGAACAAGGCAGGCTGAGAGGGGAAGGCATTAGCACCTAGAAGTAGAGAGAAAGTCCTTTGGTTTTCTGTGGTGCCTAGAATAGGAAAAACATGCCCAGCCTTAGAGAATTAGGGGATCATCTGAGGCCAGGAGAATTTTAGCAACTTTCCAGTATGTACCAAGTCATTTTCTTTTAAATGCACTTAACAGTAACCAATTTTTGATGTTTCTATAAACTGATTTCCCCTCGTGAATAAATCCTAGAAAATGTATGCTTGTAGTCTTGACTGTGTTGGAGCAGAAGTAAGAAGTCAGATGAAGTAGGTGAGAATCCTAGTTCCTAGTTGTCTTGACCTTGGACAAAGTCAAAAAGGATCTGGGATAAAAAAAAAGTCAAAAGGCTTAGTCCAGAGGAAGTTATCCTGGGGAATTTGTGAACTTTTTTTTTTTTAAATATCATGCTGGGGGCAGCTAGGTGGTGCAGTGGATAAAGCAATGGCCCTGGATTCAGGAGGACCTGAGTTCAAATCCAACATCAGACACTTGACACTAGCTGTGTGATCCTGGGAAAGTCACTTAACCCCCATTTCCCCACAAAAAATATAAAAGAAAATCATGCTATCTGAATTTCAATATGATTGTTTTCCTTTGAAATCCTATGTGCTTTAGTTTGTGCATTAAAAAATATTTTTCTGAGAAAGGAGTCCATGGGCTTCATTAGACTGCTAAAGAGGTCCATAACACAGAAAAAAGATGAAGAACTCCTGGCTAGAGTTTAGAGAGAAATGAAATATGTAATAGTGTAAAAAAAGGAGAATCTCCTGGTCAAGGAAAATAGTTCATTGAATTTCCAGAAGGAGTTGAGACCCTGGTCTGCCATGGTCAGCAGGGCCCTTCATGCTATTTCGTTCTGTATAGACAATATGTGGGAGAAGACCTGGCAGTCTTCACCAGTAAGGTATAAGCCACAACTGTGAGACACCAGGCTACCTGGGGCAGGGCTGTGAAAACTGTTATGCATGCCAGGGGTGTAATGTCAATGTTTTTATTCTTTATGCATTCTTGTTAGTCTTTTGTTCCTCCTGAGTTCCCATAATTGTATGCTGTAGTGATTTCTAGAGTAGGTTTATCCCCAGATGCTTTTTGCAGTAATAAAGGACTGTGACTTTGAAGACCTACTTGTTCTTGCTCATTTATTTCTTCTCTATACAATGACCTTATTGGTAGGGAAAGGGAGATACTGATAAATCTGGACAATGGCAGCCAGTGTAAGCCTGTTCTTAAGTAGGACTATTGGTAACTCATGGGGTAATGGAAAAGGTTGTAATAAAAATTTCTCATTGACCTGGCTTTTTCTTTGTCTAAGACACTGGATAAACTCGTGGAATTATTGAAAGTTTGCTTCCCAGCAGCACTATTAATCACTATTCAAAGATTTAAATTTTGCAAATGGATCACCTGGTTGAGGGGTGATGGGAGTTTTGCTCTTCATATTTTAGAGTTGTGTCATTTGCTTCAACATTGCAATTTTGTGGATTTTTTATGGGATGATAGGACTTTGTCCAATTATTGGTATCAGCAGGAGGGTAGAGACTATCATAATATGATTGCTGTTTGTGCCATGCACTTTGGTTTAGAAGTATTTAATAACACTTAATCTATATAATGCAAAGTCCTGGAAAGAAGGGGCTATTTTGTTTTTGTCTTTAAACATTGAATGTCTAGTATATGTCTTGTATATAGAAATATTTATCTATGTACAGTGGTTCTTAAATTTTTTTGGGTATAGAGTTCTAGGGGAAAACTTTTTTTAAAAAAACTTTATTTAAAAAAAAAAAAGAAATATTGGGGCAGCTAGGTGGTACAGTGGATAAAGCACCAGCCCTGGATTCAGGAAGACATGAGTTCAAATCTGGCCTCAGACACTGGACACTTACTAGCTGAGTGACCTTGGGAAAGTCACTTAACCCTCATTGCCCAGCAAAAAACAACAAACAAACAAACAAAAAAACCCAACCCCCAAACTTTATTCAACTTGTAAAAATAACTTGAAGTGCTTTTAGTTTCATCTTATCCTTATGCTTCAGTTTTGTAATGCAAAGATTATCAGATGCTCTTGCTTCTAACCATGTGTCTGCATTTACTTCAGGTGAATTTATGGAAGTTGTGGTGCTACCACAACTGTGCTGTCACCATTATACCTCATCAGTCCTCTTCTAGAAGACGGTAAAGCTGAAAGGCCAGTACTAAGGATACCATGAAGTGCATTGTCATAGAAGAGTGGCTGCAAGACTTGCTGGGTTTCTCACTGTTTTGACACATCACACCTTATTTAGTTATGCTTATTCCTGGTGAATTTCTAGTGGGTTATGTGGAAATTTATTTTGATTTGGGGACCCTGCCTTTAGGCTGAGATCAGAAAGCCTTAGGCCCTCAGGGTCTCTTCTGTGTGGGAGGTGCTGGTGCCCCTCCCCCTCTGCTTCAGCTGAGCCAAAAAGCCCAGTAGGCTGTACAAGACGCCAGGTCAGACAGCTGGGGGGAAAAAGCCCCCAGCTCCCTCTGACCTGAGCAGAGCTATCCGAAAGATGGCGGATAGCCCGTGCTGAGGCACATGAGGCTGGAGCGCACCCCCCCTCCCTGCCCCCACCAGCCACAGCCCTGGCTGGAGGATTAGCTTGGTCTGTGGGGGCGCAGGAAACCCCAGGATTTGAGTGGAGAGACGAAAAAGTATATATAGACCTGGGAGTTAGACAGCAAGGGGTTCGGATGGATGAGAGGAGGCAGAGAAGAGGTCAAGCTGTGGCTGACGAGATTAGAAAGGTTGGAGAGCAGCAAACAGGGCTACAAGGACGCAGGAGAAGATGAGAAGGACTAGGAACAGGGAAAAGAGAGGCCAAAGGGCAGACTGACGGAGCAGACAGACAGAAGGTCGGTGAGAGAGAAACACAGGGGTTTAGCGGTGGCAGTAAAGAGAGGAAAATTAGAAGCAGGGGGATTTACAAAGTGAAAGGGTACAGGCGGAGTTAGTGAAAGTAGCTGAGCAAGTGAAAATACCCTGAGGTGAGAGGTGGCTAAGGCCCTTATTGTATTAAAAAAGTTTGAAGCACAGCAGGTGGGAAAGAGATGCAGTGGAAAGAGACCAAAGGAAAGCAGTCAGGTTGTACATTTTATTTCCCTGTATTCTTAATTTTAAATAGTATCTCATAAATAAACTCTGCTTTGATTATTTAGTTAAGAGCCTTCTTAATCTTTAGTTTGTCAATTTGGGAGCAGTGTGGTGGAACTTTATAAACGGCCCACATTAAATTAATAGCAGTTAGATAGCCAAACAGTCAAAAGTCCCCAGATTAGTCATCCACAGTTTAGTGCCCCCAAAATCAGGCCCAGCTAGTCATTTAAAATATTTTCACAGTTAATATCTTAAGACTTGACCTGATTATACTCATATGATTCAATTAAATTCAACACACATTTATTAAGCGTCTACTAATTGTAAGATATCATACTAGGCACAGAGGACACAAAGAAACCTTCAAAGAGCTTATGTGACTTTGAGGATACCACACACTCACAGATAAGCAGATGCAAGGTAATTTGAGGAGGAAGACACAGATGAATACAAAAATGTATTCTGGATAATATCATGTCTCTATATATTCTTCTTGTTAGCTGAAAAATTTGTGCCTGAATTCAGCTAAGGCAATGAACCCAAGGTGGTTTCCCATTACTATATTTGACAGCATGGGAAGTTATGTCATACAAATCACAGTGTGCTGATGGGCCACAGCAAAAATATTCCTTCCAGAGTGGTTTGACAGCAGCAGCACCATTAGAAACAGTGGTTCTAGAAATCTGGCATTGATATTTTGGTTCAACCTTCTGAGGATTCTCTAGAGTCATAAAGTGAAGGAAACAATACATCTATACACCTACTAATAAAACATAGTTACCACCTCATAAAAAGGTACCTCCTGGTTGGCTAAAAGTTTCTGCTAGCTAGGGTAAAGAGAGATGTTATATATATATAAATATGTGTTTGTATATGTATAACATTTAGTATGTATACATACATATGTATATATTTGAAGAGGCTGAGGTGAAATGAAATGGATTTTTATTCCTTATATTTCCTAATAATGTTTCATTTCTTTTGAATTACCATGGTTGAATGTTGCAGTGCTTCCTAGTGGGTTTAACCAAGTGCAGTTTTTGCCTCCATCAAGTTAAAATTCAATTTAACAAAGACATGCAATAAGCAACATTTTGTCTATTGACCTCTTTTTTTTTTTTTTTTTTTGCAGGGCAATGAGGGTTAAATGACTTGCCCAGGGTCACACAGCTAGTGTCAAGTGTCTGAGGCTGGCTTTGAACTCAGGTCCTTCGTGAATCCAGGACCGGTGCTTTATCCGCTGTGCCACCTAGCTGCCCACAATAGGGCAGTCCATTGACCTCTTTTTTTTTTTTTTTTGATAAGCAGTATTTTGTAGTAGATAAAGTATAGGGCTTGGATTCAGGAAAACTGACTTCAAGGCCTTCCTTTGAGCTATATATACTGAGTGACCATGGTCAAGTCATTTGACCTCTCCTTGACCAGGCAACTCTTCATGAACTGCATTGGTAGAGAGAATGTCCACATTAGGAGTTTCCCATACCATTGAATTCATTCTCCCCTTCTCCCTGAATCAACAGGCATTTGACAAATCTTACCATTTTCTTAACCACTCTGAAGCACTGATTGTACTTTCTCCTGCCACTTGGCTTAGGCCAATACACTGGTGCTCTGCTGGACCCTACCCAGAAATCCTGGAAGCTGCTCTTTGCTAGGATAGAAATGGGACTAGGCCTAGCTAAGGCTCAGTTTGGCTCAGCCCAGTTTTGTTTAATCTTCCCAAAACAGCTGGAAGATTCTTTCTCTAAAGCTCGGATTAAGAAGTTGACCTAGGTTTGAAGAAGGCTAGAGCTAGGCTCCATCCTGGAGTCATTAGGATTTCCTCAAACTTTCTCTCCTGCAGCCAAGACTTGAGGGAGGCTCAGGCTCAGCTCTGGGTTGGGAGCTGCTCATTTAGAGAGTTCTGGGATTACCCAGATAGCTCTAAGGGCTCCCTGTGCTGAGCCCCTTGCCCTTAGCTCTCAACTTGCCCAGGCTTGTTTAGTCAAAAGATACAGGACTCTGGGGGTCTTTCTGTAAATTCCTGGGTTGCATATGGGGGCCTAGTAATTATTTTTTTATACTTAGTAGAATGGTGGATCTCCAAGTCACAACAGAGCATTTGTAGTGAATTTGGCATCCTCTAAGTCCTATCATTGTACCTTCTCATAATTGCTCTTAGCTACCTTTCCTACAATAACTTTTTCAAGAAATTTGACTATAGGGTGTGATAAGAGATGAAATGATTAGCCAGATAGGGTAGAAAGGTCAAGGGAAAGGTTATTGTTTTGTTTTGTTGTTTTGCTGTTTGTAGAAATTTGGGTATGTTCAAAATTTTTAAGAGAAAAGGATTGATTTCTAGAATAAAATTTCAGGTGGAAATAGGGTGAATTTGAATCAAGGGCATAGGTAAAGGGGTTAGCCTTATCAATGAGTAGGGATTCCCCTTTCTTTGATATAGGAGGCAAGGAAGAGATAATACATGTTGTTGCTGTTAAATTTTCGGGAGAACAGCACAGGAGCTGAAGTAAGCAATCTCCCCACAGATGGAATCTCTTGATCTTTTCAGGGAAATAGAAGATAACTTTATTTGCTGTCTGTTTGCAGGGTTGTGTATGAGTGTGTGGATGAAATGGCTATAGGGACTGAGGGCATAGACAAAGATTTTGATCAATAATAATTCTGGGTAGCAAAATTTTTCAGATTTCTTCATTCCTGAACTTTTGACCCACCCACTTATCTCTTAGATTTCTCTTCTAAACTGTGGAGGTCAGAATTTATCATACATCTCTTATTCATCTTCCAAGATCTGTCCCACTCCACCCTTTTTTGTATCTCTACTTTGATCCAGATCTACACTCTTCTCTCTGCCCACTCCCTCTTTTCCACCTGAGCCTCATTGCTGACTTTTCCTTTTGTCTGCCTTTCCCATTTATAACATTAAACCCATCCCCCACATTGCAGCTTAAGCTTGAAACATCCAGAAAACTGGAACATCACCACCTCCTCATTTAAAATAGCTCCTGAAAACACAATCTGTGAAGAATTCTACAAAAGTTAGAAATTATTTTATTCAATTGACCTGGGGCTGCCATGACCACTCTGATTTGGGTTCTTCTGGACTGGTCTGCTGTGGAATTCCCTCTGCATGTTTGATTAGGAAATAAATGTCTCAGGATAGGACTTAGGGATCTCTCACATGCTATACTCTGAAACAAAATTTATATCAGAGGAGTTTGTATTTTTCCCCTAAAATCAAAAGAGAACCACCAAAGCTTTGTAGATGCCAAGGTTGGTGACTAAAAGAAAAAGCCTGTATATAATAATCATAGCAGCACTCTTTTGTAGTTCCAAAATACCAGAAGGAAAGTGAGTACCCATTGATGAGGGAATAGCTGAATAAGTTGTGGTATTCATATACTAGAATATTAGTAAAACAACAAATGTGAAAACTCAGAGCAACTTGGGATGACTATGAACTGATTCAAAGTGAAGAAAGTAGAACCAAGATGACTACATACACAGTGATGATAGCAAGGTAAAGGAAATAATGCTAAAAGACATCAGAACTCAAATCAATTCAAATAGCAATCTTTATTCCAGAGGAATAGTGATGAAACCTGTCTTCTTCCTTTTGGCAGAGAAGAGGTGTGCTACAGTTGTATAAAATGTCAGACATAGCCAGTGATATCCATTTACCTTAACTGCTCCTTTGTTGTGAGAAAAGGCTGAAGAGTGGTAAGAGTTAATTGGGAAACAATATCAATGCTTTTTAAAAATCATCATTGAGGGGCGGCTAGGTGGCGCAGTGGATAAAACACCGGCTCTGGATTCAGGAGGACCTGAGTTCAAATCCAGCCTCAGACACTTAACACTTACTAGCTGTGTGACCCTGGGCAAGTCACTTAACCCCAATTGCCTCACTAAAAATAAAAAAATAAAATAATAAATCATCATTGAAATTTTTTTTAAAGTTGGTGGTAGAGTTAAAATTTGCATATATTTGTAATTTTACTTGAAAAACCATTCAGTTCTCCTAATTATATATATATACATACATATATATTTAATAGCTTAAAGAGCTTCATAAAAGTGCCTCAATATTTTTTATTTTATGTCAGAGAGGGGTATTAGTCACATCTATTATCATCACCTCTACTCTAAAGGTGAAGAAATTTAGAGATGGGAAGTCAAGTGGCTTTCTCAACTTCCCAGAGTGAGTCAGAGGTGGGGTTAGAAAGAGGATCCAGGTCACCAGGCAAGGAGGCCAGTTGCCTGCAGTGTACTGTTTTGGGTCTTTCCAAGAAGGTTGTGAGTAGTAAATTAAAATCTATTCAAGTGGGCAGCTGGGTGGCGCAGTGAATAAAGCACCAGCCCTGGATTCAGGAGGACCTGAGTTCAAATCCGACCTCAGACACTTGACACTTACTAACTGTGTGACCCTGGCCAAGTCACTTATCCCTCATTGCCTCGCAAAAAACAGAAAGAAAGAAAGAAAATCTATTCAAGCAAGATTGTCCAACCTGTGACTCTGGGCTATGAGAGTTCATGTTGACACATCATGTTGCTATTTAGAAAGTGCTTTCCTACTGGGAAAAAAATTTTTATGGCAAATTTCTCTGATAAATGTCTTATTTCTCAAATATATAGAGAACTTGGGGTCAGTTAGGTGGGACAGTGGATAGAGCACTGGCCCTAAAGTTGGGAGGACCTGAGTTCAAAGATCACCTCAGATACTTACTAGATGTGTGATCCTGGACAAGTCACTTAACCCCAATTGTCTTAAACATCCAGGGTCATCTCCAGAATGTGGTTTCTTCTCCACCTTCAGATGCAGCCTCAATTCTTTCTTATTTTGTGAGATTGTTGAGTGTATCCCCCAGCTGCTGTGGAGACCATAAGGGAACATGTATGGTACTATGTAGTATAGACCAAAACTGGCTCCCTTCTTAGAGATGTTAGCTCCTAGGGGTCATAGGCCCTTCTACATAGGACCTGGCCCAAGGTTGGGAGTCCACATAGCCCCGCTTCTAGGCACTCATCTCTCATATTTAGTGTCTTTATATCATCCTGATATATATCTTGCCACTAGACCCAGATGGCTGTGGAGGAGAGAGTGAGGTTGATGACCTTGTATAGCCCTCCCTCACTTAAATCCAATTCATTGCAAGTCATGACATCACCTCCCGATGTCATGGTCTTCTTTGAGAATAAAGGACAAACAACAACAATATAGAGAACTGAGTTTCCAATTGATAAATGATATGAACGGGCAATTTTCAGAAGAAGAAATCAAAGCTATCTATAGTCATATGAAAAAATGCTCTAAATCACTATTGATTAAAGAAATGACAATTAAAACAACTCCAAGGTATCATCTCATATCTATCAGATTGGCTAATGTGACAGAAAAGGAAACTGACAAATACTGGAGGGGATGTGGAAAAATTAGGATGCTACTACATTACTGGCAGAGTTGTGGACTGATCCAACAATAGTGGAGAACAATTTGGAACTATGTCCAAAGATCTATAAAACACTGTATCCACTTTTACCCAGAATTACCACTACTAGGTCTGTATCCCAGAGATTTTTTTTTTTAAGGAAAAGAACCTTTATGTACAAAAATATTTGTGGCAGCTCTTTTTGTGGTGGCAAAGAATTGGAAATTGAGAGGGATGCCCATCAATTCAGAAGTGGCTAAACAAGTTGTGATATATGATTGTGGAGGAATATCATTGTGCTATAAGAAATGACAAACAGGATGGTTTCAGAAAAACCTAGAAAGACATGAACTGATGCAAAGTGAAATGAGCAGAACCAGGAGAACACTGTATATAGTAACAGCAATATTGTAGGATGATCAACTATGAAATATTTAGCAATGCTGATCAATACAATGATCCATGCATGACTATTCCAGAAGACATGATGAAAAATGTTGTCCATTTCCAGAGAAAGAATTGTTGGAGTATGAATACAGATTGAAGCATAATTTATTCACTTTCTTTATTTTTCTTGCTTTTGTGGGTAACATGGCTAATATGGAAATATGTTTTGCATGGTTTCACATGTATACATGATATTATACTCTTCTTCTTCTTCTTCTTCTTCTGGTGAGGCAATTGGGGTTAAGTGACTTGCCCAGGGTCACACACAGCAGTAAGTGTCAAGCATCTGAGACCAGATTTGAACTCAGGTACTCCTGACTCCAGGGCTGGTGCTTTATCCACTGCGCCACCTAGCTGCCCCTACTCTTTGCCTTCTTAACAGATAAGGGAGGGGTGGGAAGGAAGGAGAGACTTTGGAACTCAAAATTTTAAGAAATGCTATAAATACATTTTTAAAAATTTTTAAAGAAAAAAATGCTTTCTTTATAGCAACCTTGGGAGGGTGGGGCCTGGTTGCTCCCTCTCCTTGTTCCTCTGGCCTTGTTTGTTTTCTTTCTGCAGCAAACCTCTGTTGGGGCATCTAGGTCAGTTCAGGGTCTGGGATACATCCTACTTGCCCTTCTGGCTATATGGGAAATGCATTGGAAAAAACGAATTGAGAAGACGAAATGTCAATTTTATGAGCTTTAGTACCCAAAGGTTGTTTTGAAAATGATATTAGTAAAATCGGTCAAATCTGTGGACCATTTAAACTCTACATGCAGTTGATTCCAAAACGTGCAGGCTCCCAGAATAGCAACTGAAAATATAATTGAATTGCTTTGTTTTTCAAATTCACCCTCTTTCCATCGTGTCTACCATTTAGAATGGGAAAGACAAATATATTCATTAATTGGAGTTAAGTCAAGTCAACAAGGATTTATTAAGTGCTTACTCTGTGCTAGGAAATGTGCTAAGCACTGGGGATCCAAATACCAAATACAAGCAAAAAAAAAAAAAGGGCAGTTTCTTTTTCTTTCTTTCTTTCTTTTTTTTTTTGGTGAGGCAATTGGGGTTATGTGATTTGCCCAGAGTCACACAGATAGTAAGTGTTAAGTGTCTGAAGTTGGATCCACTGTGCCACCTAGCTGCCCCCAAAAGGCAGTTTCTGACCTCAAGGAACTTAAATTCTAATAGAGGAAGACAGTACATCAAAGGGAGCTAAAAAATTGGGTTGGGAGTTAGAAGGGAGTGAGGTGGCAAAGTCTGGAGAGGCAAAAACATAGGTGGGAAAGGAAAGAAAGATGGTTGTCCTGAACCTTCCTGAAATGGAGACTCCAGGAGGAATTTGTCCATAGGAGAGGCTGTAGTGGTGGAGGGAAATTCCAGTCTGAGAAGCTTGCAGGAAAAGAGGCATGTTTTACAGTGAGAAGTTACACAATTAAATTGAATTATTCTGTATAGTCCTAAAGGACAGCAGTAGGATAAATGCATGTTGGAAGGAGACAGAGAGGCTTAATATAAATAAGAATTTCCCAATAATTTAAGCTTTCTGAAAATAGGTTGGGCAGTCTTGTAGGGTAGTGAGCTTTCTCTCATTAGAGGTGTCCAAGCAGAGGCTAGATGATTATTTGTTGAGGAATGTTATAAGAGGGAGTCATATATCTAATGGGTAATAAGTTGAATTAAATGACTTTTTAATTTTTAACTTTATTTAAATGACTTTTGAGAACTATTCCAACTATAACAAAACAAATTATCCTTAGAAAATTTTGATTATAAACTATGTTAACATTTTGCTTTAGAAATGAGCAAATCCTCAAAAATCCAGGAAATAAATTTCTTATAAAATGTTAAATTTCCATAGTAATCATAAATAAACAGCTCATATTTATATAGCATCTATAATGTGCCAGGTACTTTACAGATATCATTTGTGTTGTTTAAAAATCTAAATGTGGGTTCTAATCTGTCCCCCCCACACACACACACAGTTTGGGGGGAAAACTGGCTAAAATCACTGATAAATTCACCAAGAGTTTAGGCTTTTAAGGGTTTATTAAAAGATATAAGATAGTGAAGAGAGAGAAAGATTGAGAACAGATTCCTTATGGCATGGAAATCCTAGCTTTCCTAACAGCCCACGTGAAGTCCTGCCACCAAGACGATGTCTGGAACCAAAAGAGCCAGGTCCAGTCGCCAGTCTCCACTTCCTACTTTCTGTCCTCCTTCCTGAAATGGGAGGTTCTTCAAGTTGATTGGTCAACAGTGGTCTCCTGTTGATGTTGCAGTCCACAGCATCTGAGAACACTCTCCTCAGGGTTGGCCACATGTGATCTCAATTTAATTAGTCTTAACTAGGTTCAACTTCTGAGAACAACACCCTATTCAGGGCCGGCCAGGTAGATTTAATCATCGCAAGTAGGTACTTAGTCTCTTAGTCTCGCCCAATTCAATCAATTCCAAATCCTGGGCGTCTGCCAAGTCCCATTATTTTATCACAATTTCATTTGATCCTCACAGCAACCCTGTGAGGTAGGTGCTATTATTATTCCCTTTTACATTTGAAGAAACTGAGGCAAACAGGTTCAGTGACTTGCCCAAGGTCACATAGCTAGTAAGTATCTGAGGCCAGTTTTGAACTTAACTTTTCCTGCCTCCAGGCCCAATATTCTATCTACTATGCCATCTTGCTATTGTGAGAACCAGGTTGCCACCCCTTGTTAAGAAAGACATTGTGAGAACCAGGGCACTGCCCCCTGATAAGAAGCATGTGACTAAGCTCCCAGAAGTTGCCTCTTTTTATAGAACTGCCTGTAAGTCATGTCAATCAATGCTACCAGCCAATTAGCTTGGAGCTGTGTGTGGGGACCACCCCTCTTCCAGTCCTACAGGAAGCTTCCACTCCAACAGACTGAGAAACTGTCTCTTTGGTTCAGAAAGGAGTTCGAGGTGGCAGAAGAAGGAGGAAGGTAGCCGGGTTTCCTAACTTTCAGAAATTCACTTCTTGGATAGCTAGGTGAAGGTGGCTTTCTCTCTCTCTCTTTGCTAACACCTAATATACTTTAATAAATGCTTAAAAGCCTAAGCTGTTGGTGAATTTATAAGCAAACTTTAGCTAATCCTCCCCCCACAAAAGGGGCGGGGCTCCGGGGTGGACAGGTAAGGACACACAGATTAGATTTTTTAATTAATTAATTTTTTTTTATGGGGCAATGAGGGTTAAGTGACTTGCCCAGGGTCACACAGCCAGTGTCAAGTGTCTGAGGCTGGATTTGAACTCAGGTCCTCCTGAATCCAAGGCCAGTGCTTTATCCACTGCGCCACCTAGCTGCCCCTCACAGATTAGATTTTAAACATCACACTATCATGGTCTAAAAACCTCTCCGGCTTTCTGGACCTAGACTTTCTTACTACAGGCTCTCTCCTAGAGATGTCTCATGCTCCTGAGTGGTAACCTTAGGTGCTGGCTCTTCTTCATCAATGTTTCCCTTTTCCTATTTCTGGAAACTTGCAAGCCCCAAGTAAGTCACCATGATTGGCGCCTCCCTTTGATGTGGGATGGAATTTGGGATCAAATTGATTGTGAGTCATCCCAAAAGAATTACGAGACTCAGTGACTCAGTTTCCTAAGTTTTTTTGCAATACTGTGGGTGACCACAGGGAGAGAACCAGAATATTGGAAAGGTAGCTCTCGAATAAGGAAAAGAAAGACAGTTATATTTATATGGATAAATTGATCATCAGTCTCATTATAATAATCTCCACCTTGGGGAGGTACAGGGGGAGGGCCTGTCCTTCTCATTATAATATTCTCCACTTAAGGGTATTGTAAGGGAGGGCTTATCCTAATTTGGAGTTCCTGGGGGTCCTAAGCCAACCTCCGAGGCAGGTACCTTTTTCAGTGGAGGTGTGTTTTGGGGGTTTACACGTCATAAGGTGAATCTGAGGACAAATTTGGCCTTTTCTGCGCATGTCTCTTTCTGATTCCCATGGCTAGTTTCAAAACATATTCAGTTTTCATTAGAATTTCTATAGGTTGTCTTTTTCCTTTATTGTTATTTTGACCTGACCTGTTCTAGTCCGTTATGGATGTTGATCACTATGGGTATGAGAACCTAACTTAAGTTATCCATTAACTGGGATTTAACTCCCTTTTGGAGTTAATATCTGTACCAGAGCTTGGGTCTTAGATTTTTCTATTAACCCTTTTTTGCCTCCTACATGACCTTCATATGTCATCAGAAATGGGAAACCAGTCTCTCCCAGATTCCCTGCCCCTCTATATCAAACTTCCAGTGTTCTCTGAATCTCTGAGCAGCCTTGTTATGTAGCACTCTTTCTCTATTCCCAAACCAAAATGGTAGGGGTAAGGAGAGTCTGGCACTTGCTAGTATGCCAGGCTAGGAAGATCATCACCTCTTGCAGGATCATAAACTCCTCCCTCTCTTGCTGCCTTGATGCCCCCTGAGCTCACAGATATATATCCTACCCCTCTATAGGGACTCTGTCTCATTTGATCTTGTCTTTGTGGGCACAGATGGACCCTTACCTCCTCTTCCTTTGGCTCTCTTCTCTGACCCCTAACAATCTTGAGTTAAGACAGGAATCTACTACTACTAAAGCCCATTTGCTTTTCCCATCATTGTTGCTTTATCTTTTCTGGGTGTGTCCCTAACATATACAACAATTATGTGCAACTAGAGTTGTAACTCTAAACACTTGCGACAGACTGGGGCAAAACACAAAGGCCAAATTTCTAGGGTTACTTTTTCTTCATTTATTAGGTCTACAAGAAAAATAGGAATGCTCTACAGTCATGCTGTAATGAAAAGTCACTCCATGTCTATGCACTACCTTCTTGGACATTCTACATTGAAGGTAATACCCAATTCTCATCTGCCGCTCAACCCGTTATCTGGCACTTTGTGGAAATGATAAGCTCATGGTGATGAAAAAGTTGATCTGGGCCTAAGGAAGTGAAGAAATAGTCAAGGCTGGTTAAAATTTTGTAAATGATAAATATATCAGGAACACATTGACTGGGACATGTTTTGGACTAGATCTGTGATTTTTCTTTCCTAATGAAGGTTAGTCTCTTAAAGTTTTAGAGAATTGCCTGGGGGTTGGGGGTGGGACCCAGATGTTAAATAACTTGCCTAGGGCCACACAGCCAGTATGTATCTTAGACTGGGCTTAAAATCAGATATTCCAGACTTGGATCAGCTCCCTATCTCTTGTATTGGAATATACATAGCCATATATTAAACTATGGGGAAACCAGTTTACTGAAACATATGCTTGAATAGATCTGAAATGTATGTTAAAAAAGTATTTGGGTAACACATATTGAATTAATTCCACATTGTCTAAATCCTACAATAATGAATTTCAACATATCAAGTGTGACCTCCAGTAATTTCTTCACTGAGTTGGTTGTACCTCAGTTTTCTCATCTGTACTAGGAGGCCTATAAGGTCCCTTCTGGCTGTAAATCTATGATCTTAAATTTCTACCTAATGAGGAAAACTTATTAAAACCTGAATGTACTCATACTCTTGTGACCCTTCCTCCATGCTCAACTATTTCATTTACCTGTTTCTGACTCTTAGATAAATCCAAATGGAGATTACTGTTGTAAAACCCTCTGCGCTCCAAAGAAAAGTATTATATATGGATATTAAATATTTTCATGTTGCTCATGTAGAAAATAGTTGGAGAGATTCTCAGATTGAACAACAATGAAAGGTTTTTCCAGATGTCAAAATCTCACTTATACAAAATCTCACCAATACAAAAGTGATATTGTGGGAAGGGTGGTATGAAAATCTGGTGCTATGGGACTGAGGGAAACAACTTAAACAAATGCTACTTTTAGTAGCTCCTTAGCTTTAAACTGTGTGAAGAAATTTAAAGATTTATTAGTTTCCTCAGATAGTTGAGTAGAAAACTGTATGGAACTATGTGGAAGACTTTTTGAAAATTATGATCAGAAATGTTGTTACTAAATCCCAGCAATACTACATCACTATTATAAAATGTGTCACCTCTTTTACTTCATTTCTTGGAAAGTAGGGTTCAAATCCTAGTCTTCTTACTACCACCTGTATGACTTTGGATAAGTGACAACCTCTCAGAATTTCAGTGTCCTCATCTGGAAAGGATCTTTAATGTCCTGGTTCTAGACCCTATAGCCCAGTGACTTCACAATCTTAGAATCATAGAATGCAATGCTTGATTTAGAAGGGATCTCAGAGGACCTGTAGTCCACGTTAAATGGAAATAATGGTCTTCTATACAACATCTGCAAATTATTATCCAGACTTTGCTTGAAGCCCTTTAGTGGGAAGGTACCCTCAACTGCCAGAGGAAGTCATTTCACTTTTGAATACCTCTTTTAGGAAGCTTTTCTTTTCTTTCAACCTTAATTATGAAACTTCTCCTCTCTGAGGAGAGAGCCTGTCCATTGTCTATGCTGAATTTGGAAGTGGATTTGGAGATGGGTTTTTGGGAGGGACTATCCTGTAGTAACTACTTAAAGTTTGAGCCCATTTTCCCCAGGGACAGAGATGGAAGGGATAGTATACTTCAGGTTCATAAATATATTTTTGTTTTGTTTTGTTTTGGCCGGGCAATGAGGGTTAAGTGACTTGCCCAGGGTCACACGGCTAGTAAGTGTCAAGTGTCTGAAGGCCGAATTTGAACTCAGGTCCTCCTGAATCCAGGGCTGGTGCTTTATCCACTGCGCCACCTAGCTGCCCCTACCAAATCTTTTTTTTTACAAGTTGACACCCCTAGTTTGTCTAACCCTTCTGCAGCACAATCTCAAAGCCCTTGTACTACCCTGATTATCCTCCTCTTCCTGCTCTCATTTTCATTGTCTGTCAACTTCTTCTCAAAACCATTAGGAGGAAGCTTGGTATGTTGGAAAGTGCTATATTCAGAATCATAGGTAGTAAGTTCAAATTCTGGCTATGCCATTTAATAGCAAGTTACTAACTTTTCTCTTAGTCTCAGTTTCCATATATGCAAAATAAGGGGGTTGGGCTATGATCTTATTGTGTTTCTTTTACTGGTCACCCAAGAGAACATATTAGTTCAAAGCAAAATAAATTTAAATAGTTTAAATATAGTAAAATAAGTGACAAGAAACACTGCAGTCCTCCCATACCCATATAGGGATACAATCTTCAGAGGTTACCATACTATCCCTGAGAGACAGATATATTGCAGGAATACATAGGTTGAGGAACATACATGGAGGGGTACATATGTAGGGAACATGTGTGATCTTGGAAACACTTGTGGCTAGGAAACATGTGTCTAGGACAATGCATGCTCCTAAGATTGTCCCTACTAGAGTTTTTGATGTGTATTTCTCTTATTATTAGTGAATTGGAGCATTCTTTTAAATGGTTATAAATACTTTGTAATTCTTTTTTTGAGAACTATTTACATCCTTTGATAGTTTATCTATTGGAGAATGGCTGTAAGCCTTTCATATATTTATTAATTGTTTATATATCTTAGATACCAAACTCTTATCAGAAAAATATGTTAGAAAGAACTTTTTCCTCAGTTGACCATTTCTGTTCTTGTCCTAGGTGCATTAATTTTGTCTGTAGAAGCTTTTCAGTTTCAAGCAAAGTTATCTTTTATTTTTTATCATTGCCTCTGTCTCTTTAGTTATTAGTTATTTAGTTATTCTTTAGTTAAGAATACATCTCCTACCCATAGCTGTGGGAAGTATATGATCTGTTTCTCTTCTTTAACATGAAGGTTACATATTCATTTAGAATGTATTATGGAATATGTTGTAATATTTTGGTGTAGCCTAATTTCAGTCAGACTGCTTCCTAATTTTCCTAGCAATTTTATTAAATAAGGATAATTCATATTGTCCACTTGATCAAGCATGGGGTTATTGAGTTCTATTTTTTTTCTGAATCTCTCTTATCTAGTCTGTTCCATTAATCTCTTTTTTCTTTAACCAATACCAGATGGTTTTGTTGATTGCCGCTTTATATTATAGTGTGAGGTCTAGAAGTACTAGTCCCCCTTTTTTTCTTTTGGTAGTTCCTTTACATTTAGATCTACTTCCTTTTCTGAAATTGGGTTTATTAAGATGTCTATATGGTTTGCTGATAGTTCTTGTATTCCATATTTTTGAAGGTACTTCTTTATTTCTTTTGTGTTTTTGTGTGCTCAGTTTTGTTAGTCTATAACTAGGTATATTTTCATTATTCTTTTTATTTCTTTTGGTTTTGCTGTTATTTCACCTTGTTCATTTACTGTTTTATTGATTTTTTTGCTCTCCTTTTAAATGAGATTAGCTAAAGGCCTATCAATTTTATTGGTCTTTTCAAAGAACAAGCATTTAGTTTTATTTATCATTTTAATGTTTTTTATTCCAATTTATTGACTTCTCTTCTAATTTCTAATATCTCTTCTTCTGTGCTTATTTTAGGCTTATTTATTTATTGTCTTTATAATTTAAAAAAATGCATATTCAATTCATTAATTTTCTGTTTTCTTCATGTATGTTTATGAGGGTATTATTTTCTCCTTAAAAAAATCACAATTGTATTTTAGAAGTTTTGGGACATTTTTCATCATTATCATTTTATTTTACATGGCTATTGTTTCTATGATTTGTTCTTTGACCCACTCATTATTTAAGTTGGGTTTTTTGTTGTTGTTTTTTTTTGGTGAGGCAATTGGGGTTAAGTGACTTGCCCAGGGTCACACAGCTAGTAAGTGTCAAGTGTCTGAGGCCAGATTTGAACTCAGGTCCTCCTGAATCCAGGGCTGGCACTTTATCCACTGTGCCACCTAGCTGCCCCAGCTTCATATCTTTTGTTAGTGGTTCCTGAACCAATTTGTATTATTATTGAATTATGTAAAGAATGCATTAACTATTTCTGCCTTTTTACATTTGCTTGCATATCTTTGTGTCCTAAGACATGGTCAATTTTTGTAAAAGTTCCATGTGGTGATGAGAAACATGCAGATTATTGTGCTGTTCCATTTAGAAGATGCCATAAGTCTTTTTTTTTTTTTTTTGGCGTGGGAATGGGGGTTAAGTGACTTGCTCAGGGTCACACAGTTAGTAAGTGTCAAGTGTTTGAGGCTGGATTGAACTCAGGTCTTCCTGAATCCAGGGCCAGTGCTTTATCTACTGTGCCACCTAGCTGCCCCCTAAGTCTTTTAACTTTAGTTTTTCCAGCAATTTGTTGAGTTCCATATTTTCCCCTTTGTTTTTCTTTCTGTTAGACTTATCCAAAACTGAGGCTATTGATGTGTCTTGCCACTATTGTGTTACTGTCAGTGTATTCTTGTAGTTCAGATAATTTTTCCTTTATGAATTTGGATGCTAAGTCATTTGGATCACAGAAAGTGACTTGTTAAGAGAGACAGTGTTGGACATAAACCCTGGAATACTTGAATTCAAATCTTCCCTTGAACATTTACTAGTTGTGGGAGTTTGGACAAGTCACTTAACCTTTATAAGACTTAGGTTTCTCATTTGTAAAATGGGGACAAAATACCCATAGTACCTACCTCACGGGGTCATTGTGATGACAAGATAAGCTAATGTATAGAATGTACTTTATAAAGTTTACAATTCTATATAAGTATGAATTATAATTATATAATTATAGCCATAGTAAGACAGTAAAACTGAATCAAGAATCCAAATCCTCACAATTTTTCTCATTTTAGCTCTTAGAAATATATGATCCCTCTAAGACAAATGGCTCTGGCATCTGTACCTTTAACATCATTTGATATTTCTGCACTTAATTTTTCAGGATGATATATAAAGGTCAGAATTTGGCCTTTAATGTTTTTTTTAGCTTTTTTTTTCCAGGAAGGATACATAAATGTTAAATTTGCACATTCTTCCTTCTTCCTTTTAAAAATAAATAGATGAACATTTTTGGCAAGGAAGGTCAATGAAAATCCTCCAGCATCTTTGACCCTTGTCCTAAGGGCTTAAATTAGGGAGAATTTTATAATATTTATAAAATGGAACTTGTTTTGTTTGGCTAGTGAGGAACGGGACTGAGAAATAAATCTTTTGATGGCATGGTGATGGAGGAGAAGTAGATTTAGGCTGGAGGTAGAGAAAAAAAAATTTCCTAAAGATTATAGCCATTTCAAAGTAGTGTGTTCCATTGCAGAAGGTATTGGACTCCTCCTTCCTGGAGATCTTTAAATAAAGCCTAGATGACCACTTGGGTAAGTTATAGAATTGAGTCTTGTTTAGACTTGAGTTTGGTAGTTTTGACTCTGAGATTCTGTGGTTACCTCCACATGACAATTGAGCCCCAGAAGAGAATCATAGGAGCTTAGATTTAGAGCTGGAAGTGATATAAAAAATCATGGAGTTCAACCCCCTCTTAGTTTTCATATGAGGCAACAGAAACCCAGAGGGGTTCTGTGACTTGCCCAAAGCTATACCGATAATGAGTAGCAGAGCCAGGATTTGAATCCAGGTCCTCTGATTTCTAATTTCTTCTTCTTTTTTTCTTTTTTTTTTTTTTTTTGCGGAGCAATGGGGGTTAAGTGACTTGCCCAGGGTCACACAGGTAGTAAGTGTCAAGTGTCTGAGGCCAGATTTGAACTCAGGTACTCCTGAATCCAGGGCCGGTGCTTTATCCACTGCTCCACCTAGCTGCCCCCAGTCCTCTGATTTCTAATGTGGCACTCTCTCTGATGCAGTACATTGCCTCCAGAGTGCCAATGGAGCAACAGTAAGGGGAAACTTAAAGGTGTATAAGGAGGGCAGCTAGGTGGCGAAGTGGATAGAGCACCGGCCCTGGAGTCAGGAGGACCTGAGTTCAAATCTGGCCTCAGACACTTAACACTTACTAGCTGTGTGACCTTAGGCAAGTCACAACCCCAATTGCCTCACCAAAACCAAAAACCAAAAAAACAAACAACAAAAATGTGTATAAGGAAAAGGAGCTTTGAAGTGAGAAATCCAGATGAGATGGGGAAGAATTGGAGGTGGGTAGCAAAGATAGTTTCTCCACAGATTCAGTCGTCCCCTCTTACCTTTGTCCTGGGCAAGTGTCAGGGGAAAGGTGGTTCTGGGAGAGGAGTAAGACAGTGATGGCACCTGGGAAAGGGAGTTTGTGGTGGATAAGGGTGACATTTGTGCTGAAGGCCTTGAGGCAAGGGGCAGGGGGTGTTCTTACCAATGGGGACGGAGTTCTCTTGTTGATACCCTGTGAATGCTCTTCTTTCCCTGTTTTGGGCACAGCTTGGTACACAAATTACTTCAACAGGAGAATATAAGATCTTTGAGGACAGGAACTGATTCTTTTTTTGTATTTCTAGTAAAGAGCCTTGTTCATAATGGAGTATAGAGTATGTGGAGGGGACATAGAGTGAGGTAAACCAGGAAAGGTGACTTACAACTCATCAGCTTGGGCTGTGCAGAGCTTCCCTAGAGGCACTAGAAAGCATTTTCACCTGCTCTCCCTCCCTCTCCCCACCACCATTCTTTTGACTGACATTATCAAGTGCCCCATAACCTCCAGAGTGCTATTATTCACCAGAGTACAAAACTTGGTATAAGGCAAGTCCATTTGGACCCCATCCAAGGGCATTCCATTCAGAAGTACTAGCAGGCCCGGATATTACAGAGTCTGATATTGAAGTCAGACCCAGGACAAGGCTTGCCAAGCATGATGCTGCAGTTAAGTCTCAAGCATAAGTAGGCTTGGGATACTTGATTTAGCATGCACCTGAGTCCTAACATAATCCTTCTGTGGTCTGAAAGAAGAAAAAACTTCCCAAAGTGCCTCACCCACTGGAAGACTTTTATGTCAATAGCTTCATTTAAGAGAAGAGATCAATGGGAGTTGTCAAGGGAGTTATTAGGTGTCATCATACAGGAAACATCACAGGCTTGGTAGGTATTGTGCTTTGGAGTTTCTAACCAAACTTCAGCTGAAACAGTTTCCTTCATTTTTCTCCTTTGTATTGACAAGCAAAGGATGTAAATGAGAGTGTACAAGTTTAATAAAAGGAATCCTCAAAGATGGACTTCAGAAAATTGACAGATAAGCCATGTGCCTGATTGAAACAATTCAGGTAATAGCATCCTTACCCATTTCACCCCTGCCTTTGCGCTTGTTTTTATTTCACAGCTTTGGTTTCCGATCCAATTTTCCCTGTTTCAGTTTTCACAGTTACTTATTTGACCATGTTTGGTTTGGCAGTTTAAAAAAACACCAACAGAAGGATTACATTTCAATGGTACAACACCTAATCCTCAGGCAAATGATTCGTCCACGCTTAATATAAAGTACTTAGGATGTATTGTTTGATGTAAACACTAGTTCTAATAAAATGGTGCCTGAGGTACAGTTCTTTAACTTGTAATACCCTATTTGTGTTGGCCTGTACACATTGGATTTGAAGCCATTATGATAAAATATATCCTCTTTAGCCTGATAAAACAGAAAATCACAGTATAGGACCTCCACTAAAGGGGAAAATGTGCTGTAAAACATGAAGCTTTTTGCAGAACCTGTCACTGTATAGAAGAAGAGCCTTGGTGCAAGATAATCACTGTGGGGTTAGATGTCCACTTGGGAGACTTCTCTGGAAGGACATTCATCTACCCTATGATACAACAAATGAAGAATTTATTAAGTTCTTACTATGTGCAAAACACTGGATTAAGTGCTGTGGATACAAATAGAAATATAAGACAGTTCCTTGTTAAGGGCTAAAATTCTAGCTAGTCTGTCTAAAATATCTAATGAGTGGTCGCCAATAAATTATAAGCTTTAGCAAGAGTTAGACTTTTAAGCGTTTATTAAGGAGAATAAGAATTTGGTAAAGAGAGAGAGAAAGGCCTAGATTCCTATCTATTAAAGGGAGAGCACATTTCTAGCTCCACTCTCCACCAGAGTCCAAAGGAAAGCCAGTGAGACTGAGCGCCAGTCTCTTCCTTCCTCCTCCCACTAGCCCACGTCACTTCCTGACGCCAAAGAAAAGACTCCTGGTCTTGCCCTCAAAGACCTTCGCTTCATGGGCGGAACTCTTCTACAGTAAGTCTCCAGCAGGTGGCGTCATTCGAATCGTTACATGCTGTTTTCAAGGAGCTCACATTCTAATAGGGGAGCCAACCCACATGAATGGTTTCAGCTGTAAGTCAGATGGAAAAAATCCCATAGCCCTTAGTGTATAGGGGCAAAGCAGAAGTTAATGCCTCTTCTGTAATGCCATGTCCACTGATAAAATCACATCCTTTTCAGATGTTGAACCATTTGACAGTTCTAAGGACTGATGGTAAGAACTCTCCTTTTTGGGTTTTCAGTAGCTTTGGCTGTGGCACCTGCAGGAGCTACTGCTAGGCTGCATCTCCATAGGTATTGCTTCCCAGGGTGAGGACCGAAGGGAAGTGGACTGGAAACAATGATTGATCCAAGACTCTTGGGCTCAGGGTCTTTGGGCTGTCTCCATTAGGGTTTAAGGGGACATAGGAGTTACATGGTGGATCAAAAATTTTATAGAACCTGTCTCCCTCCCATTGTTTGATCCAAGTGAACCAGTAGAATGAACCATTGAAGCTATGTCAAAAGAGTAAATTTACAATCACAAAATATGATCAATGGAAACAAATAGAACACAGCCTATTTTTGTTGTCTCCAGTCTCAAACACTTGTTAAAACCTTTTTTCCCTACCTTGGTACCTCATGCTTCTGAAAACATGGTAGGTTAATAATAGTGGACCAGGGGCAGCTAGGTGGCACAGCGGATAGAGCACTGCCCTGGAGTCAGGAGTACCTGAGTTCAAATCCGGCCTCAGACACTTAACACTTACTAGCTGTGTGACCCTGGGCAAGTCACTTAACCCCAGTTGCCTCACTAAAAAAAAAAAAAAAGAAAAGAAAAAAAAGAATAGTGGACCAAAAATGTGAGGCATTTCAAGATGCTATATTCATCTTACCATTCCATTAATATGGGAATGGCATAAAGTCACTTCCTTCCTTACTACTTCTTATATCTCCCCAGTGTGAGATATATTTCTAAGTTATTTGAGAGTAATGATTATTCAGATGGCATTATGAGCACAATCTTTGCCATTATTTTCATTCAATTCTGTGTTTATAAATCAGTAAAGATTCATCCTTAGTGCATATACCTTAACTTCTGAACAGCAGCTGCTGAACCCTGGCTCCATTCACAGTTCATGTGATAACTCCCTTTCTGGAAATAAGTGAGTGAACATATGAATGACTATTTATTCTGTAATTGCAGAAATCCTAGGTTTGAAATCATTTCTACAACCAAATTTTGGCAGTTCCCTAGCATTAAACACCTAGTATGTGTCAGGCATTGTGCTAGGTACTGATGACACAAAGAAAGGTAGGAAACATTCCCTACTCTCAAGGAGCTCACAGTTTAGTGGGGGAAAACAACCTGCAAAAATTATGTACAAATAAGATTTATAAAGGATAAATTGGGGCTACCATAACAGAAAAAGTACTAGTCTTTCTTTCTTTCTTTCTTTCTTTCTTTCTTTCTTTCTTTCTTTCTTTCTTTCTTTCTTTCTTTCTTTCTTTCTTTCTTTCTTTCTTTCTGGGCATTGGGGGTTAAGTGACTTGCCCAGGGTCACACAGCTAGTAAGTGTCAAGTGTTCGAGGCCAGATTTGAACTCAGGTCCTCCTGAATCCAGAGTTGGTGCTTTATCCACTGCACCACCTAGCTGCCCTCAAAGGTACTAGCATTAAAAGAGATCAAGAAAGGTTTCTTGTAAAGGGTGGGACTTTAGCTAAGACTTGAAAGAAGCCAGGGAAGCCAAGAGGAAGAGATGAGGAGGGAGAGAATTCTAGCATGAAATACATGAAGGTCACTGGATCTCAGAGTATGGGGAAGGGAGTAAGATATAAAAAGACTGGAAAGGTAGGAAGGGGTCAGGTGATGAAAGACTAAAAATAAAAAACAGATTTAAAATTTTGATCCTGGAGGTAATAAGAATCCACTGGAGTTGACTGGATAATGGGGTGATATGGTCAGAACTGCTTTTTAGGAAGATCACTTTGATAGCTGAGTGGAGGAGTGAGGAGATATGAGGCAGGGGAACCCACCAGAGAAAACTTCATGACGGAGGGAGCACCTGAATTCTATCTCTTTTCCTTTAAGGTTCTTAAAAATCAGAAATGAAAGATTCAGTAGGAGTCTATTCCAGGCACAGGGCATTGTGTGAGCAGAGGCATGAGTTCAGGAATAGCATGGGGAAGGTATAATGCAGTTTAGCTGAAATATAGATTTTATTCATTCAGCAAGCATTTATTAAATATCTGCAAAATGTCTACATTTATTTACATATCTACATTTATTAAACATCTACACAAAAATGGCAGACACTGAAATCAACTCCAGGGATATAGAGACAAAAATAAAATAATTCCTGACTTTAAGGAACTTAAATTCTGTTGGGGGAAACAACATCTATATGTCGTTCGGTAATTTCTAACTCTTTGCAATGGGAAGCAATATGAGATATGGCTAGAAGATCATGAGATTTTAATTCATTTGTTAGGCAATGATGAGTGATGGAATAAGGAGGATATTTGGATACGAGGAGGAGAAGTGAAGCAATATAAGGGATAGAATGGAACAGGATTAAAATGAATAGCATTCCTCTGCAACCTTCAGCCTGGTTCCAGCTCAGCCTTGGATGATGAGGCTTAATTTGAGTGGATCTAGGGTTAAGGATACACTTCAAATCAGAGAATCTTTGAGAGACAGCATGGTATAGAGGAGTTTGGGATTTGTAGGCAGGAAATCTTGGTTTGAATTCTGCCTCTGTCATTGATCATGGGAATACTACCTAACATTCTGAAGTCTTAATTTTCACATTTATACAGTGGGTACATAATTCTTGTCCTATCTATTCCATAGGATTAACATGCCAAAAGCACTTTCCAAAATTTAATTCTCAAGACAAGGTGACCCAGAAGTCTTAATGCAGGTAAGTTATTAAAGCTTAAAACCTTACCCTGTATAAAAGTTATGATGATGATTATGATATGTTTAACCGCCCATATTAGCTAAGTTCTGATTTGAGAGGAATTGGGTGGTTACTTGTCTTGAACCTAAATATCCAGGCTGGTTCAAGAATTATCTTGACCTTTTTCTAGTGTTTTTTAAAAAGGGGTTTATTGATGTCTTCTGCTTTTTACACCATCATAGCTATCACCTGTATCTCTCCCTCTTTTCCTTCCTAGAGAACTAACCCATATAATAAATAGCATTTTTTAAAGAGGAAAAAAAAATCAGTAAAACAAATTAATGCATTGAAAAAGTCTGAAAACATGTCCAATGTCTGTGGACCACCCATCTCTCTAAAGGGGTGGATTGGAAGTGTTCTCTCCTATCTCTTCTTTCAAGTATGATGGACCTTTATAATTTGTTTGCATTCATATTTTTTTTTTTGTGGGGCAATGAGGGTTAAGTGACTTGCCCAGAGTCACACAGCTAGTAAATGTGAAGTGTCTGAGGCCAGATTTAAACTCAAGTCTTCCTGAATCCAGGGCTGGTGCTTCATCCACTGAGCCACCTAGCTGCCCCCCCCCCCTTGCATTCACTTTTTTTTTAATATATATATATATATTTTGCAGGCAACGGGGGTTAAGTGACTTGCCCAGGGTCACACAGCTAGTAAGTGTCAAGTGTCTGAGGCTGGATTTGAACTCAGGTACTCCTGAATCCAGGGCCGGTGCTTTAACCACTGCGCCATCTAGCTGCCCCTTGCATTCACTTTTGATTTTTTGTGTGTGTGGTTGTTCTTTCCATTTATATTGTTTCAGTTATTATGTAGATTATTTTCTTGGCTCTGCTTACTTTACTCTGCATCAGTTTGTGTAGATCTTTCCATGATTCTCTGTCTTCATCACATAAATCATATTTTTTACAGCAGAATACTATTCCCTTATATTCATATACCACAATTTATTTAGCCATCACCAATCTGTGGACATCTACTTTGTTTCTAATTCTTTGCCATCACAAAAAATGCTGCTATTTTCCATTCTCCCTGGCATTTTCTGGTGGCTTCAAAATAGTCTTGTGTAATTTGAATTTCTTTTTCTTTGTATTTGAATGTCTTTCTCTCTCTCTCTCTCTCTCTCTCTCTCTCTTTTTTGGTGAGGCAATTGGGATTAAGTGACTTGCCCAGGGTCACACAGCTAGTAAGTGTTAAGTGTCTGAGGCCGGATTTGAACTCTGGTCCTCCTGAATCCAGGGCCTGTGCTGTATCCACTGAGCCACCTAGCTGCCCCCTTGAATATCTCTTGATTGTTTGCAGAACGTGTTTTTTAATTGAATTGTTAAATTTAACTACTACATGCCTTGGAATTTGCAGTCTTGGTTTTTAAGAAAATTCTGGAGGCAATTCTTTCAATATGCATTTCATTTTCTATGTTCAGAAATTCTGGATAGTTCTTTTATTTATTGCATTATGTTCAAGGTTGTCTTTTTTTTTTTTTTTTTTTTTTGCGGGGCAGTGGGGGTTAAGTGACTTGCCCAAGGTCACACAGCTAGTAAGTGTCAAGTGTCTGAGGCTGGATTTGAACTCAGGAACTCCTGAATCCAGGGCCGGTGCTTTATCCACTGTGCCACCTAGCCACCCCAAGGTTGTCTTTTAAAAATTTTTTTAAACTTGTCTTGTTCTTCTGGGAGACCCAAGATACTTAGGTTGTCTCTATGAATCTTTATCTTTGAGAGCAGTATGTTTTGCTTGAATAGATAACATATTTCCTTTTTTTTTTTTTGGTGAGGCAGTCAGGGTTGTGACTTGCCCAGGGTGACACAGCTAGGCTAGTCAGAGTCAAGTGTCTGAGGCCAAATTTGAACTCAGGTTCTCCTGACTCCAGGGCCAGTTCTCTATCCACTGTGCTACCTACCTGCACCTATATTTCCTTTTAATGTTATTGGTTGCTTTGGGTTTTTTTTTTTTTGCTACTCTTTTTCTAGGTTGTTCTTTCTTTTTGTGTATTTGTATTCCTAGTCAATTGTTCTTTCTTTTGTTGCTTCAGTGAGACTTGTGATTGCTGATCCAAGTTTTTCTATTCTGCCAATTATTTTTGCTATGCAGGTCAGAAATTCTGCTCTCATAATTCTTATTTCTCTTTTAAACCACTCAAGAACAGAGTGTTGTGGTTCCACATTCTCAGATTCCACAAAGTCTTATCAAATGTGGGATCATTATTTTTTGTTTTGGCATATTTATTCATAGATGACTAAATTTGTTTACTAGATAAGGAGGCCATAATTCCTTCTGCTATTAATATTTTCCCTGCGGATTTTTTTCTGCATATGTTCAAGATCTTTGAATTTTCCTCTTTGAGATGTTTGGTAACTTCAGTGCCCCCCTCCCTACCCCCTTATTTTCCCCTGTTGATCACTTTTTGATTTTATTCCTTCTGATGCTGGTTTCCCTAGGGGCTGGATCTCAAAGTGTCTCAGCCTTCTACCATGCTAGGCAATTCATGGTTCACCAGCCTAGGTCTGTCTCTGCCCTTCCCTCTGCTGACCACTCCCCCACCCCCAACACACAATGTCCTATCCTATTTCATCCTTTGTATCCTGACAGTTTAGAAAACTGTTGTGCTGGTGCATCTGGTTGATTTATGAAGTTTGGGTGACCCAGGATATAGAAGGAGGGGGAGTGCTGAGGCATGTTCCTTTTGTTCCTCTGCTCACCTCCAGAGATTTTTGGTAGTATAGAACACTGCTATTATGGGCCCAGAAAACTTTTGCAGCTTGGAGTTCAGATTTCCATTGCACAGGAAAGGAGAGGGGATCAAGGTGTGCAATCCTACATGTCAGGTCCTTGCATCAGGTGGTACAACCTCACTGCTGTAGTATGACTGGCAGTGGGGAAGGGGCAACTGAGTGAGCCCAATGTAGACATCAATTTTTTTTTTTAACTTTCTTTTGGGTTTGAGGTGTCCCAGACCATAGAGACAGCTGAAGTTGCTTTATCTTGCCACATCATTTCTGTTTTGGAGAGTTTAAGAGGTTGTGGGGATTAGAAAAAAATCTCATCCTCTACCTTGTTGGTCTCATTTCTAATGCTCTTTCAACTGCTCCAGGTCAAGCAGTTTTCGGTGCCACTGTAGATGGCTCAGTTCAGACCCACACTTATCTGAAACCAGATTTTGGCATCTGAGCCAGAATTCCTACTTTTTCTTTAATTTTTTTCCTACACTGGCCTTTAGCCAAACTGAAGGGAGACCCAGTAATTAGTGCTTTTGGTGAGTACTAGTTACAACTAACAGATCAAATCTCTTTATAACAAATTTCAAGGAACTGCCCAAATTATTTTTTATTGATTTGTGTGTGTGTGTGTGTGTGTGTGTATCAAATATTAATGGAATCACAGGAAAAAGCCTGGCAGTTCTTGTTTGGCTTCTTTTTCTTTCTACTTATTGGTTTTGGTCCATATATAATGTTGGTGGAAACCTCTTCAAGGACAAAGAAAACAGAAGTCTGAGAACTTTAGGAAATGTATGTCAGTACATATCTCTCATCTTACACAGTCTGTGATCTTTTGCCCTGTTTCTTTTGTGTTACACTTAAAATAGGAGGCCTATGCTACACTAGGAAATTTTTTTATACAGATATTTTAATTACAAATGAAATTTTTTAAATGGAATTTGCTCTGCAGTACAGCTCTTCTCTTTTGAGAACATCTTCAGAGGTGCATTTGGAGCCCTTTGTTTCAATTCTTACAGTGAGAATGCTTTTATTTTTTTAACAGCAACATCCATCTCTCTGTCTCTATTTCAAACTTTGTAGCTCAGTCTTCTTCCTCCCCCCTTTTTTTCATCCTTCCATCCCCATTTCACTTAAAAAATTAGAAGCAACTTGTGCTCTTTTCATTTAAGAAAAATTTCATAGCTTCAGAATCCCCTTCCCTGGAAAGTATGTTTATTGTTTAGGGTATCAAAATATCAATGAAGAAAGATAAGATCATGATCTATTACCCCAGAGTGACCAGATTTATTGTCGCTATTCTGTCAGAATTAAAAGATGATAGATTTAGAGCTGGACAGGATTGTAGAAGTCAACCATTGTAACCACCTCATTTTACAGAGGAAGGAAAATGAAATCCAGAGAAGTTAAGTAACTTCTGGTTGTAGAGACTTGTCTTGTTCCATACTACTTCTGTTGGCACAGGAAATTTTAGGAGAATTCCACTATGCTTCTAAGAGTCAGACAGGACAATGTGTTAAGATTTTTATGTTTCATATAGAAGAATCAAAAGTGGCCAGTTTTAGGCTAAGACTTTTTTTGTTTGTTTGATCTGGGTTCCCACTCAGTTTGAGACTTTGGGCCCATCAGGGTTAGGGATGATAGAATGAAGCTTCAGGTCACTATTTAGGACATCAGTTTTGTTTCTCTTAGAGGTAGACTCAGCTCACCATTTCTTCATCTGTAAAGTGAAGGACATACACGCTGGCTTCCATGATCCATTCCAGTTCTTAATCCCAGATCCTATGATCCATTTACCCTTCACTATTATTCTCTTCCCTCCAAGCTTTTTCATAGTGTCTAGAAGCCCAGGAAGCCATAGAACTTTGTAAATTGGGCTCTCTTTTTCTTAAGGATAACAGAAGAACCATGTCTTCTGTCCCCTAAACTGGTTTACCCTTCAAAGACACAAGGATTTTCCTGGTATTCTACTGTTTTCATAAAGAATTGAAAATGGACTAGCGAAAGTGAGCCAAGGGTATATAATTAAGCAAAACAAGCCACAGCCATTTGAAAGGTATCTAGGCAGCTGACTTCCCCTATTTTCTCTTTACTGGGCTCTCTTCCCTCCCAGTCCCCCGTCCCCCCCCCCCCCCAATAAGTATGCAATAAGCTTTGGCTAGAATGAAAGCCAAATGCCAATACATAAACCCAGGTACTTTTGGCATCCCCTGCTCAAGCGATAATAGAAGCTTGCTTTATTTTTAGTTTTTATTGTGATTCAGAATGAGCAAAATACCAGCAGAGCACTACACCGTATGTAGAATGTGACAAGGTCCTGACCTGGTAAACTTAATCTCTGAATGGGCAGCAGAATACGTCATCGTCAATCTAATTATCTAATATATTATAAAGATGAGCACTTTGTAAGTACTTGAGAAATTTATGTTTTGTTATTTCTATCTCTTGCAAATATTGTGACATTTCCATCAATAGACAATTCTACCAGGCTATAAATCCACTCACTCAGAGAAATTTTTTTTTCCCTTTGGAAAACAACATCCTAGTGTTTGCCTTGCCCAAGGAAAATATTGAATATCCTGGGCCAGGAGGAGACTATTCTTCCATTCTGCAAAGAGGAGTTCTCTTTCTAACAACTTTAGTTCCAAAGCCCTTATCTGAGGCTTGCAGGCTGCATAAGGCTTAGGAGTAAAATGCATTCCCTGGTCACTGTGCTGCCTCCTGGTAAACCCAGCAGTGGGCAGAATGTGATCAGAGAAGGTAACCTGTAAAGATGCATCGTTTGCAAAATTCTCTACACAGCAAACCAGGTTACTCCCCCTAAGCTGAAGTGCTGGCCAGCCTTAGAATCAAACCTTCTCCTCAGATAATCCTATGTGCTCTCTCTTTATCATTTTCATTGATGCTGTTGTAGGTAGCCAGCTGTAACACCGGCTCCTTTACTTTGCTCTTCTGGAACTCACTTGTGCAGGACACCTTTCTAACCGGTTCTGTCTACACTTCTTGGTGCCCTTCAATCAGATAAATCTCAACATCACAAAAATAATTCTGGTACCAGCCTTTCATCATGTGCATTAAATAAAAGATGAAATTTTGAAGTTGTTTGTTAACTAGGAATGATTCTCTGTCTGTCTGTCTCCCTCCTCTACTACAAGGGTACTATTGATAGGACCGAAGGATTGCAGAATTGAATCTAGCTCCCTCTTTCCGAAATGGTAATGAAAAATGGAGACCAGGAAGAGAGACAGGAGGGATGAGAGACATTAGAAAGGATGAAAGGTGGGAGAGGGAAGAGGAGAAGGGGGGGGGGAGAGAGAGAGAGAGAGAGAGAGAGAGAGAGAGAGAGAGAGAGAGAGAGAGAGAGAGAGAGAGAGAGAGAGAATCAAATGCTTTGAATGTAGAAATCTTGCCAGAATATCTGGATCTGGTTTGCGCTGAGAATGCAAGCATCAGATAAAAATAACAAGTCACCCAGTAGAGGACAGATCTCAGGGCTTCTCCTTTGCCTGGGGCTGCACATGCCCAGTTCAGGCCTCCGCGGTAAAGAAGAGAGGAGCTGCATTCCCCAGCAGAAGGCCAGAGTAAAAAAGGGCCTGTGTTTGATGTATGAGCTTTGGCTTGCCATTGTGAGTCACCCCAGAACTAGCTGCGGGCAAAACAAAAATCTTTTGTGATTAATTAGAAAAACTGGACAATTATGAATTGACTGCACACAGCCAGGGTATGGTAATATAAATAGTAATGAATCTGGTGGAGCCCAATGAGCACTTGGTGTGTCTGTGAGATCATTGGAGAAAGGCTCCGGTTTTTTAGGTGGAATTTGTTTAAACAGCGGGATTTCTGATCTTGGACAATTTGAGGGTCCTTAAACAGATCTCATTTGGCCCCTCGAAAAAGAAATTCTCTTTGTCTTCTCTGGCCTCGTCTCCTTCGATCTACCAATATGCATCTATTTCAGCAACTCTGTGACATGATTCCATTCCCATCTTCCTACGCTCCTTCCCTGCCAGCGGCGCGCAGTTGTTTGGCTATTCTGCGCTCCCTCCTAGGAGCGTCGTTAGACTGGAAGGGGACATGGGCACAGATGCGATTTGAGTTCTGAAGCACTTGTTAGTTTTAACTGGGAGGAGAAAGAAAACCACGGCATGTGAGCTATTTTATTAGCGGAATCAGCCAACAGAATACCGTAGTTACTTGCCGGATTAATGATTTATACTGTGGAGGGCAGGGAGCTGCTGCCTGCTACAAAGTTGTGCGAGGCTTAAAACGACAGCAAAGACTACAAAAACCTCTGGGTGTTAGCGCTGCATTCTCCCGGCATCTCTTGTTTCACAGAATGTGTCCACCTTATGTATTGGAGCTTGGGGGAGACAGGCTTCTCTTAAAGGATGTTTAAAATGAAAAGTAATTAAGCTCTGCCAGTGCCGGCAAATGTCAAAATACAAATTTCCTCCAGTGATCATTTTTTAACCGCGGTGGCAGGCAAGGTATCCTTTTGTCCTGGGGCGATGCGTTGCAGACAGCAGTGGTCACAGACTAAAGAATAACAAAAGAAAATCGGATTCCTCTTCTCCTTCCCTCCCCTCCCCTCCCCTCCCCCTACGTGAGCCACACATCTATAAAACATCCTCCAGACCTTTAAAAATTTTGTTTCTGCCAGGTAATTAACTCTTCTTATCGTGCATTAAACATATCCCTGCGCTTTTCCGGGCCCTGGGTTTGCCCTCCTCCGAGTGCACATTGTTTTCCATTATTATTCAAGCAGGGCCGCCTCAGTAGTAAACCCATTGACCATTCAATCAGTGGAGTAGCTGCTGCTGATAATTAAAAGTTCCCAACCTCTTGCCCCAAGGCCAGGCTAGAGCCAGTCAGAGAGGAGCCAGGTCCAGGCTGTTCAGGGACCAATCGATCAGCTGATTAACCCTTATTACTGATTGGTCAGAGCTGATTGCATCTCTAGTAAAGAAATCTTCTCTTGCCTGCAGGCATAGGAGGCAAGCATACATTCTGTCGGGGCTATGGGAGCTGCCTAACAGTTAGTGTCTGTGCACAGATTTAAGGAGGGGAAGAGGGTGGACCTGGGATAACAGATTTTTAAGGTTTATTTTCTCCTCCTCCCTTCGCCCTCTCTTCTTATTGCGCTAGAAAGGTCCTGCTTTTTCTTAAGGTTTCTTTTCTAGAGAAAGGAGCTTCATAAATGGCTGAGGAGATTCCTATCTGATGACCGGTCTCTTCTGGCTTAGATGATTGCTGGTGTTTAGCAAGTGAAAAGACTGGTGCTTTTCACTTTGAGTCAATCCCAACAGGTTAATTTGGATTCCCACCCCTTCCCATTTTTTTTTTTAAACCTTGCAAAATAGACAAGGTCAAAAGACACTAAAAGCCAACCATTATTAAATGTGTCTCTCTTCGTCTACAAGATTGCTTTTTTGACCAATCAACTCTGACAGGGTTTGTATTTGCTAGCTAGTAAATATTTATCTTTGAAAGGGAATAAACAATCTGTTTTCCATTAGCCTCACATTTTGGCACAGGGAGTACAGTATACTGTACTGAACCCAAGGCACCGAGAAAAGGGCTGCCCCACGGTTGCCTTTGAAGCAAACAGCCGAGATGTTATCACACAGGTGTGGTGGACGGAACTATAATAAACAACGGTCCGTGTTTTCTTTAGGACTTTGATTTATGGGGACTCAGGTTGAAGATGAAGAGGCTGTGGTGCAAATCAAAAGGGGTGGGGGAGTGAATCTCTTGTGAAATTTTGCAGCTATTTTGGTTCCAGGCTTATCTCTCCATCTGCTGCATGGGGGATAAGAGGAGAATTTTGCAAAACCAACTTTGCAAATTTTATCTCAGCTTCCATCTTCAAAAAGGGCATGATTCTGCAGTCATTTAGGCAGGCCAAACTCTTATTGACGTCAAAGGCACTCTGTCCCGTGGAAGGGAGGGGGCGGGGATGGGGGGGGGCAGAGGCAGGCCTTCTGTCAAATGTGACCATGTGGCTGGGAAACAAATGTTTTCTGAAATGTACATTGTTGTCCTGTTGTTGTTGTTTTTTTCCCGAGATGGCAAATCATGGAAAACAAGGGTGGTTGAGGAGGAATATATGTGAACCAAAGCACTTTTTTTCAGGAGAGGAGGGTTCAAGTATAATGCCAGTTCATCCTACACCTCTCTGGGAGGTTAGTTACTGAAATCAGTCACATTTTTATAGCCCTTTCAGGTCTGTAAAGTGAAAAACCTTTTGAAGTGTGGAATATTATGAACCTCATTTTACAGATGAGAAATTAGGAGCTCAGAGAGATTTGTTTGCAGTGGCCTAGTGAAAAAGTGAGGACTTGAGTCCAAGTCTTCAGTTACCATGTCCATTGCTTTTCTCACTACACTAAGCTGCCTCTGAAGTAGCCTAAGGACCATGTTATATGATGTTCTCAACTGAAAGGGAGCCAACAACCCTGAGGCAGGTGCTAAGAATAGCATTGCTGAAGTTTTCTAGTGTATTTTCCTAAAAGATTTGTACTTATAGTATAGTTGTTATGGAAGGTTACAGAGATCTCTGTTATGGGAAAGATCAATGTTCAATATTCGTCAGGAATTCTTTCTGGTCCGAGGAGGCCAAGGATAGTCAATTGATTGATTAATCAGCAAACATTTATTAAGTACCTACTATATGCCAGGCAAAGTGAACCAGTACGTTACTGTTGGGAAATTACTTTGAGATAGTGAAAAGTGTTGTCTAAACTCAAAGAATGAGTTATATTTCACTTGAGAGACAATGGGTTCTCCCCTTGAGGTCTTCAAATAGAGCCTAGAGTGAAAGGAAGAGAAAAAGGGAGAGGGATACTTATTGGGTATGTTATAGTGGGGATTTCTTTCCAATAGTTTAGCTTAGATGGCCTCAGAAATTCCTTTCAACTTTCAAATTCGGTAATTCTGCAATCAAAATAGCTCTGTGACCTCAGGCAAGTCATTGAACTCTTTTGAAGCCTTAGTTTCTTTATCTGTAAAATGATTCTGTTGGATTAGATACCTTTTAAGGTCACCTGTCAGATCTGAAACAAAGAAACCCAAACTTGAATTTTGCTTTCTTGTGCACCTTGCCCCCTTTCCATGGTAATAGAAACTAAGGATGTTTTAAACTTTAAAAAAGCCCTGGAAGATACAACTGGATTTGGGGAAATTAGATGCCAAATTAAAGCTGCAAACCAATTTTTTTCCTATTAAAAATCATGTATGGGGGTGCTATCAAATGATAAATTTAAAAAAATTGCTAAGACTCTAATTACACTGCACTCTATTACAAAGAGAATGACACAACTTTATTTGCCTTCTGTTGCCTTCTAGGGACTTTGAGTCTAAGGTCTCTGCTGTAGATGACATCTTTAAAAATATCTGTGCAATTGTTTAGAATTTTAAGTTTCTGATACCTGAAATGTATATATTCTTGACCCAGAGATCCGTCTTCTAGACATATACCCCAAAGAGGTCAATAGAAAGAAAAGTTCAATATTCATCAAAGTATTTGTAGCACCCACCCCCCTTTTGTAGCAAAGACCTAGAAACAAAGCAGATGCCCAACAATTGGGGAATGGCTAAATGGCAGAACAAATTGTGGAACGTGATTGTGATGTAATATTATTTTGCTCTAAGAAATGATGAAAAGTAATAAATCTGGTTCAGAGAACCATGGCAAGACATATGAATAGTTGAAAATGAAATATAAAATATATACATGACTACAACAATGTAAATGGAGAGAACAATACTCTCCTCTACCCCCATGAAACTGAACAGTGTGTATTTATAATAACCTATGCCTGGATCCAATGAAGAAATGAAAAAAATGAGCTTCCCTCCCTTCTATGCAGAGGTGAGGGGGACTATGGATATGGAAAATTGTATATACTCTTGGACATGGTTGATATGTTGCTGAGTTTTCTTAATTTTTTTCCTTCTTTTTTATTCTTTGCATAAATTATATAGCTCTCAGGGGAGGGAAATGGTATATATCTGGAAATAAAGGTGATGTAAAAACAAAACATACCAATATAAATTTAAAGAATGTTTCTGACCAGAAGAATTCAATTCAAAATAAAATTTTATTTCATGAGAATAGTAGTAAGACAGGAAGAAAGTACTTGTTGATATTTAGTTGACTGTACTTTAGAAACATTTGTGACATTTGCTGTAAGTGGATGAAATGCCTTTATTGTTTGGAAATTATTCGGAAAACCACCATAGAAGTATCTGAGCATTTAAAAAATATTCAATTTCTTTTTTTTAACCATCAAAATAATGTTAATAACAACTACTGCCATTTATATGGCTCTTCATGATTTACAAAGTATTTTCTTCACAAATACTCTGTGAAGAAGGTAATAGAAGAATAACTCACATTTTTTCACTTTTTTTTTTTTTTTTTTTAGTGAGGCAATTGGGGTTAAGTGACTTGCCCAGGGTCACACAGCTAGTAAGTGTTAAGTGTCTGAGGCCGGATTTGAACTCAGGTACTCCTGACTCCAGGGCTGGTGCTCTATCCACTGTGCCACCTGGCTGCCCCCTTTTCACATTTTTTGATGCTTTTATATTAGTTATTTCAAATACTCTTCCCTCCCTGACCTTCCCTTGTGACAAAAATAAACAATTAAGCTAAATGAAGAATCCAGTTAAATGAATCTGACAATGTATACAGTATTCTGTCCTAGTAGTCCCCTGCCTTTCTACTATGGTGTAAATGGTGGTATGCTTCATTATCTATTTTTGGGGACTTTCATTGGTTTTTCAATTAATCAGTTTATTCTTGTTTTTCTCCTATGTTCCAGAAGAGGAAATCGAAGTTCCTAAAATAATTTGCTCATGGTTAATTAGTCAATAAACATCTATTAGTCTCCTACTGTATGCAGATTCTATGGTAGACACTGCATATAAAAGTATAAAGAAAAAGAAACCAGCCCTACTTTCTTTTTTTTTTCTTTTCTTTCTTCTTCTTCTTCTTTTTTTTTTGGTGAGGCAATTGGGGTTAAGTGACTTGCCCAGGGTCACACAGCTAGTGTCACGTGCCTGAAGCCTGATTTGAACTCAGGTCCTCCTGACTCCAGGGCCAGTGCTCTATCCACAATGCCACCTGGCTGCCCCTACCATCCATTCAAGGAATTTACAGCCAGTTGGGAATTCAGAATCAGAGCAGATAACAGAATCTAGGTCTGGTGGCTTCAAGGTCAGAGACCTTTCAAATCTGCCAAATAGCCTAGAATACTAACTACTGTCAAAAACCAAAAACATTTATAAAAACCAAGACAGATTGGATTAAGCTAATGCTTTACCATAGGAATGTTAAATGCAACATTCACTTTAAACATAGTATGTTGTTTTCCTGAATAGGAAAACCATGCCAGCAAATTCCTTGACAACAGAGAGTACAAACAGAGCATCCAGTTGAAAAACAGGTAGGATTTCTGTAATGGGAGGACAATTTTAGGATGTGCAGGATTGAAAGAGCACTGTAATTGGAAACTCAGATTAGCTAGTAACCCTGTGGTAAAAGCAGATCCCAGAGGTTACATGGAATCACTCACCAAACTGTCTCCGAATTATATCCCCCTCAAACAATTGTGCATTTTCTTTTTTTCATTTTTCTTTCTTTTCCAAAATACATGTAAAAACAAATTTTGACATCAATTTTTTTAAACTTTGTGTTCCAAAACTGTGTATTTTTTAATGAAAGCAGATGAGAATCATTTACTATATCTAGTGACATAAAACAAATGTGCCTGCTTTGGTTGCATAGATCCTGTTAATAAAGCTTTTCCATTTGTTTGGTGTGACAGAAATGCTCAAAAGTCAACAGACTCTGGGGGTTGGGGGGAAGGGTACAAGTATTTTTGTTTAAAAAAAATTTTTTTTCAAATAGGGTGAGTTGCCTTCTTCCCTTCACTCTTCCCTTTCTGGGAAGAGGGTTGCTAAAGCCCATCATGTGTTAATTAAAAATGCTCCCTCAGTCCTCAAGTATCAGTTGACTTTATACAGAGGGTCAGACAAAACTTGAGTTGCTCATCTTTTCCAGTGGAAACTTTATGCATAGATATCAATTAATTCAGAACACAGTTTCGAGAAATGCAAGTGATATCACCAGATCAGTGTTTGTCCCCAGAACGGAACGCACTGACATCCAACAAAATTGTTAAAATATGTTTTAAAAGCCCCAGATACTGCACATTTGAAAAAAATAAGTGTACCCTGTGTACGAGTTTTCTTTCAAACAGACCAGAACGCTATGCTTGGCTTTTGCTGTCTCAGTCTCCTTAGGAATTTCTAATGAGTAAACTGGAGCATTTAACAGTAAAATATGGTTATGGCTGCTAAATGCAGGCTACATTTAACAACCGTATATTGATTTTTTTCTTGTAATTTTATTTCCATGAACATTTCTGGTTTCTTAATTAGTAGCCTTTTAAAGAGAGATTTAACATTCTCATGATCAGAGGATTTCACTTATATGATATAGCTTCCCAGGGAAAAGAAAGCTCCAGACTTCCAGTTGTTGGGAGGGGGTGAGAACATGCACGTGCAAATGTGTGTAGATATGCTCCGACCTACACTCTCACAACTGAGCCCTGCCAACACAATTAAGTCAAAACAGCACTGGCTCGCCTGGTGACAAAACTCCACAATTTCCAATCGCACAGTCAGTCACCCTGTAACGGGAAGAACTGTTTACCCCATGTTCCTTATTAAACTGAAGTATTTTATTTAATGAGCATGACTCATGCAAGGTGTTCCCATAAATCATCAGCTGGTTTACAAACTCAATAACTAGGCTTCCTGCTATAACTAGGCTGTGCACACCTTAAATTATTAACACGCCAGGGCCTTAAGGCAGATCTTTGATGATGATGATATAAACACTGTGAAGACAAGGTGCTCTCTCAGCAAAAGATTATTGACTCTAATTACCATTTACCACAGGAAAAAGAAAAGAAAAGACAATAAAATATGAGGGAGAATTTAAATCTAAGATTTAATTTTATGAGGAGTTTTAAACCCCCCAACTTTTTTTCTTCTTTCTTTTTTTCTGCTGTTTTGCTGCTGCTGTGCTACCCATGCCACTGCGTTGTTGGTATATAATAATAATTGTCCGTGGTTGGCTAACCTTAAAAGGAGGACAGTTGTTAAGAAGAAAAGGAAAAAAAAAACATGAGAGAGCTGTTCAGTTGATATTATATACATTCTTTGAAATGGATGGAAAAAGGCCAGAGGGAAGAGAAAATGATAATGCGCTGGAAAAAATCCCAGCTTTAATTGTTTTCATGTATGTAATGTAATAAAAAGGTTAAAGGACTAATATGTCTGACTACAATCATTTGGGTTTGTAAACTAGAACTCTGGGTCAGCTTTTTTAAAAGGAGTCATTTACTCTGCTTACATGCCTTGGTTTTTACAGCGGGCCTCATTATACAGCTATTCGAATGATTGGAGAAGTTAAAAAGCAATTTTAATTACAAAAAGTCTTTTTAAAACATTAAAAATCAAACAAAATGACCCAAGGCTGGCGGTCACATGAATAGTATGTGTTTCATTTCTCTGAATTTGGAAATTGGGTATGACTGGGGAAGAAGGCAAGTGAAGGCCAAGAAAGCCGAGGAAGGGGTAGGCCCAGAATCGATGGCAGAAAATGGCACTTGGTGGCATAGTGGATAAAGCACTGTCCCTGGATTCAGGAGGACCTGAGTTCAAATCCAGACGCAGACACTTGACATTAGCTGTGTGACCCTGGGCAAGTCACTTAACCCTCATTGCCCCACCCCCCAAAATGGTACTTGGGTTTAGTATCATGTCCTGAATGGCTTTTCTCCAACTGTTCCCATAATTCAGCATATTTCTTATTTTATAGGCTTATAATTTGTATGTCACTGTCTCTGTGGGCTAAATTTCTGCTCAAAAAGATGTTCTTTAGGAGGACTTGAAATTATTTATTTTTGTCTCCATTTCCCCATGCCCACTCCTTCTGTACATAAGGGAAGGGGAAATTCAGACCCTTATCTTTCCAGGCTCTATTTCAGTTACTAAACAATAGAAATCTACCCAGGTGTTAAGGAATTCCTGTCATCTTCTAACTGCCACAGATTCAATGCTGGATTATTATACAGATTAATTTTTATAAGTTCATAAATTCAACAAATATTTACGTGCTTACTGTAGGCTAAATATTGTGCTTAGGTGCTAGACAAAAACAACAATTCCTGCCTTCAAAGAGTTTACATTCTACTTGATTATAGCTTAGAGTAATAACTACTGTTCCACTGTTACTCTTGCAGTGTCAAGAGAAAACAAGGAAAACGACTGGCATTTTGAGTGGATAGGCCCCCTGTAGTGAATTTCTGGGAGGACATAGACAAGAGGTATAGAGGATGGGAGGGCCATAGGTAGGTTGCAATTTACATTGTTGGAAGGATACTCCCATTGATGAGATCAGAGATCTATCTTAATATAACCACTTAAGGAATTTAAAGCTGTATTTCTAAGTCCAACAATCCCTTTATGGAACTAGGATCAGAACATAAGGATTAGAGCTTCTTTTCGTAGGAAAATCTATAGTAGATGGTTGGGGTCTTCTTTGTTGTCAGTTTTCTTGAGAAGGCAGTCTGGGCTGATTGACCCATTTTAGGTCTTTGGTTTAGACCTGAGTCAGATAAAGAGGGAACTTCTAATTATCCAGCAGCACTTACGTTTTATTACATTTATTACATTCATTCATTCATCAACCAATAAAGCAAAAAGGTCCCAAGATTTGAGAAGACAGCTGATTGTATGGGCATTGGATGATTCCTTTTGGAGGCCTGCTTCAGTGCTGGCAAGAAACACTTACACTTAGTGGTTAGTTGCATTCAAGCCCAGGAAAGGTTAGTTACATATTACATATGTTGCATACGTTTAATATTTTGTTAGTTACCTCGTCAGGACTCAACAAATATGAACTGAAGATGGGATGCTTTATATATAAGCATATACACATATGCGAATGTACATATAAAACATGTTAAATGGGGTAGCCATCTCCTTTGCCGAAGAGAGATGAGTAATGCTAGATGTACTAAAAAGGACATCCATTGTTTATAATCTTTTGGAAAAATACAACACACACACACACACACACACATACACATACACACACGTGCGCACACGCACACACACAATTACCTCCCTCTGAAGTCATCTGTCAAAGTCAGGGCTATATCATCTCTGTGAGGTGGAAAACTGAAAATACTGGACACCCGATGGTCTGGAAAATCCCTTGGGTCTTTTGCTAAGAGCAAGAGTGTCTTGGTCTAATTCCAAATGGAAGTAATCACCTTCCTAATATTTCACTTGCAGTCTCAAATCGCATGACTGCATGATTCTTTGATTTCTGTTATCATAAAATGCCTTCCATTGTTAAATTATTCCTGTTGAATTCTTCCCCAGAGATGACTCTATGGAAATAATGGGAGCAATGACTCCTCTCTGTAGTATCCATTTAGTTCTGTAAGGCAGACTAAGTGAACATGTATTTTTATTATGGGAAGACTATGTGAGATCAGTAAAAAAAAGGCCATGATATATGTTCTATTAGGGTGAGATATTCATGGTAACACATAAACTCTATACAGCAAGACTATTTCATGTCTTGTTTTTCCTTGGGCTGATTCTGATACAAAGAGCTACAACCTGAGCTCTCCTCTGTAGCTGCTTTCAAAAGAGTACTGCAGGGATGGATGGAGGCAGGACCTACCCTGTGAGCCTCAGTATCTGGGCAGCCATCCCTGTAGGAGCATCTGAGAATCTCTCTCTTTGAATACTGGCCTCCAGCATAGCCCTGGCTGGTCTTGCTCTTGGGGAGAATGGAAGGATGGGTAACTTCTCATCAATCTAAGCTGGAAGAAGGGGAGCTGGCTGTATAGAGGGTGGGGAGTGGAGGGAATGAGAGAGGCAACTAATAGTTCAATGAATAGATTGTTGTGCCTGAAGTTGGGAAATAGACCTGAGTTCAAATCTGGCCTCAGACACTTACTAGCTGTGTGACCCTGGGCAAGTCACTTAACCCTGTTTGTCTCAGTTTCCTCTTCTGTAAAATGAGCTAAAAAAGCAAATGGCAAATGGCTTTATTATCTTTGCCAAGAAAACCCCAAATGCGGTCATGAAGAGTTGGACAGGTTTGAAAAACTGAACAACAACAAAGAAGGAAGGAGAATTCATTTGTGAAGGGTAGCAAAACACATTGGTTGGATATCTCAGTGTTTAGGAGGTTCAGGGCTCCCATTAATATGGGACAATTGATTAGTGTTCCTTAACAGGCATATCCTAGGTTTCAGGCATACTGGTATACTGAGATCATGTTGAGTCTCATGTTCACTAATTGGCATTTTTTTCCCTTGCTCTTTCTCTTTAAAAAGGCAACTTCCAAACTGCTTATTATATTTTGAATAGACTCAGTCACTAATGCTGGAAGAGAAAGGGTTATTCCCAACCCCAAGAAGCTGATATTCACAGCAGGAAGAACGTAAGCCATTTTGGTGCCTTCAGTAGCATAAAACCACAAATGTGGAACAATTATTGCCAATGTATTTATTCATGGAATTATGTATTAGAATGTTGCATATGCCTTTAGTCTCCTGCAAGATCTATTAGGATTCTATAGCAGGAATTACCCTACCCTTCCCCCCCCTCCAAAAAAAAAACAACAAAAAAAACAAAAAAACTGAGAACACTCAGAAGTATTTATTCTGTGAATGAAAAAGTACTTAAGAAATCTATAGAGAAGTATAAACATAAGAGTAATGGTATATATTTATATACACATTTTTCTCCAGGATATATGCATTTTTATATGATTTAGAGAAAAAAAAACAATTAGGTAATTATTATCTTGGGCATATCCCGAGGCTGGGATGTAAGTTTTATCATCCTTCTTTTAGAGAGGAAAAAAAGAGAAGCAGTGTGGCGTACTGGAAAGAGTCATAACTCTGAAGTGAGAGGCCCAGGATTTATGTACCACCTCTTCTACTTACTGTTTGTGTGACTAAGCAAGGCCTTTAACCTTGAGTATCACTTCTCTATTTTATAAAAAGGAGGGGCTGGGGGGAAGGAGGATGGATTGGACTAGAGTGGGCTCTGAGACTCCTTCCAGCTCTAGATCTATGTATGATCCTAGGAATTACAGAGAAGTCAAGTAATATGCCTACAATCCCATAACAAGTCACATCTGGAGCAAATAATAGAACCTTGGTCTTTCGCCTCCTGCTCTGGACACTAAATCATGTTGACTTACGGTCTACTCTACTCAGCAATATAATTCTTTTTATTACATGTGAGATAGAATGCAAGATCATAAAAAAACCAGTGCAGACAAGAACAAATAGGATTCTTTCCTATTCCCTTTCCTGAGTAGGAACCCCCAAGCCTTTGTATCCCCCTTTTCACTGCTGTTCTACCACCAGGCCTTTAGGGCAAGATATATTTAGACCAGAGGTGTCAAACAGGTGGTATTGCAGCCAGAAATACTCTTGAGTCTAGCTAAAACCAAAAAATGAAATTAGAAAAATTTTAATAATATAAAAATGCAATAGAACATAGATAATGTTAATATGTGGTTTTCTAATTCAGTGTGCAGCTCACAGTGTGTGGCCCTCCCCACCATCCCACACCCCATTTTTATTTGAACTTGATACCATTGCTTTAGAGGACCTTACAGGTAAACAAAAGGAAGAAAGGAAATGGTGGAATTCAGTGAGTCCCTACCCATTCTGAGGGTAGCTATATGGCTCAGTAGATAGAATGCCAGGTCTGGAGTCAAGAAGACTCTTCTTCTTAAGTTGAAAACCAGTTTCAGATACTTACTACCTGTATGACCCTGGGCAAGTCACTTAACCCGTTTGCCTCAGTTTCTTCATCCATAAAATAAACTGGAGAAGGAAATGGCTAACCACTCTAGTCTCTTTGCCAAGAAAACCCTAAATGGGGTCACAAAGAGTTGGACACAATTGAACAACCACAAACACATTCTGAATATGATCATGCACCTTTTCAGTTTGGGCGATGCTCTCAAAAAAGCAGAGTAGGATTAATTTTATATAAACTCAGAACTCTGATGAAGTTAAGCCAAGTGTCTAATAGCTAGTTGTTGAATGAATGAATGCTTATTTTATCAACAAAGAAACTGGGCTATTAGTGAAGTCACTTGGCCCAAATAAGTCAAAGAGACAGAATTTGAATCCAGATCTTCTGACTTTAAATTTAGGGTTCTTCCCTTTATACCAACCTGCTTTGCTTTTTTCCCCTCATGGCTAGCCACCCCAGATTTGGATTCTTTTACACTGATCATCCCTTGGGTATCCTTTCCTTTCCCCCTTCTTTATTTATTGCTCTGATTATACAATGGTATAATGGTATTTTCTTTTGGGGGTGGAGCTTTTGCCTTCAGAAAAAATGGAGGGCATTTTTCCAAAAGTATTAAAAAGGGGAATGTTACAATTTAGACACAAGGAACCATACTTTAAGAATCTGTGATTTCATGATTTGTATCGACATAGATCACAGAACCAACAGGCCTTAGTTTTTATGTGGTACTATGGCCTAAAACATCATTGCTATATATGGACAACCTGGTGACTCTCCCTCTGGCCTTCCCATACTTAGCTAGGCTGGTATTGTGGAAAAAAAAAAGACTATATGGTCTATCTCTAGTCTGTACTTAAAGACTGTCCAATTGGATAGAATGTCTTAGAGCTTGGTTCTACTAGAATTGTCATGGACCTCTGTGTTATATTGAAATATCAGAATAAAATTGGAGTGAAGAATAAGAATTATATAAGTAGAATGTAAACTTCTTGGAAATAGGATCTTTTCTACTCTTCTCTTTGTGTTCACTGCACATGTGTGTACACAGACACAGACACACACACAGACACACACACACACACACACACACAGAGGATTCTGTTATTTGTTCAGACCTGAGATTTCAGCTTCCAATTGGAAGGTGCAAGCTCCCTCCACTAATGCAGACTGGCAATGTTTTAATAATTATTATTTCTTATTGACACTTATGATTTCATTGATAGAGAGAACACCTACTGAGGAAGTTCCCTCTCCTCAAGCAGAGAGGCAGTTCTTCTGCTGTGTAATCTCAAAGGGTTATCCTGAGAAGTCAAGTGATTTGCCCAAGGACATACAGTCAGTATGTTTTTAAGGTTGGACTTAAACCTACATCTTCCTGATTTCAAGGTAGGCTTTCCATCCAATATGGCAGGCTGCCTCTCTTTTAACTTAGAGTAAATAATAAATGTTTGTTGAACTGAACTGAAGAGTAGCAATTGATAAATATGACATCTTTTCTCTGAATTCTACTCATCTTCCTGAAGATACTCTGAATCTTTCCTGTTTTTGTTTTCTGGGCTTCATAAGCCATAGGCATCTCTTTTCTCCTCCAAATTCAGCATTTATTGTCTGGCTCACTCATTTGATGATGTTGTACAGTGTTCTATATCATCTATTTTGTTCTATTGCCTTGTCTGTGACATCTTATTTTGTTGTATTATTTAGCATTTAAAAAGGTTTCATCAATATTTTTATATTGCAAATACATATTACCTCTGCTTCAGGAGAAGTCTCTTGTAACAAAGTAAAACAATAAAATAAAACAAATAATACGGTGACTTTATCTGAAAATGCATTTAGCATTGCATATCTGTATTATATTTCCATCTCTCTAAAAACAAACATGGAATCTATTTTCTCTCCGTCCCCTTTCTCCACCTTGTTGGGGAAAAACAGAAGGAAAAAAAAACCCAATTCAACACATATTTCTGTATTAATTTACATTTTACAAAGTGTTTTTCCTACCATAGCCCTGTGAGGTAGTATGTAATACTATCTCCACTTTACATGTGAAAAAACTGAGGTTTCGAAAAATCAAATGACTTGCCTATAGACACATAGCTAATATTTATCAATGCCTGGACTCCTATCCCGGTTTTATGACTTTAGATTCAGTGCTCTAAGTTTATGTCTTGTTTTCCCAACTAGACAGTATGCCCTTTGAGGGCAGTGACTACATATATATTTATTCATCTCCTCCACAGCATTTAGCACAATCCACTACACAGTTAACTCTCAATTAAATTGAATTGAGTGAATACCTTTTACAGAAGGAAAAGCAAGGGGCCAGAAGGGTTAGCTGAGTGGCTCAAGGTCACATAGACAATGGCAAAGGCAGAATTAGCATTTAGTCCAATACTCCCCTGGCAGTACTCAAGCTAAAATATATATGATGTTGACTTCTCATCTAATACTTCTTTTATTATAGCAATTGAATAGAGAAGTCACAGGAGCTTGCTAAATGCACCAAAGAACTAGGCTAGGCTACTTAACCATGGGCCAGAACAATGTTTGTTTGCAAAGTTTCCTTGCCTGTATTTAATTTTGACATTGGGGCCAAGAACTCATGTAGGCCTTCCTTCGAGACTGGTTAGTACAAAGATAACAGAAAGTCTTGGGACTCTTCTGTTTTTAACCAAATGACTTGAAGATGTTGGCAGCTCTTGTTTGGAAAGAAGCTGCCTAGAATAAATTGCTAAGATATTATTTAAGATAGCTGACATACTACCAATCTTATTTGCTAAATGTCTTTCACTGAAGCATGCCAAGTAGGCCATAAACTAGTCATGATAACTTAATTTTTTTGATATTGCCAGAGAAGCTTAATCCTAATGCAGCAGCACATAAAACATTTCTGTAATGAGGAATTCACAAGTTAAAATATAATGCTTTTGTAACTCTGGACCTCTTGGGGAAAAAAATAAAATGAGTCATTAAGTCCATGAGAGGCAATATATGCATTCAGCTTTAAATGTGTTCACCAAATAGGCTCTTTACTCCATGATGTGATTATTTTCCTTTATCAGAAGTACATTATCATTCCACCACAGGATGTTTCATTATATTTGAAAGTAGAAGCTATCACACCATACCTGTTTGGTCAAGATGTATCAAGATGAGGCGCAGCTAGGTGGCGCAGTGGATAGAGCACCGGCCCTGGAGTCAGGAGTACCTGAGTTCAAATCCGACCTTAGACACTTAACACTTACTAGCTGTGTGACCTTGGGCAAGTCACTTAACCCCAACTGCCTCACCAAAAAAAACAAAAAACAAACAAACAAAAAAGATGTATCAAGATGTATATTGGTCTTCATAGAAACATGTCTAGGTTATATTTGGATACATTGATGTATGTTATAGAGGCCCAATTGAAAGAGCACTGGACCCAAAGTCAGAGGGCCTTAGTTTGAATCCTGGCCCTAGAGGTTGTAGGGTCTAATAGTTGTGGGAGTGTGGTTAATTCCTTTAACTTCTCTGAGCCTCAACTTTATTATTTGTAAAAAGGGGATGATAACTACCTGTACTACCTACCACAAAGTCACAGTTTTTGTTTGGGAAAGGCACTTTTTAAAACAGAGGAGCAACCTGGAATTAGGCCCAAAGAGTTATTAAACAGTTGATACCTTTTTTTTTTTTTTAATTTTTTTACAAGGCAATGAGGATTAAGTGACTTGCCCAGGGTCACACAGCTAGTAAGTGTCAAGTGTCTGAGCCTGGATTTGAACTCAGGTCCTTCTGAATCCAGGGCCAGTGCTTTATCCACTGTGCCACCTAAGTGCCCTCAGTTGATACTTTTTGACCCAGCAATACCACTACTAAATCTATTTCCAAAGATGATTAGGAAAAAAAGGAAAAGAATCTATATGTTTTAAAATATTTATAGCAGCTCTCTTTGTGGTGGTAAAGAACTGGAAAGTGCAGGGATGCCCATCAATTGAGGAATGGCTGAACAAATTGTGGTATATGATCATGATGGAATACTACTGTGCTATTATGAGCTGGTTGATTGAAGAAAAAACATGGATAGAATTAGAAGAAATAATGAGGAGCAAAATGAGCAGAACCAAGAGAACATTGAATACAGTAACAGTAATATTGTGGGGTTTTTTTGTGTGTGTTTGTATGGGGGGGCAATGAGGGTTAAGTGACTTGCCCAGGGTCACACAGCTAGTGTCAAGTGTCTAAGATAGAATTTTAACTAAGGTCCTCCTGAATCCAGGGCCAGTGCTTTATCCACTGTGCCACCTAGCTGCCTAGTAATATTGTTTTTAAAACAACTTTGAGTGACTAAGTCATTTTGTCTATTATAAATACCTAAATTAACTACAAAGGACCCATGAAGGAAGATGCTATCTACATCCAGAGAAAGAACTGATAAACAGAAGTATGTGTAGAATGATTTTACACACACACACAAACACACACACATACACATACACATTTGTGTCTAATGATAGCCATCTCTAGAAACAAATAGCAAATTGTACACAATAGATTTGCAGTTTCATGAGCAATCATCTTTTTAAAAAAATTCTACTATATTATGGAAATGCTTGTTATTCAAGTTAAAAATAAAATAAAATTTAAAAAACAAAAAAGGAAAGCTTCAAAGTATTATTATAACAGTGTAGAAGTAGAAACAGTGTTTTTGCTTTTCAATATATTTGTTATGTCACTGGATGGAGATGTCACCAAACACATAAGCACACCCACACACAATTGTAGTGATAAATTTCACTGCTCCATGAGTTTCTTTAGAATCAAATTCATTTGAACATATTTAGGTTTCCTCCACGTACTCATAAAAAATTTAATCTATGTCAGTGTCATCAAAATATGCTTTTCCTAAGAGATCAGCCCCCATGTAACATTTTAAGGCAATGTCCCCCAAAATATTTTTGGGACAAAAATTGTCATACATTTTCCCCTAGAATTTTGTTTTGGATAAGGAAGGAGTCCCCACAAATGTTTTTGGGATGTTGGGACGAAGAACTAGTGAGGCAACTAATCTGAAAGGTATTCATTTAATTAACCCATTACCCTATCCAAGACAGAGGGTTCATGTGCTCTCTATGAGGGACAGTAAGTTTTAGTCATAAATTTTTTGTTACACATCATGACTAGTTCATTGGAGATATTTACTTTCTAAAAATTTATCTTAAGCAAGTTGCACTAGTTGCTTGGACACTGGGCTTACCTGATTATTTTGCATTTTTATACATTAGTTTAGGATGAAAATATTTTTAAAAGCTTTATCAGATAGCCCTGGTAAATGTTAGCTTTATTTCATCTTGCTAAATCTTAAATAAATCATGTTAGCCAAGGTCCGTGGCATAGTCCATGGAAGGAGGTTTTTATTTTCAGTGAAATTGAAAAATCAGGGTACTTTGGGAGGTGAGAGTTATTTATCCTATCTTAAAACTAATTCTGTGTAGGAAGGACTGAAAGAAGGTGCCTTTCTATGCAACCCATTTACACAGGTTTATTTACTTAATGTGATCTAGTAAAAATCTCATTGCTAGTGACAGTAGGACGGTAAATATATTATGGCAGTGCTGTCATTAGCAGGAAATAGTTCACAGTTGTGACATTGGAGTTGTGAAATATGACTTTTTAAAGTGCCAACCAAATGCTGGGGGTGTTATGGTTATTTAGTCAGTGGAATTAGAAAATTAAAAGGAAATGTTTTAAGTCAGTTTGGAGGTAGCTGGTTGTACTTTGACGCTTTAAGCATCTGACTGGTTGTATATTTCAAATAATCACAGTCATCCATTAAAAATACAAATGATCCTGAAATCAAACTATTTAGAGGTCTTGCAAAACTTTATTCTGCTTTTTTCTGAAGTATGTGCTAATGTTGCAGGCTCTTTTGGAAAAAAAAAGATATATATTTTCAAAAGAGTCTGCAACATATGTATATGTGTATGTGTGTGTGTGTGTGTGTGTGTGTGTGTGTGTGTGTGTGCAAGGCAATTCAATTCAACAAACATTTAGCACTATATGTGAGGAAATGGGGCAGTGTAAACAGATTATTTGAAAAATCTTTTCTTGACATCTTTAAGTATTTAAAATATGAAATTAAAGAAAAAACCTTAAAATATTCATGTATGATCATACTTAATTAGTGTCATTAGGTATTCAATCCACTATTCAGTTATGACCATCACCATCCATTGACTTGCAGATCTGTCATACAGATAGATTTCAAATACATATGGCTCCACAAAAACCTTCATCTGCTGGTAATATTTTTCTATATGCTCCTACATTTATCAGTGTTACCCTCTTCCTTCTCCTCTTCAGCTCACCACATCATCTTCCTCATCTGTGAAGTGAGGGTTTTGGAAGATATCAAGGGCTTACCTTTTTTGTATCTTGGATCCCTTTGGCACTCTGGTGAATCCTATGGACCTCCTTCTCAGAATAACCGTTTTACATTCATAAAATAAAATTCATGGAGTTGCAAAGGAAACCAATTATGTTGAAAAAAAAAAAGGAAATAAAGATGTACTTTTTTTTTACACATCCAAGTTCATTGAAATGAATGAAATCTATCCCTTATCTGAAGTCAATGTCAAGATCTCCTGAAGTAGATTTTATCTATGTCCCTTTCAGTTCTAACTTTGTATGACCCTGTAATTCTTACTTTCTTGTAGAATAAAAAGGCAACCAAATACACTATAGATTGATATGCCAACAAGAATTTCCATGAAAGTTTAAAAAAACAGTTGAGGTTTTGTTTTCTTCTCTCACCCATCCTTGCCAATGTTCAGTGTATTTGAGTTCTTGACTCAGGGGTCTTTTGTATTCACTTGCAAATATTTTGCAGATACCTTATACATTTATCAATTTCTATGTCCATGTCAACGTCTGTGCCCATGTCCATGCATCTCCTTTTCCTCATGAGTATTGCTCCTTTCTTGCCAAAGCCTCCTGAATTCCCAATGAGTTTAGTAATCCTTAATGTTCTTCATGCCTCAGCTCCTTTTGTGTCAGATTAGAGTTGAGGTCTACTCACCAATATCCAAGCCCATCTATGACTTAATCACCCCAGGATCTATTTTAGGCCATAAGAAAGTGTGCATTTATTAAATTTTATGGTTAGTGTAGGTACCTGTGCTCTTTTCTACTCCTTCATTCCTTACTGTGTCTAATGACTTTCTGATGACTTGAGCTCTCTGTAGGGATATTATACCATGACATTAAGGATGAGTAATGTGTAAATATATCCTCCTTTAAATATATACTTTCCCTTAGGTTTAAATGAAGACAAATAACTTTTCCCCACTAAATATCACAACCTTCATTTAAAAATTCGATTTAATTTTATCAATTTTTATTGGTGTCTTTTATTTTTATACAACCTTCATTTCCCCTTCCCCTACTATTGTTTTTCAGTCATGTCCAACTCTTTCTGACCCCATTTGGGGTTTTCTTGGCAAAGATACTAGAGTGGTTTACCATTTCATTCTCCAGCTTATTTTTACAGATGGAGAACTGAGGCAGAGTTACTTGCCTACATTCACACAGCTAAGAAGTGTGTGGGGCCAGATTTGAACTCATAAAGATAAGTCTTCCTGATTCCAAGCCCAGTGCTCTGTCCACTATGCTACATAGCTACCCTTTCCCTTACTTACACCCCTTCTAATAAAGAATTATAAAAAATAAAGAAAAAGCAAATGAAGCCCCAATCACTTTTGACAGCACATGGTTTATTCCATACCAATTGTTGTTCACATCATCAATGAGGAACAGTTAGAAAAATTTCCTCAACTCTTGTAACTTTCATCTTAAGTAATGTTTTTGTCTTTCTTTGTATCACCTGCCCTTAGCAAAGGGCCTGGAACATAGTAGGTGCTTAATACATGTTTATTGACTAACTCTCACAACTCTTGGCTCTTGACTAACATACATAGCTTTGCAAAATGGAAGAAAAGGCCCCATGATCCAGGCAGCATTTTTTTTTCTACAATGCAAGATAATTTTACACAATATGCCATTTGATCAGCAAAGCTTTAAAGCATAGACATGTTCCTTTTCCAGACTCAACTTTAGAAAAAAGCAAAAAAAAAAAAGGTTCTGCCCTTTTGATTTTTTTTTCTATTTCCCCAATAGATATTGCCAATTCAAGAAGTTTCCTAGATTTCATCAGGTAAGAAATGAAAACAACAACCTTGTTTATAGGATTTGTTTCCAGGAAACTTGGAGTTTATTTGAACTTAAAGCAAAGAAACAGTATTTTTGGACACCTGCTTAGATTGTCTTGAAAAAGAACCCAATCTTATTCCAAGCAATCAGGTTTTTCAAGAAAGTTACATGAATCTTGAGAAAACTTTTCTTAACTCAGAGAGGAGAGTCATTTTTATGCTTATAACAATTTAAGACCAGAGGAAGCTTGCTATTTCATTGGAATAATCACTCTTGCCTCAACTAATTGGTTGATAACTGGGAGGCAAGGTTAGTAGAGATTGAATGATAGAGATGAGACTTGATTCTTTCAATTAATCTCTTCAAATACATTTCACTTCTAAATGAAAAATGATTTTTAGGTGTAATGGTAAGAGAATTTGATTTGGAAGTCAGAAGACTTGATTTCTAATTCTAGCTCTGCAACTTGCTATTAGCAGTGCATAGCAGAAAGAGTGCTGAATTGGGAGCTGGGTATCTAGCTTTAAGTCCTGGCTCTTACATTTACACTTTGCATGCCCTTGTGCCCTGGGTCTCAGTTTCCTCATCTGTAAAATGAGAGGATACCTTCTTGTTTTGCCTATGATTCTAAATGTCAACACCTCAACATTAATGAGCCTGCGAAACAGGTACCCCTTCTCTCCTCACAAAGTCTCACTTGAAATGGTCCTTAAGTTATTGCTGAATTCAGTTCTAACCTCTCATTTGCAGGGTTATAGCACCATAACAACAACAACTACAACAACAAACAACAACAAAGCAGTTATAATGCTTACTATATGCCAGGCACTATGCTAAGTGATTTACAATTGTTACCTGGTTATTATTATCCCCATTTTACAGATGAGGAAACTGAAGCAAATAAAGGTTATGTGATTTAGCCAGGGTCACACAGCTAGAAAGTGAGGCTGGATTTGAACACAGGTCTTTCTGACTCTGGTCCTGGTGCTCTATTCATTCACTGAACCACCTACCTTCTCTCTGTTCCCTTTGGAAGAAATTTGGAATATATTTCTCTCTATGCCTATAGTAGAGAAAGGAGTACTCTGTCTTTTAAGCTAGGGTTCTACCCTTGGGTTCCCAACTGAAGATGCTCATTTGTTATTTTACTTTAAGCAGAATCTACATTATGTTTTAACTGCATAATGGAACCCCTATTCTAGTTGACAAACACTGTGGTGTAAATGATTTAATTTACTGGCTTAAGCATTAGTCTACATATTATTGTACTGATCAGTCATTGCATACTAAAATCACTCATCCTTAATGTAATGATTTGGTATCCCTACAGAGAATTCGAGTCATCACAAAGTCATTAGATACAGTAAAAAATGAAAATTACTATTACACAGCAGTAAACACTATTAACTGTTAGTTAAAACAGCATTTAATTTAGCCGTGCAAGAGTTTACAAATTTCCGCAGTTTACTTGGTTTCTGAATAATTGTCTCTGCAAAGTTAATGACACGCGTGCCAATGAAATGACAGGATTCAGAGGGGGAAAATGATAAACTGGTACGTGTGCTGAGCAGAGAGCATATTGTTGTTACAGTCTCAGCAGCCTGTTGGCCCCGGCGGGATAGTTCATTGGCCAGAGCGGGGAGCAGGCTGCTGACCCAGCTAGCTTAAGCAGCACAGAGAAGCTCGTGTTCCTGAAAATGCAGAGGAGCATGGAAGCTAGTGGGGAGAGTGGTAGAGTAATTGCTACAGGGTTGCCTATCTCCCTTGCTATCAGCTCTCCTCTGCTCCCTCCTGCCCAGGGAAACGACCCTGCTGCAGAGCTGATTGGCTGGGGTCACTATAGCCTTCCTGGCAAGGGCTGCGTCCTTGTAGATTCAGTACCCTCAGGAACGATGGGCTTGGTTGGAGAGCAGGTATGTTTGGTCAGGCTCATCAACCCCGGGCTGTCAAAGCCTCACCAGTTGAAGTTAGAAAACACACAGTTGCTTTTAGTTCACCAGCCATTGTCGCAGCCAGACTCCAGTTTTCCCCTAGCTTTAAATAAAATCAGACCCGATATGGACAGTGGCTATAAACTTGGGCGCTCTGTGGGTTGCTTGGCTTTGGTGCTTTATCTTCATCCAAGCTGTTTTGATTCATTTTCTAGTTTATTCCATAACTGCAGGTTGCAGAATTTGAGTTCTGTGCCCACAAATGTTGAACTTCACTATCAACCCCGCCCCCCCCTTCCCCCGGGACTCCTCTGGATATGCAGAAGACAATAAAAATCGAATACCATACTGCCCTACATCCTGCTTGTGTGTCTCCTGCCAAACTGATGGGGATAATCACATTCTGAAATGACCAGTCCTGGAAGAGACCTCACTGAGCATGGAGAACTGACTGCTATGGAAGACTGTGAAGGAGAGCTTTGGTTCAGGCAAACTCAAACCTATTGAGTGATGAAAAGGCCACAGTGCTCAGGCCCAAGGAGTGGGCCTCAGCCCTCACCCCCCTGGGGCCAGCTAGCACCTTTTTGACAATAATACAGGATGAAGAATGGCTCACGAGTGCATTCCTTTATCAATATCAGACCAGCGTCTGGAAATACTTGGCAGCCAACAGGAATTGCATTGTGTCTTTTGTATGTGGTGTGTAAGGAGATTAATTCATCTTCCTGCAATGACAGTGCATGGGTTTATATTGTGTGTTTGGTCCTCTCACACTGACTAACCACATAATTGCACATAGAGTCCCATTACAGGAGACCCTGAAATGTTATAGTTCAGGCTATAATTACATCATTTACTTCTGAAAGAACCCTGAAGATACAATAAAGGTCAGTGCAACTTTATGGGGAAAAAATGACACCAGTTTGGTAGTGTATCATGTATTACACCACATTTAGTGTATCGCAGGGACTGTTTAAGTCCTCAGTCTTGCCAATGAGTTAAAAGAGATATGGCAGATCCAGCCTGGGACCACACCAACATAGACCTTAGGACTAGGAAATGCAGGTCATCGGCCTATGGCCAAAGTTTTGAGGAGGCAGGTTGAATTATACAGATAGTCATTCCATCTGTTCTCTGGGAGATTGTCTTCTTTATCTATATTGACCTTTTTGGCTTGTGATCTCTGCCCCTTCTCCTGAATTCCCAGCTTTCTGACTCAACTGAACTTTTGATTTATAATCATTTGGATTTTGGTTTGGCCCCTGCTTTTCTTAGGAAGGGATTGTCTCTTCCCTAATTCTGGGATTTGCTCTCATTCCCAGCATGTCAGTTCCAATATGGGTTATGAGAGTATTGTTGGAATTAATTTAAACACAACCAATAGTAGGACCACTTATTGTTCCAAGACCTTCTCCCTCCTTCCCCAAGACTTGTAACTACAGCTGGAGTAGACTTCTGAAGACCCTACACATCTTCTGTGTGGACCTAGTGCTACTCTGCAGGAAGCAAACTCCTGGATGAGGCAATAGCTGGAGGCAACTTACCCTGACCCCCAGAAACACATGCCATCCACTGGGCTCTTTTGCACAGTGATCTCATTTATGTTCCTCCATCAAATTCCCCAAAGTCTGGGCCTACATGGCTTTTGGGGTAACATGCCTTGCTCACAGGGCCATCTTCTCCCTCCTAGGAAGTAACCTCCTGGCATCATTTTACCTTTGACAGTAGGTTTCAAACTTTATTAAGGTCACAAAGGAATGCCCAGTAGTGTCAGAATCCAGACCAGAGGTTCTTAATTGGCAGTCTATGTTTAAAAAAAAAGTTTTTTTTTTGATAACCAACTTTCAGTACAAATAGTTTTCTTTGCAAGCCTATGCATTTTGAAACATTATTCTGAGGAGGGGTCCATAGGTTTCACTAGATTGCCAAAGGGGCTTATGACACAAAAGTTGAGAACTCCCACTATTGTCTGATAACTTAACAAAATGCTGTCTCACCGATTATACACGGGCCATCAGACAGAGCTTTCTTTCAGTTCATAGAACAGTGTCTACAAAGTTGTGTGTGCATATTTCACAGGGTCCATAAGATGGTCCACTAGGTGAGTGCAGAAAATACCAGAATTAAGAAAGATGGGGCAGCTAGATGGCACAGTGGATAGAGCACCGGCCCTGGAGTCAGGAGTACCTGAGTTCAAATCCGACCTCAGACACTTAACACTTACTAGCTGTGTGGCCCTCGGCAAGTCAACCCCAATTGCCTCACTAAAAAAAAAAACCTAAAAAAAAAAAAATGAAAGTAGCATAAGTGTATGGCATGCTTGTAGAAGCCTCCTCCCCAGCCCCCCAGCCCCCTTCCTCCATTTTGACGAGCTTAGTGAGGGCTGAGCTGGACGGTCAGTTCTGTACCTTCTTTCCCAGGAAGGCAGGCAGGGGTGTAATTGTTCCCCACCCTCAGTTTCAGCCCCTTACATCTACCTGCACACAGCAGGGCTGATCTGGAGAGGTAGCCACATGTGCTCCTCCTCCCCAGGTAGCCAAGCAATTATTCCTTTCTAGGCTCCACCCCTGCCTCTACTACAAGGCTGGTGTACACTTTATATGTTTCCTGGGGCCTAAGCTCTCCAATATCTTTGCCAAGAAAACCGCAAATTAGGTCACAAGGAGTCAGATGCTGAAACGACAATACATATACATGCCTAGTTTTTCAGTGTATTCAAGATGCTAAACTTTTGTCCAAGGATAACTTAGTTGTTTAAACATTTCTGCCCACATCAACAACTTGGAACATGTATAGAAGAGGGTGTGGAGTATGGTGAGGGGAATCAAAGTCAGGTATCTGATGGATATGAGCAATACCACTACTTGATCTATTTCCAAAGATGATTAGGGAAAAAGGAAAATAGCCTATATGTTCTAAAATGACTATATCAGCTCTTTGTGGTGGCAAAGAACTGGAGATTGCAGGGATGCACATCAATTGGGGAGTGGCTGACCAAGCTGTGGTATATTATTTGATAGGATACTATTGTGCTATAAGAAATGATGAGCTCAATGATTTTAGAAAAAGATGGAAAAACTTGCACAAGATAACGAAGAGTGAAAGGAGCGGAACCAAGATAACATTGTGTGTGTGTGTGTGTGTGTGTGTGTGTTTGTGTGTATGTATACAATGAATTATGCTTTACAATATAACCTTGCAGAAAGGTCCAATATGTTAACCTACAGAGGTGCTCACTGGTCCAAAAATTTTTATTTTGTATGTCTAGCAGCATTATCTTCCATGACAACAAATGTTATTGATACAGAGATGGATGGTCCTACTCCATTTCAGTCTATTGATAGTATTTTCTTTTAGGATTTTTCAGAAGGTAGGCAATAGTTATAACTCATTTCTTTTTTTTTTTAGTGAGGCAATTGGGGTTAAGTGACTTGCCCAGGGTCACACAGCTAGTAAGTGTTAAGTGTCTGAGGCCGGATTTGAACTCAGGTACTCCTGATTCCAGGGCCGGTACTCTATCCACTGCGCCACCTAGCTGCCCCTATAACTCATTTCTAACTCCTCTTTGGAAGTGGTGATGAAGGAAAAATGGCTCTGTGGCAGCTTGGTTACCAAATTAGTCAATGAATGTTCTAAAACTTCCCTGTAATCAAAACGCTTTTAACAAAAATGTCTTTGCTGATTCCCCCTCCCATCTGCTAGATCTTTCTTCTAAATTACCTTTTATTTATTTTATATGTGAAAGGCAATGTGACACAGCTTAAAACTAGATATTTAAGATGTGAAGGCCTACTTTCTTATTTACTTGGTCTGATTTATTTGAGGTCCTGAGATATATCAGGTCTCTTCATACACTGACACACACATACACATGTATGCACAAATGCATATAATAGCTTTTTAAGAAAATACATTTTTTACTGATATCTTTTTAGAGCTCTAGTGAGGAGGCACTGCTTCCTAAGGTAGTACTTCCAATTTTTGGATAGTTATAAACAACAATGGAGGCATCTAGGTGGTTCAGTGGATAAAACACTGGCTCTGGACTCAGGAGGACCTGAGTTTTCAAATCTCTCCTCAGACACTTACTAGCTGTGTGACCCTAGGCAAGTCGCTTAACCCCAGTTGCCTTAAAACATCCAGAGACATCTCCAGTCATCCTGATCTATATCTTGCTACTGGACCCAGATGGCTCTGGAGGAGAGAGTGAGGTTGGTGACTTTGCTCAGCCCTCCCTCACTTAAATCCAATTCAGTACAAGTCATGACATCACCTCCTGATGTCATGGTCCTCTTTGAGAATGAAGGGCAGGGGCAGCTAGGTGGTGCAGTGGATAAAGCACCAGTCTTGGATTCAGGAGTACCTGAGTTCAAATCTGGCCTCAGACACTTGACACTTACTAGCTGTGTGACCCTGGGCAAGTCACTTAACCCCAACTGCCTCACCAAAAAAAGAGAGAGAGAGAAAATGAAGGGCAAACAACAACAACATTATAAACAATAGCAGGTTTTTCAGTAAGTCAAACCTAAAGTTTACTCTTTGTAAATTCCATTCATTGATTCTAGTTCTATTCTTTCAGGCTAGGCAGAACATGTGTCAGTGGGTAACTAGGTGGTGCAGCTTAGAACCAGGAAGACTCATCTTTGTGAGTAAAAATACAACCTTAGACACTTACAAGTTGTGTGACCCTGAGCAAGTTACTTAACCCTCCCTGTTTGCCTCAGGTCTTCATTTATAAAATGAGCTGGAGAAGGAAATGGCAAAGGATTCCAGTATCTTTGCCAAGAAAACCCCAAATAGGGACACAAAGAGTCACACTTGACTCAAACAACTGAACAGCAACAGAAGGTAGAACATGTGGCAGCCCTTGTGTAATTGAGGATATCTCTCAGTTCCCCCCAGATCTTTTCTTCTTTAGACTAAATATGTCCAATTCCTTAGCTTCCCCTCATATTGCAGGATGTTGAAGGCCTTTATTCTCTTAGATGTATTTCTCTGAACATTCTCCAGATTAACAATGTCTACTACACTGTGCCTCTCAATACCGTGTCTGGATTGCTGGTCATATTTCTTCCCACCTTTCTTTGGTTGATATAGACTCAAGATGGTCAGAGATGACAAAGTGTTTATGTGGTGGCAAGGTGTTAATGCCCAATAAAACCATTGCAAAATTGAACAACTTTCTCTGATGGAATTAAAAAGAGCTTTACCAATGAACAGCAGATAGATTGTTCATTAAATAGGGCAGTTAAATAGCTAAGCTTTGGAGATAGTCAATGCATCTGAAGAGTTTGGAAAGAGTCAAAAGGAGAGATTTCGGTTGAATGAATAGTCAGTTCTTCGCCTCTTGTCTAGGATATAATTTTCTTTCTTTTCACTCATTGTCCCCCACACTGGTCATGGCACCAGCAGAGGAGCAATTCTCCCAGGAAAAGACAATCCGTCCATAAGCTAAAGAGTCAGTTTGAGGTACAGTTGAGAGGGCAGAGGCATATTCTCCAGACTGAAACAGAGAGAGATGATTATCCAAGGGAACTTCCAGGAATAGAACTTCTGGTAGCAGAGAAGAGAACCAGCTATGAACAGTCTAGCTAGCCCTGGTTTTCAAGAGTTGGCCTGCAGAAGGTTCCTTACATATATTCCCTATGAGAAATCCTATGTTCCCTACATATGTGCCTTACTAGCACTTTCCTCTAAATTTGTGGGTATGAACTTGTGGGAAGCCACAGATGCTATGTATGGGAGAGTGAATCCCAGGTTCTTAGGGGAAAATGTTTTGTGGCTACTGTTCTTCTTATCCTATCTTAGCAATTACTTTTGCTTAAAGCTAATTGTGTCTATATGTTGATTGTTAATGGGAAACACACTGGTAGGGGCTTGTAAGTATGTATCTAAAGAGCTCCATTAGAACACAAGGATAGCAGTAACCCTCTGGAGATACAACCTACAAGTGCAAATGCAAGTTGGACATATAGCCCAGAGTAGGGATTACAATTGGATACTATATCACATCATTGGCTCATATTGAGTTTACGGTCCACAAAAACACATATATCTTTTTCAGATGAATTGCTTGCAAACTGTCTTTGACATTTCCTTCAGAGCTCAGCACAAGTACTACCTCTTACATGAGTCCTTTGCTGATTCCCCCTCCCATCTGCTAGTGCTTTCTCCTAAATTACCTTTTATTTATTTTGTATGTGAAAGGCAATGTGACACAGCTTAAAGCTAGATATTTCAGACCTAAAATTTAATAGGAATAAACGTAAACTTTACATTTAGATTAAAATAATCAATATTGCAAGGACAAGTTGGAGGAATTTCACCTAAAAAGTTCTGACCAACTAATGAGAAAGGATCCTTAGCAATGACATCCCATATGCAGAAAAGGATCGAGGAGAACTACAGAGTATTTTAGGAAATGGTTTTCTTTGCTTCTGGAGCAGGAGAGCTGACGTGGTCTGGGTAACAAGTGAGGGAGGGAAGAAAGGGAGGAATCATGCTAAATATTCATTTAAAACATATTAGAAGCATAGCAAGCCCAGGAGTAAAGCAGTCTTTTCTGATGCCTAAGTTATGGATGCTCTTGTGGGGTCTCAATATCATGATGAAATGTGGTTAGAGCCTGTTTTTATCCATTGTGAGAATTCACTGAATTGCCTTTTCATGTGTGATGCTCCATCAGTTCTACAGTTGACACATTTTTCAGGGAAATATTATTTCACTTGAGAATACCTGCAACTGTCTGGAACATCCTTTCTCCCTCCCTCCCTGCCTCTTCCTCTCTCCCCTCCCCTCTTGCTCCCAGTATTTGACTTTAAATTTACCATTTACATCCTGCATTGTTTGCTACAATTACTGATCTGTATTAGTGGGATTGAACCTGCCTCACTGTGATGCCTATGTCCAGATATGTTCTACCATAGTCGAGGGAGTATAGGACAGTCTCCATGGCTTACTTGGGTCATTTGATTCATACAGGCAGTCAAACTTCAGGTCATAAAGTACCTGATGAGACAGAGGTTAGACTCACCCAATTATTTTTATTTATTTATTTATTTTGGTGAGGCAATTGGGGTTAAGTGACTTGCCCAGGGTCACATAGCTAGTAAGTGTCAAGGGTCTGAGACCGGATTTAAACTCAGGTCCTCCTGACTCCAGGGCCGGTGCTCTATCCACTGTGCCACCTAGCTGCCCCAGACTCACCCAATTTTGAAGTAAAGATCCAGCTTTAAGCAGGGATGGCTAAAGGAGCAAGAGATCACTTTCACCTCCTACCTTTCTCTTACCTTTCAAGGATTATGTTTTTAGTAAAAGTATCCACCTGGATTTCTCTCTGGAAATGTTGGCAGCTCAATGGTTTTAGTACATGGCAGCTAGCTAATATTTATATAGTGCTTACTAGGTGACAGGCACTATGCAATCATTGTTCCCTTTGATCCTCACAACAACCCTTAGAGGGAGGTGCTACAATTTCTCCCATTTTTACAGATGAGGAAACTGAAGTAAATAGGGATTAAGTGACTTGCCCAGGGTTACATAGCTAATAAGGATCTAATAAGGTCAGATTTGAACTCAGATCTTTCTATCTCTAGACCCAATGCTCTATCCATCACACCACCTAGCTGCCTCATTCAACTACTTAAATTATGGAGTATTCTGCCAGATGGGAAAGAGTTTTGGAATAGTTCCTACTCCTGGCCCCTATATATGATGGCACTGACATCCTTCTTCATCTGTATCTAACTCTTTATGACCCCATTTGGGGTTTTCTTGGCAAAGATACTGAAGTGCTTTGCCATTTCCTTCTCCAGCTCATTGTACAGAAGAATCTGAAGCAAACAGGGAGAAGTGATTTGCCCAGAGTCACACAGCTAGTAAGTACCTGAAGTCAGATTTGAACTCAGGAAGATTAGTCTTTCTGATTCCAGGCCTCTATTGATTGTACTGCCTAGCTGCCCTTGGGCATACTTATAAGATTTCAAATCTCAGGTAATGGAATAATTAATTGTGATATCCGGTGGAAGCTCTGGGACATAACATGTTATTTCAAGTAATTTGATATGAGGGTTTTTTTTGTTTTGTTTTTGTTTTGTTTTGTTAGAGGGATACACTGCTAGAAGTAGTGTAGGATCATAGATTTGGAGACAAAAAGCTAGTTGGTCATCTATTTCACACTCCATCCCCTTCCCCCATTATTTTACAGAGGAGGAAACTGAGGCAAGGGAGGTTGTGACTTTCCCAAGGTTACACAGGTAATAAGTCAGTAGCAGAGACAGAAAGCAGGAAAACCATGTTAGATTCTTTTTTTTTTTTTAGTGAGGCAGTTGGGGTTAAGTGACTTGCCCAGGGTCACACAGCTAGTAAGTGTTAAGTGTCCACTGTGCCACCTAGCCACCCCTACCATGTTAGATTCTATCTCACTTATAATGGATTGTAGTGGAAAGAACATTTTTTTGTTTTTGTCAGAAGATTTAATTTGGGGTGTGTGTACTGCAAGCTACTTGATGTGTGCTTGTGGCCAAGTCAATGAATTCTTCTGAGCTGAGAGTCTTTCACTTATAGAGCAGTGGAGATAAGAACACTTCTGGTACCCATGTCAAGACATTGCTGTGAGGAAAGCACTTTGTAAACAGAAAGCAATGCATTTAGTGACACATTTCACATCATTTTGTTTACTCTTTCATGATAATCTCTTTTAAGAGGCAGCATGGTATGGTGGAGAGAAAGCTGGCCTTGAAGACAGAAGACCTGAGTTCAAATCTCACTTCTGAATATACTAGCTGTGTGACTGTGGGCTTGTCACTTAATCTCAGTGACCTAGGAATTTCTCTAAGACTTGTTGATCTGCAATAGTAAAGGGAATTTTCTCATCTAGGAGTTCTCCATACCAATAAGATTATAGGTCCAGTTTCTATCCCTTCTTTGGTAGGCCAATGTTCCTCCTCAACACACACTCCGAACATTCTGGAACACAAATAAATACAAAACAATGGTGGGGTAGTGATTAGGGTTATTCAGACACTCTTCTTTGCCTTCTTACTGAAATGGGTTTCTGGGTATAGATATTATACCTATACTTCAAGAAGTTGTAAGAAATCAAATGATTTACAATTTTTAAAGCTCTGGGTACCCAGCCAGAGACATTTTTTTTTCAAAATACAGTATTTTAAATCAATCTCTCTCTCTATTATTCTTATTTCTCTAGAGTATGCTCCTCAGTGGCCTCCTCTCTACTGCATTCCAAATCTCACAGTACCAAATGTCTGTGGTTAGCAACAACCATTGAAGCTATTAGCTTAAAGAAGAAAATAAGCATTTAAAACAAAGTTAAATAAACTAAGAAACAGACTTTCCCTGAGCCTATAGGAAAGACTTTAAGATACCATGTAATAGTCCCAGAGGAGAAAGGAAATGAGGATCACTTCCTTAGGGTCTATGGTCTGGAGGGATCCATCTTGACATACCTTGTGCTCAATCAGCCCACACAATCTCATTTCTAGAGTCCTGGCAACTATTTCTCATGGAAGTGGAGCATCATTTGGCTTCTGTAGGTCTTCATTTCTCTAGATCCATGAGCCTCTTGTTGGAGTTCCTCTTTGATTCAACCAGGCAAAACCAGCAAGCTTATTTTTTTTTTTGAGGGTCACTCAGTCTTTCCCCAGCCAATGCCAAGTATTCTGTTCCGATTTCTACTCCACACAATTCTCTTCCTTCTGTACTTAGATGAGAAGCCACTTCTTCCATGTATTCTTGCTTGATCCCCACACGGAAGATGTTCTCTTCCTATTCATATTTTCTTCCTGTTCTTTTTTCTGAATATTTCTTTTGTCCCCATCACTTACTTTCATGTATTACACTTATCTGTAACATATCATTGATCCATCCCCATTAGAATGTTTCTTAAGGGTAGAGATTTTGTTGGATTTTATCTTTGTCTCTCCAGGGCATTTGTTTAGAAGTAATATTTGAATCCCCAGAACAGATTAGATAACCAAATGAGAGAGTATAAAGATGGAGTGAAAATCTAGCCTTGGGGACACCCATGCTTAGGGGCAGGAGGAAGATGATAAACTCATGAAAGAACTAAGAAATAGTGGTTAGACAGGTAGAAGGGAGAACCAGGAGAGAGCAGATTCATAGAACCTAGGGGAAGAGAGAGACTCTGGGAGACTGGTCAACAATGTGGAAAGCTACACATAAGTCAAAGAGACTGAGGACTGAGAAAAAGTCATTGGATTTAGCAATTAAGAGATAGATAACTTTTGAGATAATAGTAACAATGACTACTTCTAGTTTAGCAATTAAAGTTATTAGAGGTATAGGATATCTTGAGAAGAGAGTTGGGTTGAAGGTTTGCTGAAGCAAGGGGTTACCTGATCCTGTGTATAGGCAGCAGGGAAGGAACCTGTAGGTATCCAGAGACTGATGGTGATGATTATTATGACAGAGAGAGAGAGAGAGATGGGGAGACAGAGAGTGACACAGAGATAGAGACACAGAGATAATAATAGTGCAAATTCCAGGAGGACAAGAGAAGTGATGGAGTTGATAAGGATAATTTTTTTTTTTAAATTTCAGAAACTTCCCTGAGGCTACTGAAAATGGCCTGGGCAAGCTAATCTTATCTCTTCCTTTGCAACTCCCAGTGGAGAAATCATTTTTTCCTATCTGGATCCCTTTCCCCTGAGTTCAGGTCTTGGAATCTCCTTTGTGCTCTCTTCATAGTCTTCATAATCTCACTTATCAGAAAGCTATTCATCCATTTGCCTTGCCTCTATTCTCACTCATATAGATTTAAAAGCCAGATTTTTTTTTTTGGCTAGGTCAATTGGATGAAAAAATGTTGCCTCTCCTATGTGGACTGGGAGGGCCCAAGGATATGAGAGTCATCTTAATAGGACTGTCCTTCTCTGTCCTTTACTCCAGCACTCTTCTGAGAGTAACTTGTTGATTGGTTCTGAGCTGATCAACCTGTCTCCAACTGCTTGTCATTGCTTCAGTTAGGGTAATTGACACATTTGAGGGCAATTGTTTTTGTTTGGTGTGAGATTTAAAATTGGATATTAGATCATAAATCTCCCCTCTTTAACCTTTCCCTTAATTTATCTCCCAGACTAGTAAATGGAAGAAGCTTCTGGTTTTCTAGTTAGAACTTTTATTGTATGGTAGTTACAAGGTGATGTTTGTTAGAGGGATAGGAAAGTAGAAATACAAAACAAATCGTCTATATTCCGCGTAAAACTCACCAAAACCCAAGGCCACCTTTGGGGAGAGAGAGAGAGAGACCATGTCAAGCATGTGCTGCTGCTAACCTCGAGCCAGGCCGAGTTCAACTCCAATCAGCATCTGGAGTACAGTGCAGCCAGGAGACCAGCAGAGCAGGAAAAAGATTTCACTTCCGTTCTCTCCTTGCCTTTTAAGCTCGCACCCCGGAAGTGGAGTGCTAGCAGGCTGACTGGCGTGGGTAGCTCATGCCGTTGGTCTCCTCCCCAAAAGGGTGGTCCTTAAAGAAAAACTGGCATCTCTCCATTATCGCTAACCGACTGTTAAGACTTTTTACCACATTGGTCATGTCTAACTCTTTGTGACCCCATTTAGGGTTTTCATGGCAAACATTGGAGTGGTTTGCCATTTTCTTACCCAGCTCCTTTTATGAAGAGGAACTGAAGTAAATAGGTTTTTAAGTGACTTGCCCAGGATCCCATAGCTGGTAAGTGTTTGAGTCTGGATTTGAACTCAGGCAGATGAGTCTTCCTGATTCCAAGCCCAATAGTATATCTCCTAGCTAGCTACCCAGTTTCCCATCTAAGGCCAATTAACATTTCCTAATCATTAGTTATAAATATAATTGCTTTTCCCCTGCAGGAGTCACTGGCTCTACATAGATCTCTTCCCTCTGGACCCCCAAACTAAATATTGTCACTAGAATTACTCAAATATTCAAATGGATCCATGACCACATAGTTTTGAATAAAGCCAATGGCAACCCATTCATGCATCTCCAGCCTGTAGGAGGACTCTTATCCATGGCCTCCCATAAGTTCACCATAGGAATCCACCTAGGCTGCAGATGTTCTTCCATTTCTACTGACAACTGCAGGATACCAGTGAAGCATTGGGGCTGTTTCTGTGCCATTTGTTGAACCTTTCTTCTTTTTTGTTCATACATTTCCTGGACGATATCCTTTTCTCCAGTTTTTCTTCAGAATTTCTTATTTGCTAATTGTTGCAGCCTCCTTGTAATCACCATATATCTCTTTGCATGATGTTCATTTTTGAGTCCCTAGAGATAGTGTGTTCTATGACTTGCAGCCATATGGAAACATCATAGGTCATTATAATTACACACACATACATACAATCAACATATTTTTCCCCAAAAGAAAATATTGGGTGATTGCCATTTCATGATACTAAATAATAGAAATGTATCAGCATGTTAAGAAGAACAATATACTTGGAAAATTCAGATTTAGAGTTGTCATACCAGGTTAACAAGGGTATTCTAATCATGGGAAATTGCTTAGGCTGGGTCTATAACATGTCAATCTAATCATCTATTTGGCAAATTGAATTTTTAGAAAACCCTTCAAATTCACTTGCAGATAAAAATTTCAATGCCTTAATTTTTAAACTTTTTATCTTATATGTTTGTGATGGAATATTCTGACAAGCAGGATGATTTCAGAAAGACCTGGAAAGACTTGTATGAACTGATGTATAGTGATGTATAGTGAAATGAGCAGAAGCAGGAGAATGTTGTGCACAGTGACAGCAATATTGTGAATGACTTAACTATTCTCAGCAATCCAATGATCCAAGAGAATCCTGAAGGACTAATGATGAAGCATCCTATCCACTTCCAAAGAAAGAACTGATATTGATTGAACACAGACTGAAGAATGCTATTTTTCACTTTCTTTCATTTTCTTCTTTTATTCAAGTTTTCTTATACAAAATGATGAATAAGATAATATTTTACATAATTGCACATGTATAACCTATATCTGATTGCTTACTGCCTCAGGGAGGAGGGAGGGGATGGAGGGAAGGAGGGATAGAATTTGGAACAAAAAACTTTTTTTTTTTTTGCAGGGCAATGGGAGTTAAGTGACTTGCCCAGGGTCACACAGCTAGTAAGCATCAAGTGTCTGAGGCCGGATTTGAACTCAGGTCCTCCTGAATCCAGGGCCAGTGCTTTATCTACTGCCTCACCTAGCTGCCCGAACACAAAACTTTAAATAAAAATGTTTTTTTGTTAAAGTTTTTATTTATTTATTTATTTATTTATTTATTTTTTCATTCATTCATTCATTCATTTATTTATTTATTTATTTATTTGTTTGTTTGTTTGTTTGTTTGTTTGTTTATTTATTTATTTATTTATTTATTTATTTATTTATTTATTTATTTATTTATTTATTTATTTATTGCTGGGCATTGACCCAGGGTCACACAGCTAGTAAGTGTCAAGTGTCTGAGGCCAGATTTGAACTCAGGTACTCCTGACTCTAGGGCCGGTTCTCTATCCACTGCACCACCTAGCTGCCCCTGATTATTTTTAAAAAATAAAATTTTTATCTTGTTGGTGTAACTATTGGAATGATGCCTCCTGCTGGAGACTTACTGTAGAAAAGCTCTGCCATGAGGTGAAGGGCTCTGAAGGCAAGACCATGCATCTTTTCTTTGGCATCAGGAAGTGACATTTGCTTGTGGGAGGAAGAAGGAGGAGCCTGGTGCTCTGACTCGCTCTTTTTCCTGTGGACTCTGGTGGGGAGTGGAGCTAGGAATGCTCTCTCCCTTTAATAGATAGATGAATCTAGGCCTTTTCTCTCTCTCTTTACCAAATTCTTATTCTCTTTAATAAATGCTTAAAAGTCCAACTCTTGCTAAACCTTATAATTTATTGGTGACCACTCATTGGATATTTTAGATAGTATACCTAGAATTTTAGCCTTAACATTGGGTTGACTTTATGCAGATAAGAAATTTTACAATTTAAAAAAAATCTCAATATTTCCAATATGCCAATTGGGAGTATAAGAGAGTATTATGTTATGATATTTTGAGGATTAGCTAATAAGAAGTTTTAAAACATAGAATGTCATATGGATGCTTAATAAAATTAGGAAAATCTATTATATAAAATTTCAAACTAAAAAAATTCAATACAGTCTCAAATCCCAGATAACTTTGGGGTGACTATTTACATTAAGAAAGAATTATTCTTTGCCTCTTAAGTGGATTCATAAGTTTTCTTGTGACAGTAAATTCTAGTGCATGTACTTTGCAATAATTTGACTTGCAAACAACTTTAAGGTGTTTCCCTACTAGAAAGTAAGGAATGGCTATAGCATATAACCCTATCAAAGCTGTCACTGGGTATATTATTTTAGGGGTTAGAATATTTTCTAAATATAATTTCTAATCACTGCAATTAGTGTAATAACTAGTTTTCAGAAATATAAGTTTATTGCCAGGGAGTATCCTCTGCTAGCTGAAGCCTAGCACTAAGGCAAGGTAGGACCTGCACAGATTCAGACATCAATCAATCAATAAATATTAATTAAGCTCCTACTATGTGCAGTCCCTCCCCCCCACCCCCCCCCCATCACTGCCTTGTCATGGCAGAAGGGCTTGTGTAGCTCAATGAAACTATGAGCTATGCTGTGATCACCGTGCTGACAAAGGTCCATGTAGTCAAAGCTAGGGTTTTTCCAGCAGAAGTGGATGGCTGTTGGGCAGCTAGGTGGCACAGTGGATAAAGCACTGGCCCTGGATTCAGGAGGACCTGAGTTCAAATCCGGCCTCAGACACTTGACACTTACTAGCTGTGTGACCCTGGGCAAGTCGCTTAACCCCTACTGCCCCGAAAAAAAAAATGTATGGCTATGAGAGTTGGACCACAAGGGAAGCTGAGCACTGCAGAACTGATGCTTTCACACTGTGGTGCTGGAGAAGACTTTTGAGGGTCCCTTGATCAGCAAGGAGGCCAAATCAGTCAATACTTACATAAATTAATTCAGGCTATTTACTGAAAGGTCAAATACTGAAACTGAAGCTTAAATACTTTGGCCCCATAATGAGAAGGTGGGACTCAATTGGAAAAGACTTTGATGTTGGAAAGATTGAAGGCAAAAGGAGAAGGGGACAGCAGAGGATGAAGTAGATAGATAATATCATGGAAACAATGGACATGAACTTGGACAGAGGATAGAAGAGCCTGCTGTGCTATGGTTCATGGGGTCATGAAACAGCAAAATATGCCAGGCACTGTGCTAATAATCTCTGGAGATACTAAAAGAGGCAAAAGACAGTCCCTGTGCTCAAGGTGCTTATAGTCTAATGGAGGAGCCAACAAACCAATATATACAAAGCAAGGTATATATAAGATAAATAGTAAATAATTTAAATAGTAAATAATTAACACAGGGAAGGCACTGAAATTAAGAAAATTTGGGGAAGTTTTCCTGTAGACATCAGTTTAGCCACTAAAGTGTAATTCAGACTTAAGACCCTTTGTTCCTTAACATCTTCTGGCATTAAGAGTTTTTCTTTGTGCAATACTAAGTGGTCTGCATTGTGCCTGTGGTCTTGCCCAGGTGCCTGAGCTTACTAACTTTCCCTACACTGGCCTGCTTAGGGAGTGAGTAAACACATCTCATTGTTACTTCCCAATGTGAGATGAATGAATTCTTCTTTGACACCAGGGCACCATTTAATAAATTGCCTCTTTTAGTGCCATAAATAGTACCCTGGTGCTCCTCAAATGTTCTTTCGTTTTCTATATGGGGGTAAGGGAATCACTTATTTATCTTAGGCCCAGGCCAACCTGTTTGCAGAAGCCCATAGCATAGAATGGATTTTGCACATTGTAGGAAACATCATCTCTCATGCTATACCCTGTCTCTTCTGTGTGGGGTTCAATAGTGGTCCCACATGAGACCTACATAGGAATGAGATAGCAGCTGCAAATGAAGCTCTATTTCTATTTCATTGGGGGTAATTAGGATGGGAGACAATGTGGTGCTTTGGAAACAGTATATATAGTTTTTGGGAGATATAAGACCTACATTTCAATCCTGGCTTTTCCACTTATCATCTGAGGAAACTTGGGCAAATTACTCCACCTCTGTGGCCCTCAGTTACTTCCATGGCACAGTGGATAGAGTACTAGGCCTGGAGTTAGGAAGACCTGAGTTCGAATCCTGTCTCAAACATTTACTAGCTGTGTGACCCTGAGCAAGTTAGCCTAACCCCTGCTTCAATGTACCCATCTATAAAATGGAGACAATAATTGCATCTACCTTCCAGGGCTGTTGCAGGATTAAATAAGATAATAATTATAAAGCACTTAGACTAATGCCTGACACATAGTTAAGTGCTATATAAATAGTAACTGTTATTATTATTATTATTATTTGTTAAAATGCAGGAGTTGGATTAGATGACCTCCAAGGCCTCATTTGGCTTTAGATCATGCGATCTAGATGACCTTGGAGGTCTCTTTCAGCTTTGGATGCACTGAACTAGATGGTCTCTTTTCTAGTTCTAAGTCCTTCCATAGTCCAGAGAGCAGTCCAAAAGCACAGAGACCCAACACCCTTTCTCAGGAGCATCTTATAAGAGTGCTTGTGACACTGATCTTTTTGTTTTTTAATTTACTTTGTGTAGGGCTAAGAAAAAATCTGAGGTTTATTTACTGTGAGCTAGAATCTGGCAATTCCCTATAACTTCAGCAGGCTATTTTCTCTGTGAATCTGCATATCTTATTTATTTCTGGAACATATTTGACTCTTTATTTTATTGCCTCAAAAATGTACTGTAATCCTGATTCCTGGTTGTGTTTTTATTTAAACCACATCTACAAATGTAGCTAATAAACATTAGTGGGAATGAATTTACATTCTAAAATCTATTAATCTAACCCTACTCATTATAAAAGTGAACCAATAAATAGCAAATAAATCAAACAATGTGAAACAATAAAACAAATTAACCAGAATCATTTAAATAATTACTGGCTCTACCATCTATAACAAAGCCTCACAAATTAACACTTCAATGGGATTCTCATTTTCATCCCATGTTGTTGAATAAACAACACCAGCCTCCAAATATATTTGGGATCCTATTTGATAAAAGCTGAGGAAAAATAACAGTAGGGGGTTTCCATCCAGAAGTCATGGATTGAATGAGGCTAAAAAGTGAATTAACTGGTTTTTCATTCTTGAAAGCACTCCTTCCAGGACAAGGCGAAAACATTACTCTTTGATCTGTTGGCCAGGATATCAATTTTAAACATAATCTTAAGGTAGTTTTATTAGATGAAAAGTTCATCACAAGATCTTCTGGTGATGAAAAAATAAGTAAGAAAAAGACCAGAATGGATTTTATTAAGTGCATTTTTGTGTTTGATGCCATTCAAATTTAAACTGAAAAGACAGTATAGGTTGTCAGTTGTTCTACCTAGAAGGCATTTGACCTCTATGGAGTAATTTGCTTTTTCTGGTATGGAGCAGGGTAGCGATGACTGACTGTCACGTTCCTCACTTGCTCTTAGGATATCAATCAAGTAATCAATCAATACTTCAACAGGTATTTATAGAGTACTTACTGTGGGAGAGGCAATCTATAAAACTTTTGGAAGCCTTGCCCCAAGAGATTCCAAGCTAGGTGTTGTATAGAAGTGCTAGAGTTTTCTCAAGTAGGGTAGGGGACAGGGTGACAATGGTAGATCTTTCGAATGGGTTATGATGGAATTCCCTACTTCTCAAAGGGAATCTACCCAATCAGTCCAGCTAACTTTATCAACAGAGGCACATTAGGACTACACTCTGGGGAAATGGCCAATGAACCTTGAGGTCACAGTTATAAATTAGATTTCCAGGTGATTGGGATGGGAATGGATAGACAGGAGAGAAGTTCAGTGGAGGTTTGTAATGGTCTTTCCTCTTCCTAAGCATGTGTCTGTGTGCTTTCTTCTCACTGTCCAGGCTGTGCCACAGATCATTTTGGGAGCCATCTTTGTAATTCCAATTCAGTCCAACAACTGTTAGGGTCGTACTCTATCCAAGGTGAGAGGCAGTGTGGGGTAGTGGATAGAAAGTTGGTCTTGAAATCAGGAAGACTTGGGTTTAAGTTCTGACTTTGACATGTACTGATTGTGTTGTCTTGGACCTGAGACTTAAACTCTTAGTGTCTCAGGCTAAGTTGCAGAAAAGGTACTGAAATGCATTGACAGAGGAAGTTCCTCAAAGATTGCAACCTATATATATCAAATCACAGGACCAGAAAAGAGAAATGTGTAAGGCACTGTACTGGGCATTATAGATGTTCTATGCTATTTTCCTGACCTTGCTTCTTCCCCTCTTACTGCAGAGCTAAAAGGTATAATGGATGTGAAAGTTTTCTGAGAGCCCAAACAATAAGGTAATGTTCCATACTGATGATTTTTGGCACAGAAGGACCGCAATTTCAGAATATTGTGAAGGGTTAAGCTGTGTCAGTTGGCATGGTGCATTTATTCTGTCCATGAGTTGAAGAAAATAGAGATAAGAAGAATATTTTTATTTCAAAGTTGTTATAACAAATATGTTACAATAATTTTTTTTCATCAACTGATGTAGCTGGCACAGGTAGTGGGGTTTTTTTTGGTGGGGCAATAGGGTTAAGTGACTTGCCCAGAGTCACACAGCTAGTAAGTGTCAAGTGTCTGAGGCTGGATTTGAACTCAGGTCCTCTTGAATCCAGGGCCAGTGCTTTATCCACTGCACCACCTAGCTGCCCCCTTACAGGTAATGTTCATGTATATTCCTTCCCTCTTTCCTCCTCCCCCTCCCCCCAACTCTTTAATTCATAAATACACAGTACTTTTTTTTGTTTCTTTTGGCTCATTTGTCTTAGAATACAGTGTGTTCATGTTGGAACATGGAGATATTGGAGTGGGATAGGAAGTGCATATTTTGATACATTTGTCTAAATGAGAAGAGAAAAGAATAGGTAAAAAAACAAACAAAAAACTGTGAAGGGAGCCCAGAGAGGTACAGTTGAAGGAGTGCTAGATTCAGAGGCAGAGGACCCTGAGGGTTCAAATCCCAATTCTGTCACTAATAAGCTATGTGACTTTTTTTACAAAACTTCTCTGGCCTCACTCATCTGTAAAATGAGGGGTTTGCATTAGATGTCCTCAAATGTCCCTTCTATTTATAAACCCATGGTGGTAATAATAATAATAATAATAATAATAATAATAATAATAATAACCATCACCAGCAGCAGCAGCTAACTTTTTTTTTTATAGCATTCTAAGGTTTGCAAAGATCTTTGTTGCTCTGTGTGTGTGTGTAGGTGGTACAGAGGATGGTGTGGTCTTGAAATTAGGAGTCAGGAGACAGTGCTGGAAATCTTGGCAGAAGAAACTCCTTATGAAAATCCTCTCATGCAATGCTTCTCAACCTCTTCTCTATAGCTACAGTTTAGTGCCTCATTCAGGATCTCTCATACACAACTGGCACTTAACAGAGGAGGGATCTGAAGACAGGTCTTCCCGACTCCAAAGCCTGGGTTTGGAATCAGGAAAGTCTGAGTTCAAATATGAGCTCAGATACTTACTAGTTGTGGGACCCTAAGTTAGTTATTAACCCCTGTTTGTCTCATTTTCCTCATCTGTAAAAGGGGATAATAATAACACCTACCTCATGGGATTTTTGTGAGGATCAAGTGAGATAATAACTGTAAAATACTTAGCAGAGTGCCGGGTGATTATAAATATTTTATGTATACACACATATATATGTCTATGCACATATTGTTCTATATGTGATGTGTGTGAATACATATATATATATATATGTGTGTGTGTGTGTGTGTGTGTGTGTGTGTGTGTGTGTATTTGAATTCATATCTTCCTGACTCCAAGCCTAGTGCTCTTTGTACTATGACACAGCTTCCCATTACACCAATGTCTTGCTTGTAGCCAACTCCAACCATCCACAGACTTATACAAGAGTTCTGAATTCTAAACCTGGTTCTCCTAAATTAATTTGCATTGGATAGTTTAAGTCTTTTCTTGGTTTTTGATTTTCCCTATCTTGCATTGTGCATAAGATAAGGACACTTATCTTAAACACAATGTTGATTGGTCCATCCTAGAATCTCTATTTTAAGGTAAGTGCTCAAGGCTAGCCACATATTAATTTCTCTCTGCTCTTGAGTCTTTTAACATTTTTTAATTTTTAATATTTTTTTCTAATTATTTATAAAATTTTTTTTAACATTTGTTTTAAAAAATGTTGAATTCCAAATTCTCTCCCATCCTCCTACCTCTCCTCACCTTTCATTAAGAAACAAGCAATTTGGGGGCGGCTAGGTGGCACAGTGGATAAAGCACTGGCCCTGGATTCAGGAGTTCCTGAGTTCAAATCCAGCCTCAGACACTTGACACTTACTAGCTGTGTGACCCTGGGCAAGTCACTTAACCCTATTGCCCCGTAAAAAAAAAAAAAAAGAAAAAGAAACAAGCAATTTGGTGGAGATTATACATGTGCAGTCACACAAAACATATCTCCATATTAGTCATATTGTTAAAGAAAACACAGACCCCCCGCCTCGCCCCCATAAAAACACCAAGAAAAATAAAGAAAAGTTTAAAAATTATGCTTTTGTCTGCGTTCAGACTCCACCAGTTCTTTCTCTGGAGGTGGTTAACATTTTTCATGAGTACTTCAGAACTGTCATAGATGATTGTATTGCTGAGAATAGCTAAATCATTCACAGCTGATCATCATACAGTATTGTTGTTACTGCATACAATGTTCTCCTGCTTCTGCTCACTTCATTTTGCATCAGTTCATTTAATATTTCCAGGTTTTTCTGAAACCATCCTGCTTATAATTTCTTATAGCACATTAGTATTCCATCACAATCATATACCACAGCTTGTTCAGCCATTCCCCAATTGATGGACATGCCCTCAATTTCCAATTCTTTTTTGCCCTTCACTTTGGACTCTCTGGATTTTCTCTACCAATCTATCCCCTCCCCACTTTTCCCACCCTTATTTCTACTTTGTAACTTCCCCAATTGGAATGTAAGTTCTTCAAGGGCAGGGACCATCTTTCTTTCTCCTTGTATTCCCAGAGCATAGTAAACACTTAATAAATGTTTGTTGACTTAACTTACCTTGTGGGAGTCTCTCTGGATCTCAGTTTCCTTATCTCTTACATAAGGTAGTTAGATACCATAATTTCTAAGGTCTTTTCCAGTTCTAAATCTATGATTTTGTTATCCTATGTATGGATAATGTGTAAGGTCCTACTCTAGAACTAAAGTTAATTATTGTTAGGATATGACTCTTTTAAGATTTATAAATGGGAAAAGTTTTTAAAAGAGTAGACTTGTTGGCATACTAGTTAGTACTTAATTTAATTTTAAACAACTTAAATAGGATATGGTATCATAAATTTTGAGCAAGAAGGTACTTCAAAGGTCATCTAGTTCAACTCTTGCATTTTATAGGTCAGGGAACTGAGATCTAAACTAGTTAAGTGACTTGCCAAAAGTCACACAGGTAGATACAGGTCAGAGGCAGAATTTGAACCCAGGGCCTTTGACTCTAAATCTGACACTTTTTCTATTGTCATAAACACAAAAATATTTTTAATTTGGGAATTCATGAGGAGAAAACATGGCACATATCTGAAATGTCATGATACCATATCTAGCAGAGGACAGTTGCATCATCAGGTCATCAGGTAGTTTGCTTTAGGGTTGGGTTTATTATTGTATATTCACTGAAGGGTGGTGCAGTACAGGGAGATCTGGCTTTGGAATCAGGAAGACCAGTCTCAGGTCCCTCCTCTGCTGAGTACTGGTTGTGTGTAAGTGATCCTGAACAAGGCACTTAACTCTAGTTGTAGAGAAGAGGTTGAACAGCATTGTACAGGGAATTTCCTCATAGGGAGCTTCTTCCGCCAATAAAATCAAATGTCTTGCCTAGGGGGAAAAACCCAAACAAACCAAGAGACTGACAGTGAAAACTTCTGTGACAATATTATTGACCATTGATGTGTTGCCTGTTTAAAGAAAACCTGAGTCAGTTTACAAGTTAAAATGCAAGGCAACAGGTTTTCTTTTTTCTTTTCTTTCTTTTCTTTTTTTTCCTCTTCTTTTCTTTTCTTTTTTCTTCCTTCCTTCCTTCCTTCCTTCCTTCCTTCCTTCCTTCCTTCCTTCCTTCCTTCCTTCCTTCCTTCCTTCCTTCCTTCCTTCCTTCCTTCCTTCCTTCCTTCCTTCCTTCCTTCCTTCCTTCCTTCCTTCCTCCCTCCCTCCCTCCCTCCCTCCCTCCCTCTCTCCCTCCCTCCCTCCCTCCCTCCCTCCCTCCCTTCCTTTTTAACATTTAATGACAAGCCAGAATAGAGATCCTGTCTAAAGGAAACAGAGGGTATAGATTAGACGCTCCCAAGCTCTTGAGGCAATACATAGGATGGGCAATAAGTATGGCCCTCAGTTTCCTGGCAACCCTGGCAGAAAAGGGAAGCCCTGGGTTACATTGTTTTGGTCAAACAAATTCATCAGCAGAGACAGATCTTTTTCCTGAGATTAAGCTCTAAAAATAATTTATCTTTGTGGCTTTTACAAATGGTCGTGATGCTAATAGGATTGGTGGTCTAGACAAGCTACTTTTTGGTGGGACTGAATGAAACGCTACAAATATGGGAGCACTAGTCATACTTGATGTTGTGAGCAAAAGGCATTTGTACTTTTGGCATCAGTTAGACAGGGATTTCATTTTACTTGTCGCCAAGCTTTCCAGTTTGACTTTGCAGTAACAGTTTGTCCCACTTTCTCGTGTGTCCTTTATCTCATTGAAGTCTCATTTCCCTTAGCTCTCTGCTATAGGCTACTGATCTTGAACAAAGAAATCTTTTGGACATAATCATAAAGGGAAATAGCAAAAGAAGAAAGTCAATAGTCATCACATTCCATAGACCCCACAGAATGTTCAAATTGAAGCCAACTCATGCCAATCAATGATAGTGTGTTGGGGTGGATAGAATGGGCTAAATCCACAGTCAGGAAAACTTGGGTTTGAATACAGTCTCAGGCATTTTCTGGCTATGTGAGTGGGTAAGCCACTTAACCTCTCTGAGCCTCAGTTTCCTCATCTGTAAAATGGTGATAATAATAGCATCTACATTATTCTATTTTTGTGAAGATCAAATGAGATAAAGTATTTAAAATATTTTGCAAACCTTAAATAAATATATACTTACACATATATACATATATTAAGAACTATATAATTGTGAGCTATTATAATTATTTTTGGTCCAGATCTATGACTTAATTGATACAGGGAATTCCCAAGGAGGGAGCTTTCTCTGCCAATACAGATAATCCCATGCTTTTGTTATTTTTAAACTTAAGAGTTTTAGAGAATTTCTTTGGATGATGAGAGGTTGGGTGAATTGTTCAGTCCCATGGCCAGTATATGTTAGAGTCAGTCCTTCCTGACTGAGAATGGCTTGCTATCCACTATTCCACACTGCCTTTTGTGCTGTTAGGTAGTATGTCAGTCGTAGAACAAAACTGAATATTCTGGGCTAAGAAAACTTTTCTGTTCTCCAAGTATCATATTCTCATGCCTTTTAATTCTGAAAAACATACTTTCTTTCAGAGCAGGTTAAAGTTAGTGTGGATCATTAAAAATGATGATGATGATAGCCTCATGAAGTGTGGCCCACTGAGAAAACACTGGATTGGGAATCAAGATACTTTACTTTTGTTCCAGCTGATGCTAACTTGCTGTGTGATCTCAATCGAATCATTTCATTTCTCTAGATCTTCGTCTCTTTCTCTGTAAAATGAACAAGTTATTTAGATGGTCACTGATATCCTTCTTTGCTTTGAGATTCCATTACTCTAAAATTTATTCTTGTTTTCTTTCACTAGATTCATTATTTTGGCTCATTTAAGTAACATAGCTGTTTGGCTGCCCATCTCAGGCTGTTTAATATATTGTCATCTGATGGCCAACCAAAAAATCCCTTCAAGTATACTTCTAGTTTCAAAGTGAAAACAGGATGAACATTTAACAATATGCATCAATTATTGGGTGCAGGCTGTCCAGTTACAGACTTTTGACCCTTTGACTAACTTTAGGTATAGTTAAGCAAGGCTTGTTAACACAGGCCTCAAAATGGTAGAATTAAAAAGTACTCATATTTATGGGACAAAGACCTAAGATAGAGAGAGGTATTTAAGCATTGTTCCACTAGAGGTGGTCTACTGAATTTTTCTTGGGGCATCTGGGTGGCTCAGTAGATAGGGTGCCAGGCCTGAAGTCAAGAAGACTCATCTTCCTGAGTTCAAATCTGGACTCAGTTGCTTCCTAGCTGTGTGTCCCTGGGCAAGTTATTTAACCCCATTTCCCTCAGTTTCCTCACCTGTAAAATGAATTGGAGAAGAAAATGGCAAACCATTCCAGTATCTTTGCCAAGAAAACCCAAAATGGGGTCACAAGGGGTTGGACATGACTGAACAACCATAAAATGGATTTTTCTTACTGCCATGATTTTACAATTTGCCACCAATGGGCAGGAAATAAGTCTGTGCCACCCGTAAATCAGGTCATTGGCTAGTAAATATACAATCAGGTATCAATATTGCAGTTTCTACAACTCTGGTGTTTATCAATCTCTGTCATCTAGTTCCAGGGCATGTTCTTTTACTAGGGTTGGGCAGGAGATGAGACTCAGGGAAATAGTCATTTGTCCTCAACTTTGCTTTTCTCCCCCTTCAGGAAAGCGGGGGTATTTTTTGATATTTGTTCTATTGGATGAACAGTCCGTTGGTCGATGCCATCAGAATAGTTTTTTGGGGGTCAAGGATGGGGAGGTAGAAAGTGACAGAATGAGTAAATTTAGACTTTTAATTTCCATTGACCCTATCGGGAAAGATTTTCTTTTTAGCCCAGAAAGAAAAGACTTCTAGGCCACCCATGACTCATCTGGTCACAATGCTAATTTATTACTTGTATTTTAATTTTACAGAGGGGAAGATGTGGTGGAGACTGGCTTGTGATAGCACATAAAGTCAGTGTATTTGTTAGTTACACTATCCAGAGCTGCAACTTTCACACAAAACCAATATGGCAGCTGGTCCTGAGGTTTCATGAACACATAATAGTCTAAATGCCAAAAAAAAAAATCTATTTAAGCAATTTTTCCTTCTCTATAGGAACTGAGTCTGTCAGCAGCATAAACACTTGCAATCCTGCACTTCCTAGGATGCATGTGCTATCGAAAAGGGAGGTGTTAATTGCTGCGCTAATTACAACATGATTGCTTTGCACTTGTTTTGCACTTGCAGGTGATTAAATTTTTAACGAAGCATATTACTTGGCACTGTTAGCACAGTTAACACATTTCTCTCTCTCTCTCTTTTTTTTTATGCCTTGGGAGAAGTCCCGCACCGCAGACCCTTCACTGGCTGTGATGTGCTGTTGGGCTTGGAAGCAGCCTCTGTTTAGTCTGTCAGTAGCTGTATTCCAGTTTCCTGCTTGGGAAAGAGCAGCAGCCTAGTATAATCATACCCAGCATGACGGCACTGGCCAGATGCGAACGCAGAACCCACCAAGGTATTAGCTAAAAATTAGGCAGTGCGGTGGATGCCAGTCTCCCAGACTTCATTTAAAAACTACCGCAGTTCGAGCCAGTCAGGCAGGAGTGTCAGAGGATTTTGCAAGAAGGTAGAGAAATGACAGCAAGTTCTGTGTGATTTATTTCTCTTTTCCAGAATGCATTCCCAGCTGAACCCGAGCACGGGAAACTTGCATCTGTTACATGGGCAGGCTTGTATCTCTCGGTTCCCACTGTGCAGCTGGCTTGCATGCGGCCAGCGGAAGGAGCTCTCGCCTGTCTCCGCGGGCACGCGCGCACGCGCGCGCATGCACACACACACACACACACACACACACACACTCACAGATACACTCACACACACTCACGCACACACACACGTTCTCTGTCTCACTCCTCTGTCGCCCGTCTGTCTCCTGTGTGTGTGTATCTCCCCCTCCCTTGCCTCTCTCTCACCTCTCTGTCCCCGTCTGTCCCCGTCAGTCCCAGTCTCTGTCCCTTTCGTCTCTGTTTCTGTCTGTCTGTGTCTCTGTCTCTCCCTCCCTCTCATTGTTGACTCTCTCTTTTCTGTCTTTGTCTATTCGTGCCCTCCCCCCCCCCCCCGTCTTTCTTTGTCTCTCTTTCTCTCGTTTTCTGTCTCTGCCATCCTCCTTCCTCTCCCTGGAGAATTGTTTTTAAGTGTAGAGGTAGCAGTAAATCCAAGTCTTGAGAACCCTGTGATAGAATCCTATTATCCTTTGGTAACTTCCCAATTTGAGCTGAGAAGCTCATAGGACACCCTCACCTTACTCCCTCAACTCTTTTTCTCTCCTCTCCCCAAACACCGATTCTTTGGGGGACGGGCGTGGGGGGGATGGACCTGTGATTTCATTGATGGAGGAAACTTACGCAGTTTACTGCCTCTGTAAAGAGTTGGAGAGGCATTGTGGATTATTGGTAAATGGCCCCTGTGATTGGCATCAGAGTTAAGAATACTTAGGTTCAAATCTCACATTTCACATTTGATTGTGAGACCCTGAGCAAGTCACTTAACTTCTCAAATATAAGATATAAATAAGTGTATTCATGGTGTGCTAAGTTCAAACCAAGTGAGTCAGCACTTTCTTCTGGCAGAAAATTGTTCACATGTGGTCATTAACATAGTCAAGGACAACAACCAAGGAATATACATACATCTCAATAATTTCTGCAGCCCACAGGAAAAATGCTGAAAACTTCATAGGTGGGGAGTTTGTATGGTAGGTCAAGGGATCTGCTTGATGACTAAATGGAGCAATCAAGTTAAAATTGATAAGCAATGAGGTGGTGGTACAATGGAAAAAATATTGGGTTTGGAGTCAGATGACAGATTCAAATTTCAACTCTGCCACATGCTGCTTGTGTGACCTTGGACAAATCATTTCAGCTCTTGAGGCTTATTTCCTCAACTGTAAAATGATGAGGAGACCAGATGACTTCTAGGGTCCCTGCCAACTCTCAAACTATGATCCTAAGATCGGTGGCAAACTGTTTAGATGTTTATTATTTTAGATTAAAGTGAAGAAATTCAGTGACCTCAGTGTTTATGTTTGCTGCCTCTTTTGGCAAGAGTGTCATCTTGTATCTTACCTAAGTTAGTGTAGCTTTTCTAGGGCAAATTTCATGTTCTAGTTTCTTTCAGAATAAAACTATGTAGTGAACTGTTTTTGACTAATGAATTAAATTTTTTCCTGTTGTAGATCCCGAGCTTACCCCAAAATTCATATTTCAGACTATTATTCATCATTTGGCTGGCTCTATTGAACTATCAGTGAAGATGTCATATCTGAAAATAGATGAAAAGGCAGCTTTCAGTCCTTGATAAATGGATGTACTGTAGTCTAATCCATACCCCAAGAGGGGAAAAAAAGGTAACAGTCTACAGTCCAGCAGCTCTAAAACAATAGGATGGATTTGCATTTCTCATGTGGGAGGAAAAATTTGTTCAGGGGATGTACAGTTATTAATGTGTATAAGACATAGGCAAATGTCATGAAAATGGCACAATTAATTCATTTGCTGCCTCAATTCAACCGTATAACATTTTTATTGGGAGCAACTTCATGGGATTTGATAGGATAGGCATTATTTTTCAGAATTCATACATCATTTCCAATGCTGTTTTGTATCTTCAAGTCTCTTCTTCCAGCTGGGACAAGGCTCTGTTCAGCTGTCAACCATTCAGGAAAAACTCATTCTCTTTCTCTCTCATTCTTTTCCATTCCTGTCTTTTTCCTTCTATGATTTCTCTCTTCAATTTCCCTGTCCTCTCATTTCTGCTTTTCTTCCCTTCCCTCCCCCCCACCTCCCCTTCCCAGCCCCTTTCTACTATTTTGCTGCAGACACCAGGGTCAGCCACCTGTGAGGCTCTCACACCCCCCAGCATGTGGTTGTTGGATTGTGGACTCTAGGACTCAATGAAGCTTAATCAAAGAATCATTGCTCTAGCTGCAGCCATCATAAGCCGAAAGGCTTATTTGCCCTGGAAAATCCAAGGTTCTGCCACATCAGAAACATTTGGACATTTTTTTTTTTCAAGGCAAGCTAATTTTTTAGCTCTCCATGCCAAGGCTTTACTGAAGAATGTTAAGATGAAAAAGAATGGCATAAACCCAGCATCATTTATTTTCTGAGCTGCTTGTGGTTTCTGTGTATGCCTGTGTGAGTAGATCTGTATACATATTCTTTTCCAGAAAAGGCTAAAAAATGTGTACAGGTTACCCATTTTTTATGTGTTAAATGCAGACTCAATAATTGTTAGAAAATACATTCCACCATATTATTGAGTCCATAGGTTGATAAGGTCATATGGGATACTTAAGAAATGATCCCTCAATCTCACTGATGATGAGCTTAGGGCATAGCTATCCATTCTCAGTATGCTATATTATGATTTACAAGTATAATGATGATAGTATTTATTACTTTAGTACAAACCCCAGACAATTTTATTATTACTTCTTCCCCACCACCCCAAAATAATACTGTGTTCATTTGAAAGGTTGGAAAAGGTGAAATAGTTTTGAAAATGGTGGATAGTTTAGTTGCTTCACTCCTCTCTTCCTTTTTACCTCATTCCTTGTGGCCATCTGAGGATGAGTGTTGGTGGTAATGGTAGCTGGGGAAGGATATAGAGGAGCAGAAAGTTGTGTTGTTGAGTTTACAAAGAAATGTAGAGATCACCTATTGTAATCCCCTCCTATTGTAGATAATTCAGCAGAGGTACAAAAATAATTTGCCAATGATAAGGGCTCTTATAATAGTATCTTAGGGTCATAGAAAGCACTACATAATTTCTCAAATGTGATCCACTCTAATCCCAAAGAAAAGAACTTTTATTATTTAATCCATTCAAAATCCCCTTATAGATGGAGTAAGTAACTCTTTATAGATGATCATTATCAACCTTCTCAGCCCCATATGGCCACAGATTTTGTGGTAGAGGGGAAACAAAAGAGTGAATGAAGCAGCTGGCCCCATCCAGTTTTCAAAATACTTTTAGTCAACCTTCCAAAACCTTTCAAATAAGCCCAATAATATTTTATTTGGGGGTGTGGGGAGGTAGTGACTGAATTATGTTATCCTGTACAAATTAGCATAATGTTTGGGTTCATAAACTGTTTCAGTCACTGATTAGCTATGAGGTAAGACGATTAACCTCTGTTGGCCTCAGTTTCCTCATCTGTAAAATGGGGGTGATAATCCCCTGAGGCCTATATCTCATGGTTGTTGTGAGGACCAAATGAGCTAATCCATGTATAAATATACTTTGCAAAACTTAGAGTGGTATATAAATGTTAGATACCACTACTCCCCCCTCCCCACCATTACCACTACTATTATACACTGTTAGTAGAAGGGTGAAGATATTGACATCTGTATAGTATTAAGGCAAATTAGGAGGGGTTGGTTCTATGGGATCATTTGAAAGACACTTCAGGGATCTATCTGTTCAGAAGTATCTCTCCTACTAGAATGCTCCGATATATCCTATCTTTCTTGACCTGAAATCTCAGCATTTTACTCTTTTTTTGTGTGTGTGTGACCACAGGAATGTAAGCATTATCTTCATAAAGCTACTGTTAAATGTAAATATATTATCTATAAGAGGAGAGAGAGTCCTTGGGAGTCTCCTTTTTCCTTCTTCCATTAGTCCATTAACATGTACTGATTTGTCAGATTGGCTCATTGTCATCTTAGAAAATATACAAAACCTATAATGAGGTTCAGGAAAGGGTAGTGGGGAATGGAGTTGAAAGGAAAAGGAGGAATGGGAGCATGGTGGGACAATCCCAAGGAAACTGGGGATATAGCAAGGAATGTCTCATCAAGGAAAGCAGTCTTTGGAATAGTTTTGTTTGTACAGCATAAGATCCTTTAAAGGGAAGACAGATGTTGAAGAAGGGGAGAGCACTCTATTATACACATTTATTGGTTCTGATATTACTATGTGCCTTGAATTTATAGATACATGTTTGTATCTTTTTTCTTTTAATTTATTTTCTTTTTAACTTATGGAACAAAATAAGCATTTCCATAATATAGTACAATAAAAAATGATTGCACATGAAACTGCAAATCTACTATACACATGTTATTCCTTTCAAATATACAACAAAATTATCATGTAAACTTTTCCCCCATTTTTTCTTTCCCCCACCCTCATCCTAGAGATGGTTACCATTAGACACAAATAGGTATATATATGTAAAATTATTCTATACATGTCTATTTATCAGTTCTTTCTCTGAATGCATAGGATCTTTTTTCTATATAGTGTCTATAATCAATTTAACTGTAAAGGAGATAAAATAACTTATTTGCTCAAAGTTATTTTTAAAACAACATTGCAAAAAACCCAACATTGCAGTTTCTGTATACAATGTTCTCTTGGTTCAGCTCATGTTTCTCTTCATTATTTTGTGCAAGTCTTTATAAAGTCATTGAGCTCATCATTTCTTTTTTGCTAGTTTGTTTTTTGGTTGTTTTGTTTTGTGAGACAATGAGGGTTAAGTGAGTTGCCCAGGGTCACATGGCTAGTAAGTATCAAGTGTCTGAGGCTGGATTTGAACTCAGGTCCTCCTGAATCCAGGGCCAGTGTTTTATCCACTGTGCCACCTAGCTGCCCCCAGCTCATCATTTCTTAAAGCACATTAGTATTCCATCACGATTATATGCCATGAATCATTCATCCATTCCCTAATTGATGGGCATCCATGCAATTTCCAGTTCTTTGCCATCACAAGGAAAGCTGCTATAAACATTTTAAAATGGATAGGTTCTTTTCCTTTTTCCCTAATCATCTTTGGAAATAGACCTGGTAGAGGTATGACTGAGTCAAAGAGCATAGGTAGTTTAATAATTATTTGGGCATAATTCCAGATTGCTCTCCAAGATGGTTGGATCATTTCACAATTCCAACAGCAATGAATTAGTGTCCTAGTTTTTCCACATCCTTTCCAATATTTGTCACTTTCCTCTTCTATTGTTTTAGCCAATGTGGTAGATATAAAATATCTCAAGGTTGTTTTAATCTGCATTTTGATTTCTTCATTGAAAAACTGCCTGTTCATATCCTTTGTGTCCTTTTCAGAGTGCTTTCATGTGAATTCTCACAATAACCTGTTGAGGTAGGTAGGACAGGGATCATTTTCTTTATTTCACAAGTGAGAAAACTGATGGAGAAGCTGTGGGAAAATTGGAACACTAATGCATTGTTGGTGGAGCTGTGAACTGATCCAACCATTCTGGAGAGCAGTTTGGAACTATACCCAAAGGGCTATAAAGCTTGCATACCCTTTGACCTAGCAATACCACTATTAGGACTCTTTCCCAAAGAGATCATAAAAAAGGGGAAAGGATCCACATGTACAAAAATATTTATAGCTGCTCTTTTTGTGGTAGCAAGAAATTGGAAATTGAGGGGTTGCCCATCAATTGGGGAATGGCTGAACAAGTTGTGGTATATGAATGTAAAGGAATACTGTTGTTCTGTAAGAAACGATGAGCAGGCAGATTTCAGAGAAACTTGGAAGGACTTGCATGAACTGATATGAGTGAGATGAGCAGAACCAGGAGAACATTGTACACAGTATCAACAACATTGTGTGTTGATCAACTATCATAGACTTGATTCTTCTCAGCAATACAATGGTCCAAGATAGTTCAAAGGACTCATGATGGAAAATGCTCTCCAAATACAGAAAAAAAGAACTGTTGAATCTGGATGAAGATCAAACCATATTATTTCTATTGTTTTTGTTGTTGTTTTTCTTTTTTGAGGTTTTTCCTTTTTGCTCTGATTCTTCTCTCATTACATGACTAATGCAGAAATATGTTTAATGTGATTGTACCTATATAACCTATATCAGATTACTTGCTGTCTTGGGGAGGGGGGAGGGAGGGGAGGGATGGAGAAAAATTTGAAACTAGAAATCTTATAAAAACAAATGTTGAAAATTATCTCTAAATGTAACTGGAAAATTATATATATACATATGAGAAACAAAAAAAGTGAGAAAACTGAGAAATAAGGAGGTTCTCAATTGCCCAAGTTCTCAAATTAATTAATAACAGAGCAGGATTAGAACTCTTTTCACTCTACCATACTTTACCTTTCAGGTGAAACTATAGGATGAACAAATATCAGGCTAATTTCTCTTCCATCTGGGAATAATCCTATGCTTAGAGGGGAGAACTTTGCTGGTTGTGTCTTATTAAGTAAAATATTAGTGACATGCTATGACAGCATTACACATAATACAAATATTCTTATTTAAAATAATTATTTTATTCTCTAGCATAAGGGTTACATATATTAGTGAAGAAATCATTAGAAAGACAAGATTTTCACTTTTATAAGGTAGCTTCAAATAGTGATGGTGGGGAGGATGGGATATCATTAAAGGGCACTTAGATTCATTTAGAAAAGGCTTTTTAGTTCTAGTACTTGGCTCCACTAGTGGGGAATCCCTTGGTAAAATGCTTTTTGGTTCTGTGGGCCTGAATGAGTTCATAGTGGAGGCCTCTGATGTATAGTTCCAAATTACAAAGATGTGTGCCATCTGTCTAGAACATTATAGGTGCTTAATAAATGTCTGATGACTTATTGACTCAACCTCAATAAAAGACTTTATGGAGCTAGAGGTCTAGGTTGGAATCTTGGCTGTGCTACTCTTTCTATATTATGGCTTTCTGTCCCAGAGTATTTAAGTCACAACTTCAGTATTTGTCCTTTTGATGAGTAGTCTGAATCAATCTCTTTAAGTACTCACTGATTTGATCTCCTTGCTATCCAAGGGACTCCCAAAAGTCTTTTCCAGCACCACAATTCAAAAGTATCAACCCCCCCCCCCCGCCATTTTTAACATTTTTTATTTAAAGTGTTGAGTTTCAAATTCTATCCTTTCCTCCCTTCCTCCCCTCCCCCCTCTCTGAGACAGTAAGCAATCAGATGTAGGTTATATATGTGCGGTTATGTAAAACATTTCCACATTAGTCATTTTGTATAAGAAGACTCAAATAAAAGAAAAAAATGGAAGAAAGAAAATGAAAAGCAGCATGCTTCAGTCTGTATTCAAATCAATATCAGTTCTTTCTCTAGAGGCAGATAGTGTGCTTTATCAGTCCTTTGGAATTCCAAAGATCTTAGATCATTGTATTGCTGAGAATAGCTAAGTCATTTGGAGTTCTTCATCAAACAATATTGTTGTTACTGTGTAGAATGTTCTCCTGCTTCTGTTCACTTTGCTATGCATCAGTTCATCTTTCCAGATTTTTTTCTGAATTCATACTGCTTGTCATTTTTAATAGCACAATAATATTTCATTACAATCATATACCACAGCTTGTTTAGCCATTCCCCAAGCATCCTTTTGATTTTCAATTCTTAGGCAGCACAAAAAAGAGCCACTATAAATATTTTTGTGCAAATAGGTCCTTTTCCATTTCTTTGGATATCTTTGGGATATAGACCTAGCAGTGGTATTATTGGATCAAAGGTTATGCACAGTCATATAACCCTTTGGGCATAATTCCAAATTGTTCTCTAGAATGGTTGGATCAGTTCACAACTCCACCAACCCAGTAGTAGTGTCCCAATTTTACCACATTCCATCCAACATCTAACATTTTCCTTTTTTGTCATATTAGCCACTCTTACAGGTGTGAGGTGGTACCTCAGAGTTGTTTTAATTTGCATTTCTCTGATCAACAGTGATTTAGAGAATTTTTATATGACTATAGATAGCTTTGATTTCTTTCTCTGAAAACTGCCTGCTCATATCCTTAGACCACTTATCAATTTGGAAATGGGTCTTATTTTTTATAAGTTTGACTCAGTTCTCTATATATTTGAGAAATAAGGCCTTTATCAGAGATACTTGTTGCAAATTTTTTCCTCAGTTTTTTCTTTCCTTATAATTTTGGTTGCATTGGTTTTGTTTGTGCAAAAACATTTTTAATTTTATATAATTAAAATTATGTATTTTACATTTTGTAATGCTCTCCATATCTTCTTTAGTCCTAAATTCTTCTTTTATTCATAAATCTGACAAACTATTCCATGCTCTCTCAATTTGCTTATGGTATCACCCTTTATGTGTAAATTCATGTACCCATTTTTACCTTATCTTGGTATAGAGTGTGAGATGTTAGTTTGTACTTAGTTTCTGTGATACTATTTCCATTTTTCCCCAGCAGTTTTTGTGAAATAATGAGTTTTTGTGCCAAAAGCTTGGATCTTTGGGTTTATCATATACTAGATTACTATGGTTATTTACAATAATGTTATTTGTACCTAATCTATTCCACTGACACAGCACTGTATTTCTTGGCCAGTACCGGATTGTTTTGATAATTACTAGAAAGTGTCAATTCTGTAGCACTCAGCTTTTCTTATGGTCCATCTTTCACATCCATACATTGCTACTGGGAAAACAAAACTATATAGCTTTGATTATATAGACTTTTGTTGGCAAGGTGATGTCTTGGCTTTTTAGTATGCTGTCCAGATTTGCCATATCATTCCTTCCAAGGAGCAAGTGCCTTTTAATTTCATGGCTTCAGTAGCTATCTGCTGTGATTTTTGAGCCCAAGAGTATAAAATCTCACATTTATCCCATTTCTTATCCCTCTATTTGCCAGGAAGTGATGGGACCAGTTTCTATGACCTTTTTTTTTTAATGTTAAGCTTTAAACCAGCTTTTACACTCTCCTCTTTCACCCTCATCAAGAGGCTTCTTAATTCTTCACTTTCTGCCATTAGAGTGGTATCATCTGCATGTCTGAAATTGCTGATATTTCTTCTTCCCTTAATTCTGGTTTTTTATTCATTCAGCTTGGCAATTTTACATAATGTACTCTGCATATAAGTTAAATAAATAAATAAGGTGACAATATAGAGTCTCATTGTATTTCTTTTTCAGTCTTAAATCCATCAGTTGTTCCATGTTTGGTTCTAACTGTTGTTTCTTGACCCACATACAAGTTCCTTAGGGACAAGTATGACGATGTGGTACTCCCATCTCTGAGGACTTCCACATTTTATTGTGATATACACAGTCAAAAACTTTAGTGTAGTCCTGAAGTAGAAGCAGATGTTTTTCTGTAACTCTCTTGCTTTCTCCATAAAATGGCAAACCCCAGCAAATGTTGACAGTTTGATCTCTCGTTCCTCTGTTTCTTCAAAGACCAGTTTGATCTTCTGGTCATTCTCAGTTCACATACTGCTGAAGTTTCACTTGCAGAATCCTGTTGACACATGAAATAAGTACAACTGTTCAGTAATTTGAACATTTTTTGACATTGCCCTTCTTTAGGATTGACATGTACACTGATCTTTTCTAATCCAGTGGGGATTTTGGGAGGGAGATCATTCCAGGCAAGGCGATAGCTTTTGCAGAGGTACAGAAGCAATCACTCAATTAAAAAAAAAAAAACATTTAGTCATCCTATTGTGTGTGGAACACTGTACTAGGCTGTGTTGATACAAGAAGATTAAAGTGGTCCCTGCCCTCAAGGAACTTAGACTGGAAAAGGATCGTTGCCTACTAGGGAAGGGGGAACAGATCAATTTGTCTGTAATGTGCACAAGCAGGAGTAGCATGAAATCAGTTTAAAGAGAGCATTTGGAGATAGATTGTGAAGGGCTTTAAATTACAAACATAGAAATACGTGTGACTAACAATAATGGGGCTGGTTCAGGGTTTTGTAGGGGCTCAGGAAGTGTTGCTGACCACATTAGCTTTTGGCTGGATTATAATCTAACCACACTGTGTTTGTGTGGTAAAACTTCTTTATTTTTAAAACATTTTCTGAAAGGATAGATTCCTTCCACTTTGGTTTTATGTCATGTCTTTGTTTCCTCCCCTCTACCACTTTTTAGAAGAGTATAATGGACTTGAAGGCAAAGAACAGTTGCCACAGATTCCAATGTGAATTCTCACAGCAATTTACTGGAAGGAGAGAAATTGTTGGTGGTTTTTCTTTCTTTCTTTTTTTTTGGGGGGGGGAGGGTTGGGGAGGGAAGGATGATTGTGTGGGGAGGGGTAGGTCACTGAGATTCTCCTGGACACATCAGAGGATGGACAGATTTGAAATCCTGTAGTAGAGACAGGACAATCTGCCTTTATCCTGGCTATGATTATAAGACAATTTGGATCTAAGCTCAAAACTTTCCCCCAAATTTATTAATCTTAATATCTTGAAAGAATTTCATTGTTAACTGCTTCTTTGTGCCCAATGAACAAAGAAGTATTTGCTACTTAAAGTCAGCAGATGAATCAGCAAAGTTTTAAATAATGAAAATAAAAGATTTGCTGATGAGGAGAGAAGGGGGGTTCTGTCTTTACAAAGTTGATTACACATACACATATATGTATATATGTACATATATCTAAATTAATTGGGTAACTAGCTAAATAAGTAAATAAAACAGAGGTATTTTTCTTGTGTTACTTGCTAAAGAAGTTCTATATGTGTGTGTGTATTTGTGTGGGTTTGTATTTATTCCAGAGGCTATAAGCCCCCTCACCATTTCAATATTACTCTAATATTGTTCAGTTTGATAAAAATGACTTCTTTAGAAGTAATCCTCCCCCCACCCCCAAACAGACAAGTAGCCAAAATCAATATCCATTTTAGGGTTTAGAATACTATAGTTTTAGAAATTAATGAAAATTATATTTCCTCATTCTCCTTTAAGAAATGGATTGGGGAAAACAGATTAATCTGATATAGACCCCAAAGATACTCTATCATCTGATCAAATGCTGTGAAAAATCTTTAACTGTATATGAATAATTAATAATGAAATTTATTTAATTATCAGCCTTTTGGTTAAGATTTAATTTTTTCTTTTTTTTTAATGAGAAAATGTCATTTAGAGAATTTCAAGGAAGGATGGAGCACAAAATAAGTGGAACAGAAAAATAAAACAGATTTTTAGTTTTTATGTTGAAGTGAGGTGGAGCATTCGATTTCTCTAAATACTTTTATGGTGTCACTGATTTATATGTACTCAAATATTCAAGTACTTAAATTGTGGTCACATGGATGGAAGTATTTTTTTCAATGATGTAACTGATCCAATTAAGTAACTCATCCATGCTTGCCTATCCTAAGTAAATCTTAAACATGCTCTTCTTGAAGTGAGGCAGTATGACACAATGAAAGCAATACTAGATTTGGGGTCAGAAGACCTGAGTTCAAGTACCAGCTCTACCATTTATAATACCTGTATAATAATAAGTATATCCTCTTTGGTACTCAGTTTGACTTATAAAATTAAGGGGTGGACCAGATCAGTGGTATCAAACTCAAATAGAAATGGATCCCTGCTGGGAGCATATTGACTTAGAAATCCACAATTGACATTATCTATATTTTGTCAAATTTTGTTAAATATCTCTCAATTATATTTTAATCTACTTCCTGCCCTATTTGCAAGTGTTAGGGCTACATGTGGCCTGTGGCCTGCAAGTTTGACATCCCTGGATTAGGTGACTTCTAAATTCCTTTGGTCTCTAAACCTATGTTCCTAAGTTCCTATTTATATAATTCACCAAAAAGGATCCGTGAAATGTTCTAGGAGTTTTCCTTGATTTCTTTTGACATAATTTCTTTTAATATGATGGGGTTACCAGAGGAATACCTGGGTTGTCCATCGGTCCTGCCTCATTTTTTTTTTTTTTTTGCGGGGAAATGAGGGTTAAGTCATTTGCCCAGGGTCACACAGCTAGTAAGTGTCAAGTGTCTGAGGCTGGATTTGAACTCAGGTCCTCCTGAATCCAAGGCCAGTGCTTTATCCACTGTGCTACCTAGCTGCCCCCCCCCGCCCCGCCTCATTTTTACCATGAGAAATAGTAGATCTGGAGGATGCTATATAGTTTACCTAATTACATATATTATATTAATATATTTTAATATATTATTTATATATTACTTTTGTCTATATATACACATACACATATATATGCAAATATATGTATATATGAAATTTTTTTGATATAAGAAATATATGTACTCACATTCACAATATAAAATATAAATACATATTTAACTCTTTTCTGTGTATTCACTTATATAGAACTATAGTTACAGAAATAAATTACATGTTTTTTCATTTCCCTAATCCAATTCTAAATCTGAGTTGTAGGAGACAGGATGGGTGAATACAAATATTTCACATAGGGAAAAAAAGAGAATGGGGTAAAAAAGCCCAGAAAACTCTGAAATGGGTTTCCTCTTTCTTCATTTGGTTCAGGGAGTAAGGGGGCAGAAACTTTGTGGTTAGTGGGTAGGTGGATGAAACAAGATAATATTTGTAAAAAGTACTTAGCACAGTACTTGGCCCATAGTAGGCATTATACAAGTGTTTGTTCCCTTTCCCTTCCACCCCCATCCCCCTCCAATGGAACATTCTCAGGCAATCATAACTGGTTCTGTTAAACATCTATATATGATGTGACTAGTAGAGAAAAGGAGATACTTAGGAGAGTTCTCAGAGCTCATGTGACTGTATCACCTGAGCTTGCCTTCACATGTGGGCCCCCAGAACACTAGGCCCAGTTTTTGAACTAGCTAGCTAGTTGATGCTAGCATCAACTGAAAACCCAAAGTGGGAGCTCAAATGTCCCTACCATTGGGTACATTTTTATCGGTCAAATCAGAAGACTCAGTTCAAACCAAAATCTATTTAATCAAAGAACAAGAACAGATCTTACATCCACAAAGGACAATAAAAGATCTTACATCCACATGGGGTACCTCCACATACAGGGAACATGGGTAATTTCAGACCATATAAGGGAGGCACTATTGTAAGAAACAGATGTGATTAGGTGGTTCAGTAGATGGAGTACTGGTCCTGGAGTCAGGAGGACATGAATTCAAATTTGGCCTCAAACCCTTACTAGCTGTGTTACCCTGAGTACGTCACTTAACCCTGTTTGCCTCAGTTTCCTCGTCTGTAAAATGAGCTGGAGAAGGAAATGACAAATTACTCCATATTGTTGCCAAGAGAACCCCAAATGGGATCATTAAGAGTTGGACATGACTGAAAACAACTCAAGAACAACAAAGAAAAGGAAATGTATATTAAGGTGTATATACCAGAAACACATGTGACCAGGGCACATGAATGACTTTAGTAACTTCCTTTGATGCTACAGATGCTGATACTCTCTGGTGATATCCTCATGCAGTTCTCTTTGTTAACAAACATGAAGCTGTCCAGATAACTTTCCATTTTGATGAGATAGATATATGGAAAGGTTAAACCTCAACTGGAGAGTTAAAACTCTTGAGGCTTTAATATTAAATGTGAAATTTTAAAAATAAATGAAAATTAATTCAATTATAAAATTCAAGCTAAAACTTACATTTCAGCTATCAAAGCTTAAAACTTCACCAAGACTTCTGGGACACTGTATAATTCACCTTTGTGTTTAAACACCACATATTGGTGAATAGTATTTATTGATTTTTAGTATTCAAAGAATCAATTAGAGCTTGGAATCAGAATAACTTTGGGAGATCACAGTCCGTTGCTATCTCTTCAGATATGGCATGCTTAAACCACTATTCAATCAATCATCAAAATATACCAAGAACACTCAATATTGTACCTCAGATGCTGCTAGGCACTGTGGGGGGGGGGCAGTGAATGAGTAACAAAAAATAATATAAGACTTAACGCTTGTCTTCTGAGGGTTCCCATTCCTTTTTTTTTTCTTTAATTTTTTTGGTTCATTTTAAGTTTCAAACTGTTTCCCTCCCTCCCTCCCTCCCTTCCTTTCCACCCCACACTAGAGAAGGCCACCATCTCTCTCTCTCTCTCTCTCACACACACACACACACACACACACACACACACACAGACACGCATGTGTATACACATAGATATGTAAAACCACACTATGCATACTTCTATTTATCAGTTCTTTCTCTGGATGTGGATAGCATCTTCCTTCATAGGTCCTTTGTAGTTGGTTTGAGCATTTATAATACTCAGAATAACTTAGTCATTCATAGTTATTCTTTGAACAATATTGCTGTTGCTCTGTACAATATTGTCTTGGTTCTGCTCATTTCACTCTTCGTTATTTCATGCAAATCTTTCCATGTTTTTCTAAGTAATTTCTTACAGCAGAGGGCTCCCAATCTTAATGGGGATCTGAAACCTATAGATAAGTAACAGTTAGTGAACAAGACAACAATACTGAGATTTAGAGAATATCACATAATTGCAAAAGAAGTTAATGAAAAAGATCAATATGGGCTCATATCTTCATGGAAGTCTTTGTTTGGGATGTGAGAATCTACTTGAGGCTAGAAGGATGGATGGGGTATAGATGTGGCCTGAGATAAGGGAAAAAATCCTAACCATTAGAGCTACCCCAAAATGGAAAGGGCCTCTTTGTGCCATAGTAGATTCTTCTAGGAATTCACTAGGAATCTTTAAGTAAAGGCTGGAGGACCTTTTTTGGGGGTGGGGGGGGGACATCTGTTCTTAAAGGAATTCTTTCATATTGCACTAGATGGAAGGAACATTGGAGGTTCCTTCTCATTTTGAGATGATATTATTCTGTGATGTTTGTAATCTGTAGATGTATTAAGAAAAATCATCTGAGATCGATGTTTTCTACAATTATTTTAAAGACATTTAAAGAAAAGGATCCTTCTAACCTTCCCTGATAACAAAGTCCAGTACAATTCTCTAATTGAGTGCCAGAGCTTGAGACAAGGAATCAGCCCCTTCCTTTATGACTCTGTGCAAGTCACTTGACTACTCTTCTTAGTTTTCCTTTTTTTTTTTTAATTTTTTCTTTTTTTTAGTGAGGCAATTGGGGTTAAGTGACTTGCCCAGGGTCACACAGCTAGTAAGTGTTAAGTGTCTGAGGCCAGATTTGAACTCAGGTACTCCTGACTCCAGGGCCAGTGCTCTATCCACTGCACCACTAGCTGCCCCTCTTTTTAGTTTTCTAATGTGTAAAAGGGGGATAATGTTTGCTATCTACCTTGTGGGATTTTTATATGGATCAAATAAGATAATCCTTATGGAAATGAATTCTCCTGTGCTATGGTAAGGGAAGGTAGCATTGTCATTTGGAAATGTGCACTATTGTTGTTCGGTTGTGTCCGACTCTTTGTGACCCCATTTGGGGTTTTCTTGGCAAACATACTGGAGTCATTTGCCATTTCCTTCTCCAGCTCATTTTACAGATGAGGAAACTGAGGCCAACTTAAGTGACTTGCCCAGGGTCATGCAGCTAGTAAATGTCTTTAAGTCAGATTTGAACTCAGGAAGATGCAATCTTCCTGACTCTAGGCCCAACACTACCACTGTCCCAACTAGCTGCCCTGTGGCTCTATATTTAGCCTAAATCCTTTATGTTTTTGTTTTAGCCCATTTTCTTTGCTTTTGGCCTTAAGAGAGAACAGCTGGACACCAGGCTTCATATATTTGAAAATAATTGTTGAATTATGACTTAGCCTTGTCTTCTCCAAGCTAAGTAAACTCAGTTTCCTCCTGGGCCTTCTTTTCCATCCCTTTAATCATCTATGGTTCTCTTCTGAACCTTCTCCAAGTTCTCCTTGTTTTTCTTTTATCTGTGGAGGCTTCAAGGATCTGTGGCTTTCTGTTAAAAGACTAATCAGAGATGAGTATTAACCTCACCATTTCTAGCTTCTCTACTCCTCTGTGTGTATTCTATTGTTTTATCTGCTTTTAAATAGTACAGTGCTATGTACTTTGGCTCCTAGGTTTTTTATTTGTTTGTTTTGGCCATATATTTACAAAAATGTTTTTTTCCAAAAATTGTTTTCTTTGTGTAACTATTCATTGAATGTGTATTTGACAAGCAACTGCTATGCTAGGCACTAGGAATACAAAGGTAAAGAATGACCATCTCCGGCCTGAAAAATGTTACAGTTTTAAGAGGGAAGTTGAGCACCTTATACATATAGATAAGTATAATACAGAAGTGTGATGAGGCAAAGTCTGCTTCTGTAGAATCCATCTTTTCTCCTCTCCCAGTATAATCATATTTTGTGGAAATGCTCTATTTGTAGGCACTCAGGCCCCAGTAAGAATTTCTGAACATCTCCTGTCTCTAACTCAAGAGTTCTTGCATTTTTACATGCCCCATAACCATTTTTTTTGTGTTCCCACAAGAAGGTACATTACTTATGTACATATTTCTTCCTCTACACAGCCTTGCTCTGAGTGTATTATTTTTTCTAAGGGGTTGGTCATTCCACTCCTTCCCTTTCACCAAATGCAATTGCTATCATCACCTTGGAACAGTTGTGGGACAGAGGGATTTATCATCACGCAGACCAAGGCCTTTTGAGCTTGGGGAAGTCAGCCACAGGCAGGTAGCTGATTTCTCTCTCCATTTGCCTCAGAGCACAGCTGCTTTGTAGGCAAGTGAGAAAGGTGCTGGAGGAAGTGACACCTATGAATCCTGCTCCTCTGGGATTGGTAATTAACCTCAGGCTACTTACTTATAGTCTAGCTTTAGTAGCAGGCCACTGTGGTTTTGCAGCTGGTCAGTGGTATTCTATAGGGGTGGAGGGAGTTGGACTGAAAATATAAGACTAGGGAGGTGTGGTCCCCAGGGGTCTTGGGTTAGCCTTCTTTGTACATTATCTGTAGCTCTCTGGATTCTGGGGTCCAGACAGGGGGTGTGTTTTATTTTTATTTGTTGTGTCTGGGCAAAGTGGCCATTAAAGGGCCAGTCCTCTGGCTGGAGTTAGAAAAACAGGCATTATGGAATCCTGGGCTGTATAGACATGTGAGGTACTAACCAGAGGCCAAATGATTACCCTGAGATCCAGTGGCCAACTGCATGCAGTCTCAAGCTTTTGAATGACATCATCCCCTTTGCTCTGGGAGCATGCTGACTCCAGAGGCCTTGGTCTGGCACTGTAAGGTTTTAAACATGTCTGTAGTGGTTTCCGTATCCTTGGTGTAGTGAAAGGGAGGAGATTAGAAGTGGTGGAGCAGGTTTATGTTAGCGTACCCACCATAATTACGAAACATTTGAGATGATTTGGAGGAAACCCTGGTTTGAAAAATGGAGACTTTAAAGGTCATTTGCACGTTACAGTATTTCCACTAAAATGGCTTATTTATAATGTAGGAAAATGAGCCTTAAAAAACCTAAAACTCTCCTAGTGGATTCTTTTCTTGTAAATTCTTATGTAGGTGAAGTTTCTATCATGTATGCAAAATGCTGCTCACATGCAGAATGATGAAAATCATTACACCTAAATCCATTTTTAGTTAAAACCATTAGCTAAAAAATGTTACTAGTCTATTTTGTAAAGACTTGAGAGATTCCTAACTCCTTTGTATTAATGTGCAATTATTAGTCTGACCTAAAAGGAATGGTAATCTTTTGGATTTTACAGAGGGAAGGACATTCTTTTATTGTATTTAGAAAGCCTTAGGGTTCATATCTAAGCCTTGAAAGAAAGGTTTTGACTATTTGGGTATTGGTATTGACCATTTGGGTGAAATTGACCACTGTGATTTTTTTTTTTTTTGGTGGAGTTCAGGGAAGGGGGGGGGGGTTCTGGTTGTTTAACCAGAAGGATTTAGCCAGACTGGCTTATTCAGTTGCATATGTAGACACTGCTTCAGTGAGTCCCATTGGACTAAACACTGAGTCAGAAACAGTTTTAACTCTGACCCATCCCTTAACTTCTTTGTTTCCTTGTCTATGAAGGGGAATCATATATGCCAATGGAGCTTAGCACAACACCTGGTAGATGTAAATATAAGTAGATGCTTTAAAATGTTGATTGATGGATTGATCATTTGTAAATGACTAGTAATTCTAATTTTTTAGAATTTTATTCCTAAAATTTCAGAATTTTAAAAGAAGTTCTGTGAAAACGATAATGAAATAGAATTCTTTTGGAGAAGCAGGTAGATTCTTAAAAGCTTTGGGTTCCCTAAAACCTGAGCAGAATAGCCATATTGCTAATAAGACCCTTTTGCCCTTTGATTGCTCCCATGTTATCCTGGGGGGAAACAATGAATGATAGGGGTCAGACAAAGAAACTACAGATTTCATATTAAGAAGGTTTCCTTTAAAACTATCTCCTAAGTGTTGAAAACACTCATTATTTTCTATTTGCAACTTCAAAACAAAAACCAGATCATCATTAATGAACTTTGGGAATGTTCTCTAGTCTCTTCCTAAAAATATAAGCACAAGGTAGAACTCTACTTTGAAAACTAGGGCTGCATCTATGTGGACTTGGCCTCTGGTGCTACAGAACCCCATGTTTCCTAGGATACAGTATAGAAAATAGAATGAGACAATTTAGGCTAATCAATTTGCAACCCTAATAACTTTGGTAAAAATGATTTAAAAATTTAATAAAAGAACTGATTCTCATTACCTTATGAATGTGATATGTACTTTTTATAATGTCATTTTAGTTTTGTTTTTTTTTACTGGAGAACTCAGGCTAGTTGATTTGCTTATTCAAGGTCTTCTTAAACCAAGGAAGGTAACTTTTGGGGAGTGTGGAGTATACAGGGATAATGGGGGTGGTGGGGAGGAGGAAAGGGCAGAAGGTAGTGGTGAGAAATGAGATATCATTTTGGCATTTTGTCTGTTTGCAAGATACCGTGCAAACTTAATGAAGAATGTAATGAAGCTTCCTTAGTACAGCAAATCACTTTGCAGAGAGAAGTACTGTACAGCAGATGAGTCTAGTTATTTCTAATTGCCACTGAAACTGAGCTGGGAAAAATAGGCATTTAGGGCTTTCTTTAATAATAAGTTACCTGCTATTTTAAATGGAGTTTATGCAAAATATACCCATTGAAAGTAAAGAACTCATCAAATTAAATAATTTAAAAAGTACATTGGCATAGGCCTGGGAACATGAGCCAGCAGTGAAATTCAGGTTGGGAAAGTTTGCCTTCCCAGTATTTCAACTAGCTAGGGAAACAGCTTGCCCCAGGGAAGAATTGAGTCCTTATGAAACTAAGAAGGGCTTTGATATAGAGGGATGTATAATGGGGTCTGGTAGGTAGGCAACGAATAGGGCAACTAGGTCAAACAGTAGATAGAGCTCAGGGCCGGGAGTTAGGGAAACCTAAGTTCAAATTTGACTTCTGACACTTATAACCTATGTGACCCTGTGCAGGTTACTTAATCCTCTTTGCCTCAGTTTCCTTATATGTAAAGTGAGCTGGAGAGGGAAATGACAAATCACTCCAGTATCTTTGCCAAGAAAACCTCAAATAGGGTCATGAGGAGTCGGACACAACTTAACAAAAACAGACAATGAATGGTTTATTCTAGGTTAGTGCTAAGAAAAAACAAAATAAAACACCTATCCCCCCCTAAAACCTCCAAAACCAACAACAACCCACAAAACCCCCTGTTGTAATAATTTTAGTGGATCTTTGTTCTTGTGTTTGTTTATTTGACTTAGAGCTAGGAAGAATTGAGTTCAAATCCCACTTTTGACTTTATTTGCTCTGTGGCCATAGGAAAGTCAGTTAATCTTTTTGTGTCTCAGGAAACTCTCTAATACTTTATGTATTTATGGGTTGTAATATTAAATAGCAATAAAAAATCCTTGATGTATTTTTTAAGAGTAAAGATGAGCACTGGACATGTTATCATGAAGACTGGAGTTCTAATCTGGCCTCAGATACTCACTAGCTATGTGACTGAGCAAATCATCTGTCTCAGTTTCCTCAACAGTAAAATGGAGATAATAATAGCACCATCTTCCTAGGAGTGTTGTGAGGATCATATGGGATAATATTTTAAAGTGCTTGGCACAGTCCCTGGAACATAGTAGGCACTTAATAAATTTTTGTCTCCTTCCCTCCCTCCTTCCCTTCCTTCCTTCCTCTCTTCCTTCTTTTCCCTGAAGCCATATCTGTGACAGAAGAATATCTTGAAATTCTAACCTAGAAACCTTGGGGGAATATTTGAAAGTGGTTGGGAGACATTTGGAGATGGTTCATGGAGTTCAGGCATGGTGTCAGGGACAACCATAGGATGTTATATTTAGGATAAACTAAAGATACACATACCTAAGGCTCCTTCAATCCCTTGAATATTTCACTTTCCCTGGCATGAAATGCCAAGTCAACTCTGGATAATGATTGAGACTATTTACCATACACACCCTTAAAAAAGAAAAAAGAAAAAAAAACTACAGTCAGCTAGAAAGGACATTTGTGACTCAGTATTTCAGTGAGTCAGAATAGGATCATTAAAATTAACATCACATAACTGCACGGAGCATAGAGGCTGGAGCTGCTTATCATGATGATCACACACCTGTGTAACAGCAGTGTATCCATTTAGAGGGGATGTGCAAAAGTGCCAAAACATTCTGGGTGGAAAGATCTCCTCCTCTTCCCTTCTAATTGTTATTGTGATTATTGTACAATTTTCAAGACTTGTATTTAAGAACCTTTCTGGGGGCAGCTAGGTGGCGCAATGGATAGAGCACCAGCCCTGGAGTCAGGAGGACCTGAGTTCAAATCTGGCCTCAGACACTTAACACTTACTAGCTGTGTGACCTTGGGCAAGTCACTTAATCCCAATTGCCTCACTAAAAAAAAAAAAAAAGAAAAAAAAAAAAGAACCTTTCTGGAAAGGAAAAAAAAAGAAAAACCAACACCAGAGAGTAACTACATAGGGACTAGATGGCATGTGGAAGCCAACTTATGACTGTGTCATTTATTTTTTTAGAATATTGCTTATTCCCAGTGTCTTGCATGTCATCAGGTAGCAGGCACTTAATAAATTTTTAGGTTGAATTGAAATTTGCAATAGAAGATACACTTGGACCTGAGAGAGCCCCATCCATCCATCCATTACTCTTTGGGGGGGGCAGGGCAATGAGGGTTAAGTGACTTGCCCAGGGTCACACAGCTAGTGTCAAGTGTCTGAGGCTAGATTTGAACTCAGGTCCTCCTGAATCCAGGGCTGGTGCATTATCCACTGGGCCACCTAGCTGCCCCTACCCATCACTCTTTGAACAATTCTCTTTTCCAGTAGTAACAGCAGTAACAACAATAAGAAGAGGTAAAATGCATTTTTGTTTCCTTGTCTATGAAGGGGAATCATATACACCAATGGTGCTTAGCACAATGCCTGGTAGATGTAAATAGATGCTTTAAAATGTTGATCATATGTAAATGACTAGTAATTCTAATTTTTTAGGGTAAAAATCTCTTGCATTTCTCTGAAGGGTATTTAATTTTAATTCCAAAAGAAAAGGGTCTCCTGAGACCTACAGTTTTTCCTGAAATTTAATGTACATGGAACCTTTTATTTTATTACCTTACCTCCCCTTCCCACTACTTTTTGGCCGTAGATTAAATTACCTGAAGGCAAATGACTGTCAGAATTCTGGATAGGAAGCTAATGACATATAATCTTTTCATATTTTGTATTATGCTTTACAGTTTGCAAAGTCCTTTCTTATCTCAACTCATTTGATTCTCATATAGCCCTATGAGGTAGGAAGGGCAAGGATTGTCATTCCCATTTTACAAATAAGGAAACTGAGGCTCTGAGTGGTTGAATGCCTGACCCAAGGTCATATAATTATAATTAGTAAGTATAGTAGCTGGGACTTGAGACTGTGTCTTCTGACTTCCAAGATCAGGTTTTTTTTAATATTTAGTCATTTTTTTTTATATTTAGTATCAAAAGATAGTAATAGTAGATGTACCACATGTTTCCCCTCTTTCTTGTATGCCCTTTGGCCCTTTTATTAAGATAGTCCCCTAATAGGTAGAAGTCACACCCACAAATCAGTTTCATCTTGTTCATTCCTACAACCAGCCCTTCCATTGTTCACAATTGGTTATTTCAAATGAGTTTGATAAAACCTGGTGAATAAATCAGCCAGCATACTGCAAGAGCAATTTATTTAAGGGTGGCTCATTTAAAAGATCTTTCACTTACTGCAATTTGGCTTTGAATAGGGCCTCTTTGAATTGGACCGCCTTATACTTTATGTTTGACTAATGTCTGAATCATTTAGCTTCCCAGGGATTTTGGAGAAGTCAAGCCTTCCCTGCCCATGGCTGACTGTACAACTACTTTTCTATGAGATTTTGTGCCTTAACATGAACCCAGGGGTTCTATATGAAGGTATAGTCATTTGGAAAATTATAGATCATCCACAGAGTTGTGTGCTGTGTTTTCTTTACTCTCACTTAAATAACCCACAGAATCTGGAAGGCAATTTCAGGTGCCAACTATCACCTTCAGTCCTTGGTTGTATTGTAATCAGTATAGCGCTATCTGCTCCTAAAAACATTGGTTCTGAATGACTGGTATTGCTGAAAGCAGATGTTATTGTAAAAATGTGGTTTAGGATTGCTCCACTTATTTATCAATTCTTTCAAGCAAAACAAATATTCTACTAAGATAGCATGCTGTTGGCTTCTGATTAGATCGCAGAAGTATAAATATCACAGGGCTTTTATGTGTTTGCATTATATGAATGAGCAGAGTTTCTTTCCTTTGACCCTTTCTTTCCTGTACAACCTGGTTTGGAAGAAGAAACACACTGTTTCTCCCTCTGTTCTCTCAGTAGATTTTTTTTTATCCTATTTACATTATTTGAACAAGCTATTTTTAAAAACCAAACCCAAGGGGGGAAAAATCTGACAACCTTCTCAGGATCCTGCCATACATTGCTGACAGCAGGGGATGCCTATACCCCAGTTAGGCTGCAGTACACATTTACACACAATTTATACTGATAATGGAACTCAGCACACTGGTTTGGCTGTCAAGGATTCATCCTACTTCACAGTCTAACAGTCCCTCCTTTTATAATGGAAGTGGTTGACTCCTAGGCTGGAATTTAAACATTTAAAAAATATAATGGTTTGCACACTGTGCAGTGATTTGTGAAATGCGAAAGCCTACAAAAACCGTGGTTACCCAGCATAACATTATCTTATTTTTAGTTACACAACCAGTAAAACAGCTGGAGGTCTAAAATCATGGCCTAGCATTAAATGCATTACTACATTTTATCCATGCAGGAAGGGGCCATCCTTTCAACTGGGTGATGGGAAGAAGAAATGTAGCGATTACTGGCAAATTAACACCTCTAATTTTAATAGACTGATTACCAGCAAGGCTTAAATAGAAGCCTTGCAGTGGAATTAGAAGTTCTATCTCTTAGATATAATATGGTATTTAACGATCTATCTCATGCCTAGACAGGCACTTCACTGCTTATTCACATAGATGTGTACTCACTAATTCACCAACACATAATCTCTATTCAGCCTGACTAAAGAAAGAAAAATCCACAATATATTTGGTTTGATGCCTTCTTGAGAAAGCTAAAGTGATAATGATTTTAACCATAGAAGTAATCATTTCTCACCGATGTAGCTTTATATTTTGTTTTTATTTTAATTTTTCTATTATTTTTCATGATTTAGACAATTTTTTCATATGGTTGTTGATAGTTTGCATTTCTTCTTGAGGAAGCTGTTCTCGTCCTTTGCTCACTTGTTTATTGGAGAATGGGGAATAACTCTTATTCTTATGTACTTGCATCAATTCTCTACATATCTTGTATGTCAGACTTTTATAATGGTTATGTAATGGAAAGAACTTTTTCCACATTCAATAGCTTCTCTTCTTATTCTAGCTTTATTGAATTTGTTCCTGCTGAAGCTTTTAAATTTTATATGATTAAAATTATCTATTTTATCTTGTCTGCTCAACATTATTTCATGGAATCATAGAAATGGATCAAGAAGAGCTTTTAGAGACCATCTAGTCCAAAGCCCTTTATTTTACAAATGAGGAAACAGGCCTAGGGAGGTTAAGTGACTTGTTCAAAGTCACACAGATTATATCAGAGGATTTGCATCCAGGTCCTTCAGAACTAGTCTTCTCTTAACTCTACTGCTGTGCATAATAGGTCCATAAAGTGCTTCATTCTTATCCATTCTCACAGCCCTTTGAAATGGGGGCAATACTTTTCATAAAGAAGATATTAGAAAATATAGGATATTCCAATAGACTTTAGTAACTGATATTTGTAAGGAAAACTATAATTAATCAATTCATAAGCATTTATTGAATATTTGCTATGTGCTAAGCATTAAGAATAAAAAGGCAAAAATACAATAATCCCTTCCTTCAGGGAGTTTACATTTAATTAAGGGGAAACTATGTATACATATATAGAATTCATTCAAGGTGATTGGGTGGGAGGGAGCAGCAGTAGGGGTTGGTGGATCAGGAAGACCTAACGTAGGAGGTAGCTAGCACTTGAGGCGAGTTCAACATTAATGTTAGCATCCATATAATGCTAGCGTCCATTTGTTACAATAAAACAAAAGATAGTTAAGGAAAGCAAATGTTCAAAATGTGGTTCGGCTTTGATACAATTTTGACAATTATGTCACATGCTTTCTAAACTTTCTCTTCATTTTCTTTTTTTGTTTTTCTTTTTTCTTTTTTTTTTTTTTTTTGGTGGGGCAATGGGGGTTAAGTGACTTGCCTAGGGTCACACAGCTAGTAAGTGTCAAGTGTCTGAGGCCAAATTTGAACTCAGGTACTCCTGACTCCAGGGCAGGTGCTTTATCCACTGCGCCACCTAGCCACCCCCTCTCTTCATTTTCTAAGTCTTCTAAGTAAATGAGTATTCTGTTTCAAATTTTTGTTATCAAACAGAGTTGAAATAATTTCCCACACCTTGGATTTTCTGGTTCTGTCCTTTAGAATAATCAAATTCTACCTTGCATCATGCTTATTTGTGTAGTTGGATTCTCTCTATTAGATTGTAAGCACCTTCAGAATGGGGACTGTATCAATTTGATCTTTGTATGCTAAGCATCTGGAGTGGTGTCTTACACACAGAAGTCACTTTATAAACGTCTAATGAATGTATTGGGGATTCAGGTTTGGATTCATGTGCCAATACCTTTGAATTTAGCAGCATTTTTCTCTTTCCAGTTAACCCTTTAAAATTCACCTAAGCCATTTGAGGCCTGTGTGACTGTTATTCAAAGTCTAACTTAGCCAAGTTTGGAGAGACTCAATTAAAAAAATAAATGGTTAGCAAATGGTGAAGTGTTTGGCTATAGCAATATATGAAGATTGCTTATGGAAATATACTTTTTTTTTTTGGTCTTAGGTGGGGTGTTTGCTTACTCTGGTGAAATTGAAATATTAAATTATTTATATTGCTTAAACCTCAGATGTAGTTTTGAATTTCTACTTGAAAACAACAAGAAATTATTTTATAATTCATGTGATTTATAAACCAAGCCATCCCGCTCTCTAACAGAGGGTATCATGACATGAATCCAATGAACCCTCCTTAGTAATGGCTAGTGATCTTATCACAAAATAGCATAATTTATCACATTTCCACCTGAATTTGTAAATGTCTTATCAATGCTTAAACTGTAGATAATAAATAGCATTCTTATCAATCACAGAATCTCAGGAGGCTTATCTTGAAGGGCAGGTTTGACCTGGTTCTTTGAAGGTATGGGGGGGTGGCACATGCTGGCATCTTGCTGTGGTGGATTTCAGAATGGCAGAAAGAGTGCTCACTGGCCTGGGAGTCAGTGTTCCCAAGGAGACAAGATCCTTTCTTGTTTGGCTCTGAGATGGTTTATCTCCCATTGCTCCTGTTCTCCTAAACTCTCCTGTACTTTCCCAACTGCTAGATGTCCAAAGCCTCCTTTGGCTCTGTAATTCCAGGACACATGACTCTGTAATTGAATTTCATAGGGAGTTCCCTTGGGTACTGAAGTTACTAATGTATAGGGTACAACCTGGCAAATGAAATTCTGTACCTCATGTTGACTCCCCCCGCCCCCCCAGAATGAAGGGTATTACAGCAAAATTCCAGTATATTTGATAATTCCGTTGAGAGAAATTAATTCAACAAACATTTTAAAAGTGCACTTTGTATACAAGATCCTCTGGTAGGAGCAGGGCATGCAAAGCAAAGGAAGCAGGAGCTTAATGCCTAATTAGCCTGTATTTTTATGATGATATCTCATATTTATTTACTTTTCTTTTCAGGGAGTTTTGTGAGGCTCTAATTTAGATCCACAACACTGGGAACTAAATACTAAGTGATGCTTCAATTGTCATTGTATAAATTTTTGAACAAATACTTCCACTGAGAAAGTTACTCTTTGAGAGTACGGTAGCCACAAAAGCAAGTTGCAATAACTCATGGTTCGCAAGGGTTTCTTCTAATAGATTGCTTCTCCGTTGTACTTGGAATATGAAGTGATCTACAAATTCAGATTGTTCCTCTACGAATGGGACTGCAATGGACTTGGAGAATTGTTATTTCTGATTTGCTAAGCTCTTATGTCTATGGATGAGCTGTGTGGCAGGGATCCAGAGGCAGGGCCTTATATCTTGCAGGGTATTAAGCTTGACTTTGAAGAAACAGACTGCGAGTTTTCTTTCTTTCTTTTTTTTTTTTTTTTTGTGGGGCAATGAGGGTTAAGTGACTTGCCCAGGGTCACACAGCTAGTAAGTGTCAAGTGTCTGAGGTTGGATTTGAACTCAGGTCCTCCTGAATCCAGGGCCAGTACTTTATCCACTATGCCACCTAGCTTCCCTCAAGAGAATGTGAGGTTTCAACCTTGGATTGATTTGTCCATGATTATATGGACCAATGCTCAGAATAATTCCTTATTCCTTGGAAAGTTTGCTAATTTTGGAAATAGGTGAGAGAAACAAAAGGACTCAAAAGTTGTTTTGTTTTATTGGGCATAAGAGAACAATAGAAGAGTAGTGTGTCACTACCTAGGGAATGTTATTTTTCAGCCCCTACTCTTCTACTTTTCTCATATGCTCCATAAAATGAAATGATAATGATAAGCGAAAGATAATGTCTCACTGCCTAGAGAACAGCATAGATAATTTGCATAATGGATAGTTCATTGGGCCTAGAGTCAGGAAAATCTGAGTTTAAATCCTGCCTCAGATACTTACTAGCTGTGTGACCCTGGACGAGTCACTTAACTCCTATTTGCCTCAGTTACTCATCTTCAAAGTAGGGACACATTGTGGAAGGAAATGGCAAACCATTCCAGTATCTTTGCCAAGGAAACCTCATGGACAAGTCTGTGGGATCCTGAAGAGTCAGACATGACAGAATGACTGAACAACAACAAGCCTAAGGAACAATTTTGTAATCACTTTGTCTCTTTAAATCCCCATGAAGACAAAAGCCATATGTGTGTGTGTGTGTGTGTGTGTGTATGTATACACACACACACACACACACGCACACACACACACACACACATATATATATCCAAGAAACATGGAACCTGGGAAGAAATACATACATGCACACACACACACACACACACACACACACACATATATACACAGAATCATGAATTCAGAACTGGGAAGGACATTTTACTCTATCTCCTTCATCTTATGGTTGAGGAAACTGGAAGCCAGTGAAATTAAGTATATACCTAGCCCAGTGCCCTGCGCATAACAGGTGTTTAATACAATATTTGTTGAATTGAAATGAGTTTTCCAAGTGGTTCACTCAAGACTGCCCTGGGAGTAAGTAGCTGAGATGAGAATCAAACCTGGTTCCAGCATGTTTTCCAGTAGACCACAGTGTTTCTCAAGTATCCAGAATAGCTGACTTGGCACATAGGCAACGCTATGACTTGCTCTGAATAGATGTTGAGTGTTATTTCATGGCTTATATATTCAGTTCTAGGGCTTTTAAAAAATTCTATACTCAGTTTGTATCTTTAATAGCATTTGGAATGACTCAGGTTTAAGATACATCCCACTTATTCCTGGAGGATTTTTAAATTTCTGCCTATCACACAGATAAAACATGTATTTTTTAAAAAAAAATTTTCCCCCCAAAGATAGCTTAATCTAATCTTATCTCCATTGATGTCCATTTTGTTCTTCCGCAATTTACCTGTGTACATTTTTTATGCTAGTTTCCCTTTCTAAAGAATAGGCCATGTATCTGCTAATTCACTCTCCAACTTGATTATGTTTCATAGATACTTTGTAAATACATTTTGGATGATTGACCAACTTTATTTTTTCTACTTATAAAATGAAAAAATACTTTTGTTCTTAAGTGGCAGGTTCTCTTTATGTTTTTGAGTGGCTGGAGAGTATAGATAGCTTTCCTACTTCCAAAGGAAACTAGGCCCAAACTCCTAAAGAGGCCAGCATTGTGAATGAATAATGGAATAACCTATACACGACTCTGCTGCCTTTGGCAGGTCCCCTTTTGGTAATGCATAATGGGTCAACATATGTAAGAACTATGGGCAAGGGGCAGCTAGGTGGCACAGTGGATAGAGCATTGGCCCTGGATTCAGGAGGACCTGAGTCCAAATCTGGCCTCAGACACTTGACACTTACTAGCTGTGTGACCCTGGGCAAGTCACTTAACCCTCATTGCCCTGCAAAAAAAAAAAAAAAGAACTATGGGACACTTGGCCTGTAGGGAACCCAAATCTCACTCTAGAATTTTCACTGGGGTTCTGTCACTGCTTTTCTTTTGTTCCTTTCTTGTTTCATGCTGGGATATATGGAAATTCCATTTACTGCTTTATAGATACTCTCTGTTCTAGTCAAAGTAGATATGTTCCCTAAACAAGTTCTATGATTTTCTATTTCCATACTTTTTCTCTTGCCTTTGTGTCCATTTGGAATTCTTTTAATCTTCCCATTACCCATAATCAACTAACTTTTTCCTATCCATTCCAATTTTAATGCCACATCCATCATGAAATCTTTCCAATTCCCTCCAACAACCCACCCCTCGTCTCTGTCTCTCTGTCTCTCTTTGTCTCTGTCTCTGTCTCTGTCTCTGTCTCTCTCTCTCTCTCCTGTTTCCAACCTCTTATATTCTTCCAGTGATATTGCATAGCCATGAGCTAGAGAATTCTACAGTCTCAAGACAGAAGTTGAGGATTACCCAGATGGCAAAGGGAAATGCATGGTAGGTTTGAGCAAACTGGAACACTTTCCAAATAAGGAATTATGAAGTAGTTTAAAAGATGCCATCAAAGAGGAACAAAAAGTATATGATCAAAGAAGAAGATGGGCCAATCAAAGGGTAAGAGTGGAAAGTAAACAATGGTTATCCTTTGTTTTCTATTGGATGAACTTCTTTTTTTTTTTTTTTTTTTAGTGAGGCAATTGGGGTTAAGTGACTTGCCCAGGGTCACACAGCTAGTAAATATTAAGTGTCTGAGGCCGGATTTTGAACTCAGGTACTCCTGACTCCAGGGCCAGTGATCTATCCACTGCGCCATCTAGCTGCCCCTATTGGATGAACTTCTAGTGGTGAACCGATGAAAGGACAAGACCTGGAAGAGAACAAATTGTGCAGAAATAGCCAGATTATGATGTGCTTGGTCACTAAGAATACCCACATTGATGCAATCATGGATCCACGGGAAAATGGAATTAACCTCCATTTCCCTTCAACATATTCTCTGTATCTCTCATATGGCACACACCACAGTAATATTATGCCTATTTTAGAGGTAGCATGGTTTAGTGGATAGAGTGCTGGGGTTAGGAAGACCTGGGCTTGAATACTGACAGGTGCTTTTCAGTGGTATCACCCTGGGCTAGTCATTTAACCTCTTTGAGATGGAGGTTCCTTATCTGTATAATAGGGGTTTCTATAATAGATAGATGGCAGAGTGGATAGGGTGCGAGGTGTGGAGTCAGGATGACTCATCTTCATGAGTTCAAAACCTTTTCTGTTGGTTCAAAGTTAAAATGAAACATTTTATTGATGCCTAAAGTTTGGGACAAGTACTGCTCAGGTTAAAAATCATTTGAATAATTTTGCTAATGCCAGAAGATCCATCCATGGTTATAGTGAAAGAAAATAAAATTTAAATGACATTCAATCAGCTTTTACTCCCTGCTCCCTCCTTCCCTCCTAATAACAGAATATTTATTGGAGGAAGCAGAGGAGGATTTGGAGTTTCCACAGAAAGCATAATATACACATGATAAATCTCTAGTTTCTGTGGGTAAATGTGTGGTCTCACTGTAATCTTTATGAAAGGCACCCCAGCTCAAAATAGAGTTCAAATTTCAGGTTTAGTTCAAACAAATTTGAGCCAGCTTTCCAAAAATGAAGACCAATGTGAAGCATGCATCCATAGCTTAGGTTAGAAGCTTATATATTTGTCTGATAAAGGAAACAATAATGCACCTGAATGAGACTTTCCCTTTATATACAGAGACATGTTTATGACTCAAGGAGAGCTGCTGAAGCCCCAGATGGTCTGAGCTTAGGATGGACATCTGTTTTTAACAGTTTCCAGGCATGCCAGGGGGAACATGGTCACAAACAGGCTGAATATGAGTTGCGCACAGATAAAAGAAATCAGAAGACTCTAATATATATGTTCAGTACATGTGACTACAGTTTCACTTTCATTAACACTTCTGGAAATGAGATGCTGAGCGCAGCAAACCAAATGGCCATGAAACCCATCATTAAAAGGAACTTTGTGCAGAAAGAAACTTTCCTTCAGTTGACATTTGATTTGCACAAAGTGCAGCCATTTGCAAACATTTTCTCTTCCTACAGAGGGTTCTCCATTTTTAAGACAGGCATACAGAGGAGGATGTTATACTACTTTGCCATCTAACCAAGTGCTTATCAACTGTCCCCTTCAATATCTTTTGACAGTACATGAAGCAGTAGTTCATAAGCCTAGTTCCTGAAAAGAAAGCTTCTATGTCTTGGGGTTAGTGTGGTAAACTTCTAAAACACCCCTCACACTACTTTCTGCAGCTTTCAGAGTCTGAAAGAAACTGTCATAGACTCCTGGTAATAAGGGAGAGGTTTTCTCTTGGAGTCAAACTCAAATTCAGCTTGAGGAGTGAATGTGAGAGTAAAATCCTTTCTACCTCAAGTTCATCTGGGAGGTAAACATTGAGCTCCCTTTTGACTTGACTACATTATCACCTCCCCAGCCCTATAAAATGATAATTCAATCTTCTCCCTAATATACATATATGTGTATATGCACACACACATATATATCTCATATAATCTGTGTAATAAGATTGTTGAAGTTACAACCGCCAGAAATGATTATGTGAAGTCCAGAAAGATTTTGTCTTCAATATTTATACCAATTGTCTTATTAAAGGCATGTTAAATACAGTGTTCCATTTTTGATAGTCTTGGGTATTATATCCAGGTTCTCATGAAGAGATGACCCTTCTCCTGCCCAAAGCCAACCTTTCTACACATATTCATGATCCCGTCTCCTTCTGTCTACTCTAGTAGATTGTTCCTCAATCCCCCACCCCTTCTTAATTTTTGATCTCTCCTTATTCCTTCCCTCCTGTCTATAAATATTCCTAAGTATCTCCCCTTCCCCAACAATCCTTAAAACAAAATGAAACAAAATCTTCACTAAACTATCCCCTTAGGCTAGGGCTTCTTAAACTTTTTCTGCTCTTGATCCCTTGACGCCAGAGAAATTTTTACATGACTCCAGGTATATAGGTGTATAAAATAGGTATACATAACCTTTTACTGTTGCCAAATTTTTTGCCACCCCATATGAGGTCTTGACCCACAGTTTAAGAAGTTAGGCCTTAGGGGGGCAGCTAGGTGGCGCAGTGGATAAAGCACCGGCCCTGGATTCAGGAGTACCTGAGTTCAAATCCGGCCTCAGACACTTGACACTTAGTAGCTGTGTGACCCTGGGCAAGTCACTTAACCCCCAATGCCCCATTAAAAAAAAAAAGTTAGGCCTTAGACTATGATCCTCCTCCCTTTCTCAGCCAAACTTCTGGGTGGGTAAGTGGGCTGGGGAGGGGGAAGGAATCTACCCTTATTGCCCCCCCTTCTCTCCTATCACTAACTTTTCAACCTTTATAATTTGTCTCCAGAATCATATTAGTTAATTGAAAATTCCCTATCAAAAGTTATTAGTGATCTTTTACTTGCCAAATCTGATGGTCTTTTCTTAATCCTCATCTTTCTTGACCTTTTTGCCTCATTTGCCATTGATGACCATTTTCTCCTCCTGGATTCTCTCTCCTCTATATACACCATCTTTTGGTTTTCCTGTGTGTTCTGACTGAGCCCTCTCTGTATCTTTTGCTGATCAGAATATGTGTTATATATATATTACTAACTATGATTAGGGGGTATGAATATTTCAACTATGTAGATTTCAAGTACCCCAAAGCTCTGTCCTGGATTCTTTTCTCTTTTCTTGATGTGATTCTAGCTTCTCACAGGTTTCATGATCAGCTCTATTACTTCTTATTTCTTACAATAACCCTGGGAGGTGGGTATTATTATTCCCATTTTACAGTTGAGGAAAATGAGTCAGCTTCCCTGACCAGGGAAGTAGTGTGGTAGAGTGGACAAAGGACTGGGCCTGGAGTCAGGAAGACTCATCTTGCTGAGTTCAAATCTGACTGCAGATACTTCATAGCTGTGTGACCTGGGGCAAGTCACTTAAACCCTGTTTATTTAGTTCCTCATCTATAAAATGAGCTGGAGAAGGAAATGCCAAACCACTCCAGTATCTTTGCCAAGAAAACCCCAAATGGGTTACAAAGAGTCAGACGAGACTGAAAATGACTAAACATGAACATGAACATAAAATGAGTCAAAGGAGATTGAAGTGATTTTTCTGTGTCTGAAGGCTAGATTTGAATTCAAGTCTTCCCAACTTCAGTCTCAATGTTTTAACCACTGTTCCACCTGCCTTAGCTCAAGTGCCAATTCCTTATTCAAGGGCATTTCTGATCATTACTCTTCTTTTAGTTGTTAGAACCATTTTTACCTTATAAGACTATCCCAATATTATTTTGTAGAAATTCTGTAGTATTTCTTCATCTATGAAACATTTTCTCTTTTCTCCTCTACCCCTAGGAGTAGTAAGTGTCTTGAAGGCAGGTACTGTTTTTATTTCTATTTTTGTCTTCTTATTACCCAACATAGTCCCTGGCACAGGAGGAGGCCACTTAAATACTTGTTGAGTCAATAAATGAATGAGGTAATGGGATTATAGATGATTTTAGAAGGTCAACCCTCTTATTTTACAGGTGAGGCTCAGGGATGACAAAGACCTGGAATGGGTGTAGGCAGTGGGAATGAATATGAAAAACATTAAAAAAAGAGACTCTATAGGACTTTGTAAGTGATTGAATATCGGGGGCAAAGGAAGGTGTGGACCTTTTAGACTTCATTTACCTGCTTTTTTTTTTTTTTAACATTGGTACCAGCATCAGATAACCATTCAGTGAGTTAGAGTTCATTTCTGTGTGAATTTAGTCCAGAAGCTTTGCTCTAGGACAATGAAAAAACGCCCTCAAAGGGATATTTGCTGACTATAAACATATTTCAAGTGTTGTACACATTTATAGGAGGCCACATTATTTTCCCTCCCTACCCCCCATTTTTTTTAGAGAGAAAAAAGTTGTAAAATTCTCTTGAAAGCATGTTTTGGCTACATCCTACCCAATTAAACTGCCCAGAAAAGACTATTTCATTATGCCATCTACCCCTCCTCATTCTTGGGTATGACATGTTTACAGACATCTCTACACCCAGTTTCTTCATTCACACACTGGGGCTTTTCTGAACTTGTTTGCTTATAAATTCTATGTTCTTTTAGAACCCATGATTTGTAAAAGATTGATAGCTGGTTTCACATATCCTCCCATTCCCAGCCCACCCTGGTGGGTTGTCCCATACACAGTATATGATAACAACACATCAGAAACCAACAAGAGAACTGGGAAATAGTTCTTAACCTCGTTAACAAAAGAAATTATAGCTGCTGAACATAAACTGCAATCTAACACCTTGGAAACCCATAGAGCCAGCTAGTCTTCAATATGAAATGTCCATCATCTGCTCCATTCTTATAGTTTTAAAAAAAATAAGTAAAATTTTTTTGCCTGTTAATATTTGGTCCCTGTTAATATTTTGCTTCTTAATATGTCCACACTTCTAAAACATGCTAAGCTGGGATGAGTTTTTAGTGTCTCTTCATATGTAAGCACACCCCACCCCTCTGACATTGATTTGTCTTCAGTGAAAAGTGAAAATCACTTCAGATAGCAAATGTGATATGTTTGGAGAAATGTTTTTCTTAAATATGGAGAATTTAAATACAAACATAAAGGAAAAGGGGGTGGTGGAAACCCCGGCATGCTCTTTGGTAAATCTTAATCAAATCCTTCATTTTCCCCCAGAGCCAGTAGGCTTTAATTACATTCAACAGACACAACAGTGAACCACAAGCTGGTCAAAAACAGCTGTGGGAAAGTTTCCATGTTGAAGCAAACATGACCAGGGAGGAGAATCTGAGTGGCAAGCAGCACATTTCTTAGCTTCTATCAGAGCTGCATCTTCCATCCTCTCTGAGGCAGACTGGGGACGTGTCATCGGACAGGACTTTCTTTTTTTTCTCTTTTTCCCAGAGCTTTATTTTTCTGCTGGTGTTCTTTTGCAAACCAAATATTTCAACTAGGCTTTCAGTGTTTTTTTCCAGATCTGTCATCTCCCCCATTTTACTAAGAGCTGACCCGTGGAGAGATTGGCATTTCCGCTAGCTCGCTGCGCTGTGTTTGGTCCCCAGACCTGCTGAACTTGTCCCTAGTGATAGAGCAAGAGTTTCCCTTTTGGCCAAACCTGTTGTTTAACTGTATGTTTGTGGGGAAATGGGTGCTAGAACTGGAGAGGATGGATGGAAGGGCTTTCTTTCTTTCTCCCTATCCATCAACTCCTATCCAGGTAGCTAGGTAATACAGTGGGTTAGAGCACTGGGCCTGGAGTCAGGAAGACCTGAGTTCAAATCTAGCCTTACTAACTTACTAGCTATATAACCCTGAGCAAGTCCCTTGAAACCCTACTTTGCCTCAGGTTTCTCATATCTAAAATGGGGACAGTAATAGAACCTACTTCCAAGGTTACTGTGAGGATCAAATGAGATAATATATAAAAGCACTTAGAACTGTTCATAGAACTTAGTAAGTGCTTTATAAATGTTTATTCTCCCCTGCTCCCTCATATTTGCCTGATATTTATTAGCTTTATAGGTATTATCTTTCATGTTGACTAAAGAAAAATTCATGTAAGTAAAACACTTATAATGATGTCAACACAATAAAAATCTGTGGTTCCTGAGCTGTATTGGCAGGTGTTTTTCCTGCAAGAATGCTTTCATTTTCTTCGGTTTTTGGTAAATTATTTCTTATCTTTAGTATCTAAGGACAACTAAATTGTGACATAGAAAGCAATTAATCAATCAACAAGCATTTATAAGCATAACATAGTAGATAAAGTGTTGGACTCAGAGCCAGGAAGATCTGAGTTCAAATACTTAATAATAAGTAGCTAACATTTATATAACGTTTAACAGATATTATCTCATTTGATCCTCACAACACTCTCTGATGTAGATGCCATTATTATGCCCATTTTACAGATGAGGAAACTGAGGCTGAGAAAGGCTAAATGACTTACTGCCTCAGATATTTACTAGCTGTGTGACCCTGGGCAAGTCATTTAACTTTTTTCACCCTTCAGTTTCCTTATCTGTAAAGTGAGAGATTGCATTAGATAGCTTCCAAGGTCCCTTTCAAGTCTAAATCTAAGATTCTCCCATACACCAGTCTCTGTGTACATACTAGGCAGACAAAGACATAATCTCTGCTCTTAAAGCATAGGGATAGAGTGCTGGACTTTGATTTGGAAGACTGGGTTCAAATCCTGCCTCTGCTACCTATTAGCTGCGTGACCTTGGACAAATAAATTTCATTTCTCTGAGCCTCAGTTTCCTTCTCTTTCATGAGGTTATTACACTAAATGCCATCATCTGTGGTCTCTGCTAGCTCTAACTCTATTATTCTGTGGAATATGTACTGCAATTTGAGTTTAATAACCTATCATCCTTTATTATGTCTCTCATGAGAATGTTGACCTCTTAGGGATATAAACATTTCCAAAGTAAGTACAGTAAACTCATCTAATTCACCAAATTCCCTCACTCATTTTCCTCTTTGATAGAATTAGCCAATCAAGAGTTAAGCAGCATTTATTAAGTGTATACTATGGATCAAGCTTTGTGCAGAGCCCTGGGGATACAAAGAAAAGCAAAACAAGCAACAAAACAAAACAAAACAAAAACCAGATAAACAAAAAATGGGCTCTGATCTAAAAACTCATTGTCTGGTAGAGGAGACAAGATGCAAACGGCTGTGTGAAATTTGGTTCTATACAGGAAACGTTAGAGATAATTTCGAAGGGAAGGCTGTAAGATTAAAGTGGCCTGGGAAAATCTTTTTGTGGAAGATGGGCTTTAGCTGAGACCTTAGAGAAAGCTGGGGAAGCCAGGAGGCAGAGATGAGGAGCAGAGAGTTCTAGGCATGGTAGACAGCCAATGAAAATATTCAGTCAGAAGATGGAGTATTTCATGCAAAGAAGAACAAGGGGACCAGCATCACTGGATCCTAGAGAATGTGGGGAGGTGTGAGGTATAAAAGACTGGAAAGGTATGAAGGGTTCAGGTTATGAAGGACCAAGCTAGAAAAGCCCAAAAGAGGATTTTATATTTCATTCTGGAGAACATAGGGAGCCACTGGAGTTGATTGAATGGAGGGGGAGGGGGGGTGATTTGGTCAGACTTGTGCTTTTTGAAGAAAAGCCTCATTGGCTTTCTTCCTTTTTCATCTTTCAAATAGTAAAACTATTAAATGAATAATGAAAAATTAATTCACTGGGGTCAACTGAATCCTTGCTATACTGAGGCATTTTCTCACATGTTAAAATTGTATTTAAACTTTCCTTCCTACTCCAATAACTTTTTTTCATATCATAGTGTTATAGTGTTGAAGGCAGAAATTCTTCTGGGCTTTCAGTAGTGACTTTGCTATGAAATCCATGCCAATTAATGACCTTTTTTCTTTTTAAAAATCCTGCTTAGAACATCGATCTCCCTTTCACTATTTTTTTAGATGACCAGTTATTTCAAAGATTCCCCCCATTTGTTGCTATATTAAAGATCCACTAACAATTTAATAATGAGAGACCTAGACAATTCAGCCCCTAATATTTTCTTAATCTTTCAGTGAATTAATAGTGTTTTGAACATAGAATAGTTTTATTAAAATGTACTTTCAGACCAATGGAAACAGGGTTGTAGTAACAGGGTTACTGAGTCACGACTGGAGGCTCAGGCTTAGTCTTCCAATCATGCTGGTGGTTTTGTCTGAATATACTCCAGCTTGTTGGTATTCCATCTCATATTTGGTCTACACAACTAGATGCAGTGGTATGTTGGTAAATATTTAACACCTAGCTCTCTGAAAAAAAATACGTATATGTGATATGCTTTTGAGCATTATTAACATTTCCCTATCACTTTCTTAAATGCCGAAAATCAACAAAACAATAAATCAATGCCAGATTTGTAGTCTGTGTATTTCTGAAGCATATACAAACACTGAACGTTTAACAGATGGCTCCCATAGTAGCTTTGGCACACCCTTGACTAGATGAAATAATCATACTTACTACTATTTATATGTCTCTTACTATGTATGAGGACCTCTGCTAAATGGTTTTCAAAAATTATTTCATCGATCCTCACAACAACCCTCAGAGGTAGTGCTTTTATTATTCTAGTTTTACAGTTGAGGAAACTGAGGCAAACAGGGGTTAAGTGACTTGCCCAAGATTACACAGCTTCTAAGTATTTGAAGATGGATTGAACTCATCTTCTTCACTCCAGGCCCAGCATTCTATCCACAATTCTACCTAGTTCAGATGTGATCGAGTAGCAGAAACTATCACTCACTTCCTTCTGAATACAACACAGTCTAAGATGGCATTAGCTTTTTTTCTTGCTTAGAGCATTTATTAGTGGTAACTTTACTGGGGCAAGGCGAGAGGGAGGAAGGGACTAGAAGAGTAGCCACTATTGGTTTAGGGGCTAGGTAGAAAACTCATTTTGTGACACCCCAAGAGTTCTATCTTGGTGAAAGTTTGAATGGAATGGAAATCCTTTTGTGTGTGGGGGGGGGTGGAAAAGAGTAGGAGGGCATATGTGTGCCCCTTCATATGATCAAGGAAAAGAGTGGGGGTATACAAATGCCTATAGATGGAGAGAGCAGGATGAGATAAGGTAACAGTGAGTACACAAGTTTGCATGAATAAGACTTCATAAAGGGGAATAATATGAAATAAATGGAGAAGTAACAGAAGTTAAATTGTGGAGAGCCTTGAATGTCAGGTTAAAGAATTATATTTAATTTGGGAGGCAGAGGACAGCCAGGTGGTGCAGTGGATAAAGTACCAGCCCTCAATTCAGGAGGAACTGAGTTCAAATCTGGCTTCAGACACTTGACACTACTAGCTGTGTGACCCTGGGCAGGTCACTTAACCCTCATTGCCCCTAAAAAAAAATAATAATTTGGGAGGCAATGGTTGGGTAATTGGATAGTACTGTGGATAGAGTGCTATGCCTGGATTCAGGGAAGACTCATCTACCTGAGTCAAATCTGGCCTCAGACACTTACTAGTTGTGTGACCCTGAAACAAGTCATTTAATCCTGTTTGCTTCAGTTTCCTCACCTGTAAAATGAGCTGGAGAAGCAAATGGCTCCAGTTTTTTTTTGCAAAGAAAACCTCAAATGGGTCATGAAGAGTGAACACAATGGAAACAATTAAACAATAACAAAATGGGAGGCAGTGGAGAGGCATTTTTTGAGCAATGAGTGACACGATCAAATCTATTTATAGGGAAGATTGCTTACTTGGTGAAAGTCACCTGGAGCCAAAAATATTAGCCATCCACTTAAGATCCATTTTTAATAGAATAGCAATGTGGTCTAATAAAGAGAGGTGAGGAAATCTGGGTTCTAGTCCTGACTCTATCACTCTGTTGTTGTATGACCTGGGACACTTGGACTAGGCCACTCTCTAGAGGAGTCACAATTCCTACTTCTAACTATTATAATTCCCTACCTGATGAGGAATAGCATGCATATTGGTAAGATAGCTTGGTTTCCAACAGTCTTCAAACACTGCTAAAAAGAGGTAAATAGTTATCGAAAATAATGAGCCAATGATACAATTTCAGAGTAAGAAGGGATCTCAGAGGCTATCTACCTAATTTATACTAAAGAAGAGTCTCCTCTACAAAATCCTTGACAAGTTGTCATTCAACTTCGCAAATACTTCTTTTGATAGGAAGCCTCCAATGGACCGGCAGCTCATTCTACTTTGTGACAGCTCTAAATTGTTAGAAAAATTTTCTTCTGTTTTGATTAAATCTTCCTCGTTCGAATGTCCATCCATTGCTTCCAGTTATACATTCTGGAGCCAAATAAAGCAAATAAAATCTATTTTCTCCCCACCCACAATAAATACATTTTATTCATGAGTCATTTCCCAATACACGTCTACCACCGAATCAGCCCTTGCAACAACAACAAAAAATGTAAACAAAAACCCAAATGGCAAGATAACTGTGTCTTGAAAGCATATATATTATTCCATACCCACAGTCCCCCCATCTCTCAATAGAGATAAGGGGGGTATATTTCCTCTTCTTTTTTTTTTCTAGGACAAAGATTAGTCATGGCAATTAATCTGATTCTCAAGAGATTTTAGTATTATTTTCATTTATACCATTTAATCACTGTGTATATTATTCTCTTGGTTCTGGTCTATTTACTCTGTAATCACTCATGCAAGTCTTCCCATGTTTCTCTGAATTCTTCATATTTTTATTTCTTATGACATAGTAATTTATTATGTCCCACAAAGTATAATGCACTGTTATCAGTGGAAGCTCTATTAGCAGTTTTCTTGCTACCATAAAAAGTGAATATGAATTTTTTTTTATATCTATGGATAATTAATTTTATATAGGAGACCTTTCTTTTTGTTATTAACTTCCTTGGGGCATATTTTCAAATTAATGGATTGGCTGGACATAAGAGTATGAATAGTTTGGTAACTTTTCTTGAGTAACTCATAATGATTTTCAAGAATGATTGGACTAATTCACAGCTCCACCAAGCATATTAGCATGCTTGTTTCCTTGTGACATTTCCACAACTGATTGTTGCTATCTTTTACCTAATTTCTTTTCTACATTTTCTTCATATACTTGAGGATGGCTGTCCTGCCCTCCATAACTCTTCTCTTTTCTAGGTTAAACATCCCTAGTTCCTTCTGTAAATCCTTGAATAATGTATTTTTTAGTCTGCTTGCTGTTCTGGCCAACCTCTCTTGCATGTGCCCCAATGCACAAGTTTCCTTCCTAAAAAGTGGAACTCAGAACTGAATATCACCAGAACCAGAACCTTCCTTCCATTGGACATTGGATTTCTGTTTATGCTGCCCAAGATTGCAATGACATTTTTGGGTTATGTCACCATATGTTGAAACATTTGAGCATGTAGTCTCCTAAAATTCATAGTTCCTTTTCTTATAATCTATTGCCTAATCATGCCTCTTTCATCTTATATTTGTAAAGTTGATTGTTTGAACTTGCTTTAGGGAGGTAAATTTCAGTTCAGATAGAGACAAAGCTTTCAATAATTTATTAGAAATAAACAAAATTGGGCAGCCAGATGGCACAGTGTATAGAGCACCAGCCTGGAGTCAGGAGGACCAGAGTTCAAATTTGGCCTCCGACACTTGACACTTACTAGCTGTGTGACCCTGGGCAAGTCACTTAAACCCAATTGCCTCACAAAAAAAAAAAGAAAAAAGAAAAAAAAGAAATAACAAAATAGAATGGAAGTAGTAGGTTTCTTTCTCTTTATGTGTATAGAGGACAAGAGATTATATTATATCTATCTGCTCCCCTTAAATATTGTTTTGTCTAGGGGATATGATTGGTTTCATCTCTGTCATTTCTGGGGGGAGAGGGACTCCAAGATTTATATTCAAGGCTTGGACCACTTTCCCACCTAATACCAGTTCCACAATGAACATATATAATAAATAGCAAAGAAACCCATTTGTCCAAATCATAGCAAAACAGATATTAAATAAGGTTTACATAGGAGAACATATATCAGATGATACAGAGTGAAGGAGATCCCCTGCTGGGAACAGACAAGCCCAGCTCAACCAAGAGCGTCCTTGATTTTACACAAGGGCAAACTCCCTGAAGTTTCTATATTAGCAAGCTGAAAATAGGGACAGGATGGAAACTACAGCCTCCTCTCATGTCTTCCCAGGTCTTTTCTTTTAGTAACCCGAAGTGGAGTTGACCTTCTTGAAACTGGAAGCCACCTTGAGGCTCAAAGAAAACTTAAAGCTTCACCAGTCCCAAAGGAGGAGCGTCTCAGAGGCAAGAGACTGAGAACTAAACTCTTACCCTCTCATTAACTCCACCTAACCCCTCAAATAAGACAGGGCTCCACTCCACTAATAAGGAGAGAGTCCATAGCAATGGGCTCTCGGGACAGAGGTTACTTTCCAAAATCTTTATGGAGAGACTAGATGACACCTTGTCAGCAAGATTGCAGAGGTGCCAGTATGCATTGGATTGATAAATTCTTCCAACTCTGAGATTTCATGATTTTGTCATTTTGTAAATAGGAGAGGTCTATTATTCAAAGAAAGTTCATGAGTCTTGGAGTCAGTGCATCTGGCTTAGAGTCCCCACTCACAGCCATATGAATATGGGAAAGTCATTTCACTTTCTGGATCTCTGTGATAAATAGAGATTCAATTAAATATGGGTTTGTTAAGTAATACTACATTCAAGGCAATGTACTAGTTGCTATGGGATAAAAACAAAACAAAATAATCTTTACCTTTAAACATGTTGCATTCTGCTGGGATAATGATCTTTGAACTAAAATCATAGAATCTCAAAGTCTGGAAGAGGCCTCAGAGATGATGTCATGCAATTATAGAGGAGACTCTAACATCCCCCGTGAGTTCGTATACAAACTTTTCTTGAAGATCTGAAATGTGGAGAAGTTACTTTCTCCAAATATAGTCCATTCTATTTTTTAAAAGTATGCTTGTCTTGCAAAATTGTGAGGATAAAATGGAGAAGATACAAGGGTAGGCTGGAGCCACGTTTCTAAGGATCCGGAAGAACCAGTTGTTATATTTTCAGTATAGAAATTTACACCTTGGAAATCAGCAAATGCTGCAAATCATGGCTGGATTGCTTCTGTTGATTGTCTCGACTTAAGAAAATGTTAGAGAAAATGCTAATAATGAAGATTAAAATTAAAATATGTCCTTAGTACATTTTGTGTCATTTTTTCAAACATTTACCAGCATACCACTGTAAAGATATCATGTTGAAAAGTGCTTTGTAAATGGTAAAGTGGCCATATGAATATGAGCTATCATTCATGAAATAAAATGACAAATAAGGTCATTTAGAGAAAGATCTGTATCCACTCCATCAGTGTTGAGAGAAAATAGCAGTTTTACTGAAATAATAGAATGTCCATGGTCATGACTGGCCCGGGTTTTAGCTGCCATACATCAAATTTGGTGAGTAAATTTGAGATCCTTTTAGGCAATGCCAACAATCATGATCACACGGTAGATGATTTGGTATAGGAAATGTCCTCTTGTCTTCACTTATTGCCTCCTGAGACACACACTTCTGCTTCTCTGACAGTCCTATTGTGGACTACTTATTCACTCAGAGAAGCAGAGGTGAATGGAAGCTGACAGCATGCTTTAGCCTAAATTGCAAAGACATTGTCTGGCTATTCAAGGCAAAACCTGAGTTTACATAACTGCCCAGCATTACTTCTGGTTATGTAAAATGGGAATGAATATCTCAATCCTGGATCAAAAGCTTCCTCCACATGAATGGTTCAGTTAGAAGGAAAAAACACAACAAGGCTGAACTGTGCCAATGAAAGCATGCCTCAGTTCACATTCTGCTTTGTGAAAGAGCAGAAAGACACATGGGGAGTGTGCATGGGGCATATTGGGACATCAGATCAGTGGAAAAAAAAATAAGCATGGAAAATGTGGGGGAGAGCAAAAGATGAGTCAAAAGCGCGATACTCAATCATGAGGACCTGGCAAGCTTTCAAGGTAAGCTTTACAAAAGGGGAAATGAAATTCTCGACCAAATGGTCTAAAAATCAGGAAGCTAAAATTAAGTTTTGGTCTGATCAGTCCAATTCAGTATAACTCAAACAGTATTTAATGAGAGTCTACCCTGTGCCTAGGCCTGAGCTAGATGATTTTAAGGAGCTAACAGAAACCTATGATCTAATGACTAATCTCAAAAAATTTAGAATTTTTTTTTTAAGGAGAAAAGACTTGCATATGCAAGAAACAGAGTAATCCAAGGCAAGATTTCATAGTCAAAATGAATAGAACCACTGGCTGAACTGCATGATGTAGACAAGAAGTGCTGAGCTGTCTAGATGGGGAGAGATCAATGTGGGCTAGAGTTTGGGACAAGGAAAAACAAGTGGACTTTTAAGATTAGGTAGGATCTGGAGAGGTAGAAAGAGGAAGGCATGATGGTATGAATGAGCATGGAGTGCGCTGAAAACAGTGAGGAGAGACTGGCCTGGCAGAAATGGAGGATTTCTGTTAGGAAGTAGTGAGAGAAGGGTGGTGGAATGCCCAAAACAGCAAATTTGGAGTCAGAGGATCTAGGTTCAAATCTGAACCTTGCTACTCACTGCTGATGTGACCTATACATGACGTATTACTTCTTTAGACCTAGGTAGGCTTTTTACACTTGTTTCTGCCAAATGTTCCACCAATAGTCGAATATTCTTTTTTCTCTTGTTGTTGTTGTTTAGTCATTTCAGTCAAATCCAACTCTTTGTGACCCCATTTGGAGTTTTCTTTGCAAAGATACTGGAGTGGTTTCTTTTTCCAGCTCATTTGACAGATGAGGAAACTGAGGCAAACAGGATTAAGTGACTTGCCCAGGGTTACTTGGATTGGTTACAGGATTAAGTTACTTGCCCAGCTAATAAATTTCTTTTTTTTTTTTTTTTTTTGGTGGGGCAATGAGGGTTAGGTGACTTGCCCAGGGTCACACAGCTAGTAAGTGTTAAGTGTCTGAGGCTGGATTTGAACTCAGGTCCACCTGAATCCAGGGCCGGTGCTCTATCCACTACGCCACTTAGCTGCCCCATGCTAGTAAGTTTCTGAGGCCAGATTTGAACTCATGAAGGTGAGTCTTCCCGACTTCAGGCCAGGTACTCTATCCATTCTATCTAGTGCACCACCTAGCTTCTCTACTGTCATTCTGAACTTTCTTGTCCAATAATTCTATTAATGTGTTTTCCCCCCATATTTGAAAAAGACTGTTCCTAATGTTTGTTGAAGTCTTTCCCTTCCTTCAAGACCCAAGTCAGGGGCCCTTAATTAAACATTTCCTAATCTTCCAAGCGAAAATAATATTTCCCTTCTTTAATTTCACCTAGCCCTATTTTGATCTTATTGTTTTGGTGTAACTGAATCTCTCTACCCTATAAATTCCTTAAAAATATATAAATTAGAGGCTACAAAGTCATAAGGCACAAAGCCTGTAATGCAGCAAAAAGATAATAGGGCTAATATGGAAGGGAGGGCAATAGGCTTTGTATATCCAAATGTAATATACATATCAGTACTTTATTTAAATGAACAAGCTACATTATTATAAGGTTACATTTTCTTTGCTAAAGCTACTAAACTTTTTTTTTTCTGATAAAAGTATTTTTTTTTCAAGTTACATGTAAAGATAGTTCTCAACATTTGTTTATACAAGCTTTCCAATTTCAGATTTTCCTCCCTTCCTCCCCTCCCTCCCTCTCCCCTAGACAGCAGGTAATCTGATAAAAAATATGGAACACTTCACGAATTTGCGAGTCATCCTTGTGCAGGGGCCATGCTAATCTTCTCTGTATTATTCCAATTTTAGTATATGTGCTGCTGAAGTGAGCACTAAAGTTACTAAACTTAAAGCAGACCAGTTATCAGAAAAGGTTCGTGACTAGAATGTAAATCCATTGTTTCAAAGGTCGTTCCAACAGGCATTTGGGGTCAGCACTTTCGGAGAAAATCAAGAGGAGTTAATGGACTTAAAAGTTTAAAAAGAAAACTCTCTAGAAGAGAGAGAGACACACACACACACACACACACACACACAGATACAGAGAGATAGAGAGAGACAGAGACACAGAGACAGAGACACAGAGACAGAGACACAGAGACAGAGACACAGAGACAGAGAGAGGAGCAAAAACTTTGTTTAGAGAACTGCCTTGACTCTTTTATGAAGAAACGTTATAAGTAGAATTTTATGAAGAGTAAATCTGTTGAGAGACTGTTCAGATTGAAGACTTAAGAGAAACTGAAGAGTATATGTTCCTTTCCTTGTTAGAGAGAAGCCAGAAAGAAGATGGAGGGATTTTCTATCATAGGAAACTATTGTAACCTTTATCTTGTGAAGAGAATGAAGAAAATTATTGAGAAGAGACTTTATTTGGTGTCTTAAGTGAATTGAATGGAGTCAGTTTGCATTTCAGAACTGAAGAGAATCTACCATTACAGTGATGGTTTAAGGTGATTTTGGCTGTCATTTTTATTGTAGCTAAGACATTATAAACATTTATCTATTTTTTATTGTCTTCATAGTTAATAAATTATATGCAAGATGTCTCCAAAGCATTTATGCAGTTTTAAGTTATTAATGCTTAAAACTGTACTGTTGCCTAAATTCAGAGTGTCCTAAAAATCTTTATTCATTTTTAATTTTTATGGATATCCTCTATTTAGTCACTTTAGCATTTAATCTTGGGAGATTAGTTATTATTATAGATGCACATATAATACATATTTATTCATATAAATAGATATATGGGCAATTATGAGCAAATTCATTTCTCCAGTTTATTAGGTTAATAATGCTTGATGACCCTGGATGGACTGGGGGCTCAGAGTTTAGTTGATTAATTGAGAGAGGGTGAAATTTAGTAACTAATGAGGAAATATCTGAACATGCCCCTAGATTACTCTAGAACTCTGGATGATGAGATTAAATATGGGAATGAAATCAAGTAGCAGGCTGAGAGACCTACAAAGGAGAGATAGATGTTATGTACTTTATTACCTTAAGCTATGATTATTGTTGTTTAGTTAATTAGTCATGTCTGACTCTTTGTGACCCCATTTGAGGTTTTCTTGACAAAGATACTGGAGTGGTTTGCCATGTCCTTCTCTAGCTCATTTTGCAGACATGGAAACTGAGGAAAACAGAGCTGAGTGACTTACCCAGGGTCACATAGCTAGTAAGTTACTGAGGCTGGATTTGAACTCAGGTCCTCCTGACTTTAGGACCAGTACTCTATCCACTGGGCCACCTAGCTACTTCTATGCTATGATTACTTATTTCATTTTATATCATACTTAGTGGCTTGCACTGTAGTATCATTATAACCATGTGAAAACCACAGTTCTGCGACTACCAGTGATTTATAAATGTTGGGGAGGTTGATTAGGGGAGCTCCCTGATCAATTTGCTGAATGTGCTTCTTCCTCTATGGTATATGTACAATCCCATGGGTATCTTTTTAGGAAGATGAAGATAACACAGAAATGGATTCTAATGAATATTATGACTGGCTTACTGAAACTTCTGAGGGATGGTCAGCTTAAAACCATTATTATTTTCCAGTTAGCCTATCATCTTGAGGCAGCCTCTTCTCACTGAAAACTGAACTGGTGTTTTCTTTGTTTTCTTAACTAGGGACCATTGAACTCATCCATATTCAGTAGGGGAAGAGGTATACTCAGTAAATTGATTAGCTCCCTTTTGCTAGCAAGAGGGCATATAAACCACTGAGTGTAAAATGATAAGATTAGACAATAGAGCCATTTTTTTTTTCTTATGACACTGGCCTCACACAGGCCAGTAACTGACTCCAGGTATTTTCACTGGCAAGTCCCTATTCCAAGAATTCTCCTTCTCTCTCATAATCTCTGTTTTCTGTTTTCCTTGACTTCCTTCAAGTCTCAGGTAAAATCCCACCTTTTGTAAGAAGCCTTTTCCAGTTTCCCTTAGTGCTAGTGCCATCTCTTTTTTTTTTTTTATCTCCAGTCTATCCTATACAGTATATATTTTGTGTATATAGTTACTTGCATGCTATCTCCATTAGACTGTGGGTCTGTTGAGAACAGGAATTATTTTTTTAAAGTTTATTTTTTTATTTTAATAAACATTTTTATTTAAAGTTTGAGTTCCAAATTCTATCACTACTTCCCTCTCTCCTGTCTCCCTTCCCTGAAGTGGTAAGCAATCAGATATAGGTTATACATGTGCAATTATGTAAAATATTACCTTATTAGTCATTTTGTATAAGAAAACTTGAATAAAAGAAAAAATAAAAGAAAGTGAAAAATAGTATGCTTCAGTCTATGTTCTATCAATATTGGCTTTTTCTTTGGAGATGGACAGTATGCTTCATCATTAGTCCTTTGGGATTGTCTTGGATCATTGTATTACTGAGAATACTTAAGTCATTCACAGTTCTTCACCAAACAATATTGTCATTATTTTGGCCAATGTTCTGCTGGTTCTGCTCACTTCACTATACATCAGTTCATATAGATCTATCTAGGCCTTTCTGAAACCATCCTGCTTGTCTTTTCTTATAGCACAATAATATTCCATTACCATCATATACCATAGCTTGTTTAGCCATTCCTCATTTGATGGGCATCCCTTTGATTTCCAATTCTTAGCCAGCACAAAAAGAGCTGCTATAAATAGGTCTTTTTCTCTCTTTTGGGATGTCTTTGGAATATAAACTTAGCATTGGTATTGCTGGATCAAAGGGTATGCACAGTTTTATAGCTCTTTGGTCATAGTTCCAAATTGCCCTCCAGAATGGTTGGATCAGTTCACAACTCCACCAACAGTAGATTAGCATCCCAGTTTTCCAATATCCCCTTCAAAATCCAACATTTTCCTTTCTTGTTGTATTAGCCATTCTGATAGGTATGATGTGGTACCTCAGAGTTGTCTTAATTTACATTTCTCTGATCAATAGTGATTTAGAGCATTTTTTTATATGACTATAGATAACTTTCATTTCTTTGTCTGAAAACTGCCAGTTCATATCCTTTGATCATTTTTCAATTGGGGAATGACTTGTATTTTAATAAATTTGACTTGGTTCTCTCTCTATATATATATATATATTTGAGAAATGAGGCCTTTATCAGTGATACTTATTATAAAAATTCTTTGTCAATTTTCTGCTTTCCTTTATAATTTTGGTTACATTGCCTTTGTTTGTACAAAAGCTTTTTTTTTTTTTTTTGCAGGGCAAAAAATGTTAAGTGACTTGCCCAGGGTCACACAGCTAGTAAGTGTCAAGTGTCTGAGGCCAGATTTGAACTCAGGTACTCCTAAATCCAGGGCCAGTGCTTTATCCACTGTGCCACCTAGCTGCCCCCCTTTTTTTGCAGGGCATTGAGGGTTAAGTGACATTCCCAGGGTCACACAGCTAGTAAGTATCAAGTGCCTGAGGCTGGATTTGAATTCAGGTCCTCCTGAATCCAGGGCCGGTGCTTTATCCACTGCACCATCCAGCTGTCCTGTACAAAAGCTTTTAAATTTTATGTAATCAAAATTATCTATTTTACATTTTGTAATGATCTTTAGATCTCCTTTGGTCCTAAATTATTCCCCTGTCCATAAATCTGTCAGAGCATTCCATGCTCTCTTACTTTGTTTATGATATCTGTGTAAATCATGTACCCATTTTGACCTTATTTTACTATATGGTGTGAGATGTTGGTCTATACCTAGTTTCTGCCACACTGTTTTCCAGTTTTTCTAGCAGTTTTTGTTAAATAATGAGTTTTTGTACCCTAAACTTGAATCTTAGGGTTTATCATATGCTAGATTACTGTAGTCATTTGCTATAGTATAATTCATACCTATCCTATTCCACTGATCTACTACTCTATTTCTTAGCCAGTATCAGATTATTTTGATAATCATTTTATAGTACTGTCTGAGATATGGTACTAGAATGTGGAGTCTTGGTTTTTTTTTTTATTTTTGTCTTTCAATGTATCCCCAATGCTTAGCATAGTGCCTGGCATATCTAAGTGCTTAATAAATATTTATTGACTTGTTAACTCAGCCTTGGACACTCATTATCTTCATACCTTCCGCGGTCTACTCTCTTCTCTGACTGGAGGGCTGAAAGGTGAAGCACTAAGTTCCTCCCAAAGCCTTCTTTTATAGAAGGTGGGAATTGAACTTTCAGCTCACTTTTCTTTCCATCTGCAGCTCTGTTTGGCTTCTTCCCTTCTAGCCTCCTTTTGTATGATGCCTTCCCCCAGGAGATTGTAAGCTCCTTTAAGGGGTGGGGTCTGTCTTTTTTTTTCTTATTTGTATCCCCAGAATTTAACATAGTGCCTAACACATAATTGGTGCTTAATAAATGTTTATTTTAATTTTAAATTGATTCATGTCCTTGGTAATAGCTTTAATACGCTTAGACAAAAAATGAAGGTGCTCGTATTTTTCTGGAAGATTCCACTGTAAAAAATCAGAAAAGGGTCTGCCTTGCTTCCATTATTTAGAAATAAGAGCAGCAGTAGCAAAATGGGAGAAATGAAGATGGAATTCTTTTGGTAGTGAAATCACTTACAAGTTTACAAAATATTTGGGGGTGGTGCATGCTCTCTCACACAGACATTAGAATCTTTTCAAGGGTTTGGCTTACATTAGCATGGGACCCTGAAATGGAAAGTGTACTTTTTATAGATAGGCAATTAATACTGTAGGTCTCTTTTTAAATGATGTATTCCTCTAGTTAAAAGTACTCACTAATCATATTTGGCCTAATCCTTCAGTACTGCTGTAGTAACTTGTCTTTGGCAATATTAGGAAGTTTTTCTTTGAAATAACAAAGGAAGAAAAGATTCCAGATCAGAGGAAAAAAATCTCAACCTTATTCATTTCTCAAGAAAGTAGGATACTGAGAAATCAGAATGGGGCTCATTGAAATCCCTACATAATCCTATTAGGTTCGACCTAGTCTCCTACCAAGTCTTTACTTTATCTGGAAGGTGAGGTGATAAGTAGAATGTTAACTCCTTTAGGAAAGGGACTATTTGTTTTCCCCTTTGTATTCTCAATTAAGTTGCTTAGGACTATTTTCTAAAATAGTGACCTGCACATACTAGGTACTTTTTGAGTTAGATTGAATTGAAATTGAATTTTTGTTTTCTTCTCTCTATACTCTACATAGCCTTTGCTGGAGGGGATGACAAAGTCAAAGGAGGCATGAAAAACATTTTAGGATTCTGAGGACAAAGAAAAAGCAGGATACTGAAGGTCTGGATAATACACAGACTGGATAGTAAGCTCTGGAATAATCAAGAGTTGTATTTGAAATGTATTGTTAATTCAGAAGACTGCCAGATGGTTCAACTCTTCTATGAAAACCCAATCTAATGGTATTTATACACAGAGTGAAGTGTGGTTTTTTTTTTAAACAATTGAGGGTTTTAATTCCAGCTTAGATAGATAGACTGTAATTTAAAGCTATTAAGAATGGCTCAGCCTTCAAAGCAAACTCCAGATTGTTTAATTAGTCATGCAAACCACTGACTGTTACCCATAATACAAGAAACTAAACTGTTTATTAGTTTTTTGAGCTAAATTAAGCCCCCCTTCATGTTTTCATACAGGCTAAAGTCCATTTTACTTTTGAATCTCTGCATTCACAGCAAATTGTGTTTACAATGAAAAATCTGCTTTTTAAAAATATAAAATCAGAAAAATCTGATTTTTTAGGAATATAATAAACTTAGCGATGATTAATCATAGATATTTTTATAGTGAGGAGTAGGTGGGAAAGAAGTTGTCATTAAGGAAGTATCTTCTAGATGACACTGACAAGAAAGTATCACTTAACTCAGGGCTCAAAAGCCCATCATTTTAATACTAATTTGTGCTGATATTATAAGACTAAGATTGATGGAATAAATACTGCAAGGGAAATCAAAATTGCAGACTACACAAAGAATCCAGATACTTCAGACAGTTCTAGTGTGTGTGTGCGTGTGTGTGTGTGTGTGTGTGTGTGTGTGTGTGTGTGTAGGGGGTATTCAAGACAACACATGCGATATCTTGCCATAATTTGAGGTATGGGAGGGACCTTTGGTGACTTAAGGGCTGGTCATTACTCCTAGCTCACACATGTCTAGGCATAGCATTTATTTTTATTGAAAAATATTGTGAAAGTTAAAAAAAATCCCTTTTACTGTCTCTGAAAGACAATGTAAGGGAAAACAATCCTCTTCTCAATAATTCTCTGGAACTCAGCAGAGATGTGACAAAAGCTCTTTTATTTCCTTCTCATGGGAAGGAGGCACCCTACTGTGCAGCTAGTGGGTGCAAAGAAAGGGGGCTTGCAGGCCCTGTTTTAAATCCTAGTACCTAATGTGAATGGACCCTCCCCTTTTTCATCATTGGTCTGATTACTCAAGGGTTACAATCTATACGCAAAAACTAGCTAATCAGAATGGAGTATTCCCATCCCTCTTCCTTATATGGGCACAACCCAGCAGTGGACCTTATTTGTCCTTATATGGACACAACTCAGTAGCAGACCTTATTGAGACCAGGGCTCCTTGAATGATGTGATTTTGTTGGGGATGGGGTGGAGGGGAACTGAGACCTTTGTCCTAAAAACAGGTCAGGAAGAGTATGATTGACTGTTACATCCCCATTGAGAAGAGACAACTACCCATTCTCTTACAGACAATATTATTTCTTAGGATATGAGATGGCTTTTGCCTTCCTTTATAGCCCCAGGATTTAGAAAAGTGCCTGGCACATGGTAAACACTAAAAAATACTTATTGATGACTTGATAAATTTAATCTTTCAATTCATTTTCCAAAGTACCCATTAAGTACCATTTACATGTATAAGAAAAAGAAAAGAGGAGGCTAGGAAAGAGATAGGAGAGAAAATTCATTCTAGCTAAAAGATTTCTCAATCCTTCCTGTTATCCTTGTTGAGAAAGTTTACAATGTCTCTAAAGTGATCTTTTTTCTACGTTATCTTTAATATTCCTTTGTTGCCATATATCTTACTTTCTTGATATTTTATGTGACATCTGTAGCTCATTTTTTTTTCTCAGTAGGGAAATAATGTTTCTGGGGGTAGTTTCCCTTGGTGCCAGTAATATGATTATTCTCTTCAAGAGATTACTTCCACCTCTGGAGACCTTGTTTTGGGGCATAGAAGTCAGATGGTGGACACAGGAATATAAAGAATGGCAAGAATCCCTGCAAGTCCAGAAACCAAGCATAGTTTTTCAATATAGAAACTGTCCTTGTCCCTGGCTACTTGTTTGGGGATCTGAAGGAGGAAATAATGGCTCTCACTTTTAGATTTGCATCTTGTGGAGCTCTAGGCACAGTGCATTTTGCATTGTAGATGGACTAGTTTCTTCTCCACAACTCTTTCCCAGGTAAACCTGGTTGAGTATAATTAGGCAAGAACATTAGCATCTACCTGATTAAAAACTTGAACAAACCAGATGGGCATTAAGGGCCAAGTTCATAGCCTTGGTTCTACATTTTACATTTTCACACACTACTCAAACTTAAGATAGTAGACACAAATTAGGTAATATTTAGATGCAAGCCGGGAGACAGCAAAGTAGTGTACCTTACTGGACTCTTTGAGTTGCTCTGTATTAACACCAAAGATAGGTTCTTTAAAATGTTGCTCCTTGGTGTCCACCTTAACCAATGAAGTCTTACACCATCCAATTTAATACAGGAGTAGTTTCAAATATATAACTTATCTTTTGATTCACGTCCACAGAGCCACTGTCATATAATCGTGATTCTTTTTCACAATCCTCCCACCTATCTATTAACAAGGCTTTTTGTTAGGAGTCATTTGAGAAGGATATTAGATCCAATTTTCTGTCAGATACATTTGTCAGATGTAGCTCTAGCTCAACTCAAGACATCAGATTAGCAAAGGAACCCATAAGAATTCTGTTTATTTGTTTGCTTTAATGTAAATTAGGTATATGGTAGGGTAGAATAAGGAATCCTTTTTGCCAATTCAACAACCAATTCTCTTGTAGCTCTGGACTTCAACTCCAGAAAACCTGGGTTAGAATCTCACCTCAAACACTTACTAGTTGTGTGGCCCTGGACAAATCATGTAACCTGAGAAGCAGTTTCCATAGCTATAAAATGAGAAAAATAATAACACCTATCTCACAAGATTGTTCTGAGGATCAAGTGAAATGTATGAATCTTAACTGCTTTGCAAATCTTTTTTTTGTTTGTTTGTTTTTTTAGTGAGGCAATTGGGGTTAAATGACTTGCCCAGGGTCACACAGCTAGTAAGTGTCAAGTGTCTGAGGCCGGATTTGAACTCAGGTACTTCTGACTCCAGGGCCGGTGCTCTATCCACTGCGCCACCTAGCTGCCCTGCTTTACAAATCTTAAAGTACTACATAAATGTCAACTAGAATTAATTATTATTATAGTCATTTGCAAGTTGAATGTTGATTGAAAGACCTTCTCCCATGACATTGTTCATTATCTGTAAAATGCTAAGGCAAATCTGTGATATCTTTGGTTCAAAGATGCTATTTAAATACAACATATGCTCTTGCAAGAATCTGTACTCTATAGTATCCCTTTTAGTTATTGTTGCAGATTGTACCTACATCATGTCAAAAAAAAAAGATTGGTGTCAGTTTAGTCAATCAACAAATTCAGTGGTTTTAGAACTGAGTTAAAATGGTTCTTTAACTGAATTAACTTTTTTTTGTGATTGAGTGATTGGTCAGAATAGGCTTAGGACTCTCATTTTGAAATTGAATATTTTCTCACTGGACTAATTTTGGGATTGCCAAACAATTTTAAGAGAAGCTACTTTTAAATTCCCTGAATCCTTTGGATAATTGAAATGCAATGCTGATGGGAAAGTCCCTCAGTATGTTTATGAATTGATGGTATAGGATGGCATATACGAGACACAGAGTCTTGGGGGAGCAACAAGTAGGTGGGAAAAGTTAATGTTTTTGAGTCAGAGTTTGATGGGGTTGAGGGTGGAAAGAATCTCAAACTTTATTATTGTTATTATTATTATTATTTATTAAGGTTATTTATCCTCTCTTAGTCTCAGCTTCCTCACTGGTAAAACGAGGAAGTTGAACTAGATGATCTTTTTTTTTTTTTTTTTAGTGAGGCAATTGGGGTTAAGTGACTTGCCCAGGGTCACACAGCTAGTAAGTGTTAGGTGTCTGAGGCCGGATTTGAACCCAGGTACTCCTGACTCCAGGGCCGGTGCTCTATCCACTGCGCCACCTAGCTGCCCCCAACTAGATGATCTTTAAGGTTTTTTCTTAGTGTTATTGGGAGTACCAAAGGGGAGAGGGAAAGATGGGTCACTGAATTCCCAGTCTTGAGAATGTTTGGGTTGGATGAACTTGCTTCTGGACATAAGTGAGGATGTGGAATGGAAAGATCTTGCACTCTACTCCATAGCATGTTCAAGTATTCTCTATCTCCTGTCTCCTTATGGTATGGTAAAGTATTTTAGTTGACTGCTGAGTCTGAACTAAAAGTACACATGAAAAGCCTCAACAGAGAAGTTCATGTTCTTTCCTTTTTGTGGGCCCTGAGGTCTAAGGATGATTATATGAACTCTGGAGAGAGGATTGGGATGGATGGGTGGGGAATGGAAAATGTCTTTCCCTCCAACAGAGCTGGTATGTGAGCAGATGGCTTCCTAGGCAAGCCTGTATCTGAAATGGAGCTTCTTCTCATTTGTGTCTTTTGTAAAAATCCTTGTGAATCTTGGAAAGGTCAAAGGAGCAGAGGTCTAGTAATGGAAGTCTATATCAGTTTGCTATAGGAAGGAAAGATTATTTTCTTTTAATTTCTCTTTTAGTGGCCAATAAAAAGGCCTTATCATCACCCAAGCTCTGTAGTAGAGAGCCTAGTCCCCCCATTCCATGTCATCACAAACTTTCAGAAGTGGGCCTCTCTCTCTCTCTCTCTCTCTCTCTCTCTCTCTCTCTCTGTCTCTCTCTCTCTCCCTCTCTCCCTCTCTGTCTCTGTCTCTCCCTTTCTCTGTCTCCCTGTCTCTCTCTCTCTCTCTCTCTCTCTCTCTGTCTCCCTCCCCCACCTCCTCTTTCTCTGTGTATGTCTTTACACCCCCACACCCCCACAAATGGTCCTTCATTGTCTAGCCCCTTCATTACAGAAACATAACATTTATTTTTTTTTTTAGTGAGGCAATTGGGGTTAAGTGACTTGCCCAGGGTCACACAGCTAGTAAGTGTTAAGTGTCTGAGGCCGGATTTGAACTCAGGTACTCCTGACTCCAGGGCCGGTGCTCTATCCACTGCTCCATCTAGCTGCCCCTGAAACATAACATTTTTTGATTCCATGACTGAATTGGGGGAAAGGAGTCAGTGTTTCCAACTGTCTTCCTCCCTGTTTGAAATTCTGATAGAGTGTCAAGAAAGAGAGGAAGATGAAAGAATGGAAACAACTGACTTTGAGGTTTATCAAATAAAGATACAAATAGAACTTAGTCTACCAACCTAATTTAGGGGCTGTTGGGCTAAATCAGCTCCTTTCTGTACAAGAATGCTATGGTCCTTTCTCCTAGCCCCATAGAAATTTCCTCTCTTAGCTAGGAGTAGGTGCTAGATGCAGAGCTGCAATGGAAATGGGGAAAGATGGCAATTATTTTTATCCAGGAATATCTTTTTTTTTTTTCTTGGGGAAATGACTATGATATTCTAACAGCAAAAATCATCATTTCAGTCTTTTGGTGACCAAACTTTATTCCCTTTGCTTGCAATGTGCATATGAGTGGAGTCAAGATATGTGAAAGGGTTTAGGGGCAGTGTACTGTCCTCTTAGAGTGATGCCCTCTTTCTGAGCATATACTTTTAAGTTTACTCTGCGTTATTAACAATTTTTATCACTTTCTCAAATCTAGACAATCAACAAGAGAGTAAATCAATTCCTGATTTGTAGTTTGCCTATTTCCAAGGTCCAAAATTTATCAGTTAGCTCTCCTGATCTGGCATCTGACATTGTGGATAAGCTAATTGTTTTCTAACCTTGTTTCGCAGTCTCCTTGCTTTGGTACATTTGCATAGGCCATCCCGGTTTGTTCTTATTTTATCTCTGCTTACAGAAATCATTCTCTATCTTCTCCATTCTCCAAGGCTTTATCTGATGGCATCTTTCTCCAACGTGATCTCTCTCTGATTAAATTTTCCTAGAGGGTGTTAGATTTCTTCTTTTGATTCAATGGAACTCTTATTAGGTCCCTATTGCATGTCAAGGAATTGCATTAGATTTGAGGACACAGAAACAGAAACAAAATAGCCTCTACTCTCAAGGTGGTCATAGTCTTTTTTGTCCATTTCCTTTCTACCTTCATATCTATGGACATGCCATGTTCTCTTATTAGTCTGGAAGTTCCTTGCAGGGAGAAAATGTGTAATTTTCATCTTTAATCCACAGCTATTTAATCTATACCTTTAATCCAAAACTATGTGCTTTGCACACAATAGGCACTTAATGTTTATTGAATTTTCTCTTTCTTTCTTTCTTTCTTTCTTTCTTTCTTTCTTTCTTTCTTTCTTTCTTTCTTTCTTTCTTTCTTTCTTTCTTTCTTTCTTTCTTTCTTTCTTTCTTTCTAAGATGCATATGGCTAAAACAATATTGAAACCCGCCTGCTTGGAGAGTAAAGAATTGTCTCTATTCAATTATTCCCTTGGTATGTACCATCACAATTTTCAGGACAATTTGTAAAGTATAAAAATCTGAGGTGCTCTGGGAAGGAAAGCACATGAATACATTTATAAGATTATTATAGTTGATTAAATATAATAAGTTTGTGAAGCTCACTGGTTAAGTCTAATGTACCATGGTTGATGTAGGTATAGCTCAATAGTTTGAAAAAGGAAAAGGAATCAGTTAAAAAATAATGTAAGCAGTAGCTCTTGGCTTTGCTGTTGATTTATTTCCTTTACGCTTGGGCAAGTCATTTAACCTCTGCATTCACATTTCCTTACCACTAAAACGGGGATGATGAATTTACAGGTATGCAGCATAAATTAATCGATACCAGCAAATTACTATATAAATGCTGAATGACATTTGGGAAGTTGTGCAGGACTTTGAATGACCCCAAGCTGTCCTCTGCAACAAAACATCATCTTTTGAATATCAGTATTCTTCCAATGACTTTACATGATTGTGAATCATGGGATTTTACAAATCTATAAAGTGGGTTGTAGAAAACTGAACCATTTCTGAATGGTCTTAGAATTTTGGAATGAAATGGAAAACCTTTAGTAGTCCTTCTTGATGAAAGCAGGTTGGGGTGGGGAAAAGTTTATTTAAATAACAAAGAGCTTCCATTTCTGGTCTCTGGCTGTAACTCTAAGTTGGCAAGATGTGACTTCACTGAGGGGAGATGAAGGATAGAGTCCTTTTCTAATCTGGTATCAAATAGGCAGTTCCACTCATATGACAGCTAGTGATGGGGGCTACAACTAAGTGAGCTTATGGTTGAGTAGGGATAAATTAACTATTCCATACCCGATTTATATTGTACATTGAATACATTTTTGTTTATCCCTTTCTGGGGATATTCAAGGCTTGTGAACCATAAAGGTGTCATGAAAGAAATATATACACCTACATATGCATATACATATACATACATGTATATGTGGTCTAGATTTGTGATTATATTCATTTTAGGAAATCCCACTGAGAAAATTATCTGTATAATGGAAGAAGACAAGCACCTGTTCTGCAATTTATAGTTTTAGAGAATTATCTGGGGCAATGAAAGGTTAATTGTCTTGGCTAGGGTCATAAAGCAAGTATGTTTCAGAGATAGAACACAAACCTATATCTTCTGGATGCTTTCTTTTCATTCATCATGGAAAGGTTGCTTCTTTCAGGTTGTGTTAAAGGCTGAAAAAAAAACTGTAGTAGGGAAAAGGCTAATGCTTTACTGATCAAAAAGTTTGTGAGACAGTGATGCAGGGACAGCAAAAGATAAACACATGGTCAGTGATGCACTGATACCCACAGGATATAAAACGACTAAAAGGAAGGCCCCTAGCATGTTGCATAGATACTGTATAGAAATCTTAGAGAGGAAAATGATAAGAAATCACACAGAATGAGAAAAAAATGAATGGATTGCAATATGTACCATTTTAAGGAGGATGCACATTAAACATCAATTGGGTTGGAAAGAAGGTAGAAGAATACTCCAGATAACATTCTCCCAAGTGATGTTTTTCCCCAACAATGACATAATAAATAAATTATTACCAAACCCAACAGTGATGTCACAAAACTCTGCGCTAGTTTTATTCAGTTGAGAGCCAGGGACTTATATTGGAGGTCCAGATAGGAAATTAGCTACCTCCTGCAATGTTTCTCTGTTTAATGCCATGTGTTTGCAGAGCTAATTGAAGATGTCAAGTAGGACAGCACAAATATTTACAAAAGCCACGTTTTAAAGTGCTTATTTTAAAAAATCAAACTTGAAAACATGTGTTGAACATTTTATAGGACTTGGAACAGAAAAGATGGCCTTTTATTTAATCTTTCTTATTCTATTTGGATTGTACCCAGCTTGTTATACCCTTTGAAGCACTTTTTGAGAGTTGTAGCAAATACCACAGAGCATATATGTTATCAAGAGTGGATCTTGTAATCTAAGTGAAACTTTGATGAGAATAAATGTTTTCAGATATTCTAGTAATCTTAAATAAATGATACAAGTTCATGGTGTTAATAAAAAGCACTAAATCAGTCAAATAGCTTGGCTAACTTCCGAAACTTCTGAGAGGCTACAATCAGGCATTTATGAATGTCACCAACATTTTAGCCACATTGAGCCTATGGGATTGGTTGGGAAACACACTTTTATGTGTGAACAAAACTATGGGTCAGAAAGATGCCTTAGCCTTTTTGACATTACACAATCAATTTTAATCTAGAGATAGAACATTACAGGCATGTAAAATGGAGAGGGCAGAAAAATTATTAGCATTTGAAAGGGGCAGACATCCACAACATCCACCAGTAGCAAATAAATACTCTAAAGGGTCAGACCCAGTCCTAACTGATATATACCATGTAGCATAATCTTTTAAAAATTATTTGTTTTGTTAAATATTTACCAATGACGTTACTTTAAAAAAAATTTTTTTTAATTGAGTTCCAAATTCTTTTTCCCTCTAGACCCTTCCACATCCATTTAAAAGGCAAGCACTATGATATTTATTAAACATGTGAAGTCATGCAGAACAGATTTCTATATTAGTCATCTTGCAAAAGAACCTCCCCACCCCCCCCAAAAAAAAAAAGAAAAAGAAGTTTAAAAAAGTATACTTCAATCTGCTCTCAGAGTTCATCAGTTGTCTCTCTGGAAGTGGATAATGTTTTTCTTCATGAGTTCTTTGGAATTATCTTGGATTGTTGTATTGATCAAAGTATCTAAATCTTTCACAGTTGATCATTGTTACAATAGTGCTTTTACTCTGTACAATGATCTCCTCCTTCTGTTCATTTCATTCTGCATCAGTTCATATATGTCTTCCCAGGTTTTTCTGAAACCATTTTGGTCATCATTTATTATAGCAAAATAGTATTCCATCAAAATCACATAAAACAACTTGCTTAGCCATTTCCCAATTGATAAGCATCCCTTCAATTCCCAAATTTTTGTCACCTCATAAAGAGATGCTATAAATATTTTTGTACAAATAGGTCCTTTTCCCTTTTCTTTCGTCTCTTTAGGATACAGATCTAGTAGTGGCATTGCTGGGTCCAGGATTATTCACAGCTAAGAGGCCTTTGGGCATAGTTCTAAATCTTTCTCCAGGATGGTTGGGCCAGTTCATAACTCTATCAACAGTGCATTAGTGTCCCAGTTTTTCCATATCTCCTCTTGCATTTGTCATTTTCCTTTTCTGTCATGTTAGCTAACTAGTTGTTTAGAGCATTTTTTCATTTGACCATTGATAGCTTTGATTTCTTCTTCTGAAAACTACCTGTTCATATCCTTTGACTATTTGTCAATTGAGGAATGGCTTTTTAAAAAAATTGTCTCAGTTCCCTATACATTTGAGGAATGAGGTCTTTATGAGAGAAACTTGGTGTAAATTTATCTCCCATTTTCCTCCTTTCCATCTAATTGCATTAGTTTTTTGTTGTTGTTGAGCAAAACCTTTTTATTTTCATATAATTAAAATTATCCATTTTACTTCCTGTGATCCTTCATATTTCTTGTCTGTTCATAAACTTTTCCCTCACTGTAGATCTGACATTTTTCAATGCTCCCTTAATTTAATTATGCTATCACCCTTTATGTCTAAATCATTTATCTATTTTGGCTTTATCTTTGTGTACAGTGTGAGATGTTGGTCTTTGCCTATTTTCTGTCAAAATACTTTCCAGTTATCTTAACAATTGTTGTTGAATGGTGAGTTTTTGCTACCAAAGCTTGGATCTTTGGGTTTATCAAACACTAGATTAGTATGGTCATGTCTTACTGTGTATTGTATACCTAATATATTCCATTGATCTGCCACTCTATTTCTTAGGCAGTATTAGATTGTTTTCTTGATTACCACTTTGTATTATAGTTTGAAATTTGTTACTGCTAGGCTGCCTTCCTTCACATTTTTCCACATTGATTCCCTTGATATTCTTTTTTTTTTTTTTTTTTTTTTTGCAGGGCAATGAGGGTTAAGTGACTTGCCCAGGGTCACATAGCTAGTAAGTGTCAAGTGTCCGAGGCCGGATTTGAACTCAGGTACTCCTGAATCCAGGGCCGGTGCTTTACCACTGCGCCATCTAGCTGTCCCCCCTTGATATTCTTGATCCACATGATTTTTGTTATTTTTCCTAGCTCTATAAAATAATTCTTTGGAAGTTTAATTTAGGTAGCATTGTCATTTTTATTATATTGACTCAGACTATACATGAACGAATAATATGTTTCTAGTTGCTTAGATCAGTCTTAATTTGTGTGAAAAGCATTTTGTAATTGTGTTCATATAGTCCTTAGTTTTGTCTTGGCATTTAGACTCCCAAGTATTTTATATTGTGTTTGGTTATTTTAAATGGAATTTGTCTTTCTATTACTTTCTGCTGTATAGAAATGCTGATGATTTGTGTGGGTTTACTTTATATCCTATAACTTTGCTTAAAATTGTTAGTTGTTTCAACTAGTTTTTTGATTGATTCTTTAGAATTCTCTAAGTATACCATCATGTCATCTGCAAAGAAAGATATTTTGCTTCGCCATAGCCTATTTTATCCCTTCAATTTGTTTTTCTTGACTTATTGCTATAACTAGCATTTCTAGTACAACATTGAATAATAGTGGTGATAATGTTTCACCCCTGATCTTATTGGAAAGACTTCAGGTTTATCTCTGTTACATGTAATGCTTGCTTTTGTTTTTCAGATAGGTACTGCTTATATTAAGAAAGGCTCTATTGATTCCTATGCTTTCTAGTATTTTAATAGGAATGAGTGTTGAAGTTTGTCAAAAGCTTTTTCTGCAACAATTATAATTATATGATTTTGGTTTTTTTTTGTTATTCATATAGTCAATTATGGTTATAGTTTTACTAAAGTCCTGCATTCCTGGTATAAATACTACCTGGCCATAGTATGATCTTTGTGATATATTGCCATAATCTCCTGGCTAGTATTTTATTTAAATTTTTTGCATGAATATTCATTAGGTAAATTGACCTATAATTTTCTTTCTCTCTTTTTCTCTCCCTGGTTTGGGTATCAAAATTATATTTGTGTCATAAAAAGAGTTTGGTAGGACTCCCAATTTTCAAATAGTTTATATAGTATTGGGATTAATTGTTCCTTAAATGTTTAGAAGAATTCACTTATAAATCCAGGTGGTCCTGGGCATTTTTTTTTTCCTGAGGGAGCTCATTTGTGGCTTAATGTCTTTTTTCTAAGATGGGGTTATTTAATTATTCTATTTCCTCTTTTGTAATCTGGGGGGTTTATATTTTTGTAAATATTTATCCATTTAATTTAGATTGTGAGTTTTACTGGGATATAATTGGGCAAAATAACTCCTAATAATTGCTTTAATTTCATCTTCATTGAGGTCCCATACACCCTTTTCATTTTTGATATTGGTAATTTGGTTTTATTCTTTCTTTTTACAAATCAAATTAACCAATGGTTTATTTAATTTATTGTTTTCTTTTTAAAATTAAAACCAGATACTACTTTATGGCTTTGCTCATTTTTTTTTTACTTTAAATTTTATTAATCTCCCCCTTGATTTTCAGGACTTCCATTTTGGCATTAAATTGGGGATTTATTTATTTTTTCTTTTCTTTTTTTAAATTGCATGTCCAATTCATTTATTTGTTCTTTCTCTCTTTTTAAAGTACACATTTAGAAGTAAAATTTCCCTTAAGTACTGCTTTAGCTGCATCTCAAACATTTTTTGGTGTTTTATCTTATTGTTGTCATTCTATTCAATAGTGGATAGAGTGCTGGGATTGGAGTTAGATGAATTCAAACTTGGCCTAAGACACTTACTAGCTGTGTGACCCTGGGCAAATAATTTAACCCTGTCTACATCAGTTCCTCATTTTTAAAATGAACTGTATGAGGAAATGGCATACCACTACAGTATCTTGGCCCAAATAGGGTCACCAAGAGTCAGACACAACTAAAAAATGACTGAACATCATTATCATGAATTATTTTGTAATCTCTCACAACATTTTATTAAATTATTATTATTATTTGCATTATGGTCTAAAAAGGGAGTATTTAATATTTTTGTTTTTCTGCATTTGGCTGTGAAGTTTTTATGTACTAACACATGGTCAATTTTTGTGAAGGTGCCATGTACAGCTGAAAAGGTATACTTTCTATTGCCCTTCAATTTTCTCCAGTGGTCTAACATATCTAACTTTTCTAAGATTTGGTTCTTCTCCTTGGAAGCAGCTATCCACTACTTCCATTTTATGAGTGAATTTATCCCATTCACATTCACAGTTAATGATTAGTAACTTCATCTCCCTCCATCTTATTTTCTTCCATTTATCCTTCTCTCTCTTTTTTTTATTGTGTCCCTCTCTAAAGTTTATTTTGCTTCAGACCACTGCCTTTCTTTATCCATTTTCCCTTTTATTACCCTCCCTGCCCCCTCCTTCTATATGAGGTAGCTAGGTGGTAGAGTGGATAGAGTGTTAGGTGAATTAAATACAAGGCCAACAAGTTAAGAGCTAAAAATTGCTTTTCAAAATCAAATAAGGCTATTAATGGAAAAATTCAGTAAAGAAATGAGAGCAAGGGAAGAAAGGTTTGAAAAAACAATTAACAGCTTAGTAACAAAAATAAAAGGAACAAGAAATATTGAGGAAAATAACTTTTAAAAAGTATAATTCGTCAGGTGGAAAAAGAGATCTCGCTGAAGAAAAATCTTTAGAAATTAGAATTGGGAAAGTGGAAGCTAATGACTCCATAAGACAACAGGAGCCAATAAAACAGTCAAAAGAATTTTAAAAATAGAAGAAAACTTGAAATATTTAATTGGAAAAACAACTGACCTGGAAAATAGATTGAGGAGAGATAATTTAAGAATTATCAGACTACCTGAAAACCACAATCAATGAAAGAACCTAGACATTCTTCTTCTTCTTCTTCTTCTTCTTCTTCTTCTTCTTCTTCTTCTTCTTCTTATTATTATTATTATTATTATTATTATTATTGTGGGGCAATGAGGGTTATGCCACATAGCTAGTAATCATCAGTCTGGTTACAAACACACAAAGAACATTGAAAAGTAGTCCTTGCCCTCAGGAAGCTTACATTCTACTGAGGGGAACACACTAGAATATAAGTAAATATAAGATAAATTGGGGAGCATAAATAAATTAATACCTCAGGAATAGCTTTCTAAAATGATGGTACATAGCAGTTGCTTAATAAATATCTATTGATTGAATGACTGAAACACTCTCCTATCCTTTTGTGATTTCTAACTTGCTTTGTTATTTGTGTATGACTTATGCTCATATTGGATTATAAGCACCCTGAGGGCAAGGTTTATGGGACTTTAAATATTTATATCTCCAGGTGGTGAAATAGTCAACATGTGGATTTTGATATCCTTCCAACTTTCCTTGTTGGCATTTTTCATCCATCACCCAGTCTTCCTGAGTGAAGCCTCATCATTTTTAATCTGGCAATAATCCTTTAAACTTAATTATGTTTCCAAGAAACTCATTATCAGGAAACTTATTGGTACCCATCCCTCATTAGTACCCTCTGACCTTCTGATTAGAGGACAGAGCAAAAAGGTCCTCCCTAAACCTCCATTTAGAGAGGGTTCCCAGGCTAGCTGTCTCATTTCCCAACTAGCTGCACTTAGGACCCCATCACCCTCCAGTTCTGGATATTTCCACCCCCCTCTCCTTTTTGACTTCCTTTTGGTGTTGTTTTCTCTTATTAGACTGTAAACTCCTTGAAAGAAGAGATTGACAATTTCTTCTTCTTCTTCTTCTTCTTCTTCTTCTTCTTCTTCTTCTTCTTCTTCTTCTTCTTCTTCTTCTTCTTCTTCTTCTTCTTCTTCTTCTTCTTCCTCTTCCTCTTTTGTATTTGTATTCCTAGCACAGCATAGTATTTATACATAGTAGGTGCTTAATAAATGTATATTGACTGACTGACCTTCCATGCTGTTTCCTGCCTATTCAGAGCCTCTTAATATGATTCTCCATCCAGGCCTTCCATTCTCAGTCAGGCTCTTAATTTCCTGACCCTTCCTTCTCTTTAGAAAAACTTTCCTTTGTGTATTTTTTTCCCTGTCATCTTGGCACAGCTGGTACTCATGAATTATTGTATCTGGGGCAAATATCATAAACCATGCCTTAGGCAAGTGACATGAAGCACGTTCTCTGTTGGGGGTGAGGTGAAGAGTAGAACATTGCCTAGGGTAAAGGAAATTGAATAGAGACCATAGGACACCCATGAGGAGGCTGCTGCTGGGGATGCTGCCTTAGGTATGAAGGGGGAACAGAATAGGAAAGAGGCAAGGTGTTTACCTGGTCTTCCATGTGGGCTTTCTGTTTTAATGACTTGTTCTTACTAATGAGATGCTAAGTCTTGTTGTTTTGTATGCCATTGGAGGAATGGATTGTACCAGTGCCCTCAAAATTTGGTACCCTGGGGCAATGCTCTAGTCACCCTGTCCTTGTTATGGATTTGTACTTTGGAAAATCATTTTTTCAAGTGTTCTAAACTCTTATTATATTAATGGGCTTCATGTTACCTCTAGTTATGGGCATCTTTGGTGGGTGGGAAGGTGAACTCGGGCTCAAATGAACAGAAGGTCCCAGCTGATGTAAACTCCTGAGACATTTTACTACAGAATGATTCCCCTTTAACTTCTTTCTTCTCTTCCTCAGATCTGGGGCATCAGATCATCTGCTCCTTTTTGTCTACCATCACCCTGACTAGGGTAGCTCTGAAAATATGTGACAATAGATGAAGAAATATTGTAGGAGGTAGCTAATTTGTGGCTTGACAGGGAGATAACAATTGGAAGAGGGAGGCAAGGGGCTTCCATATTGACAGTTATCACAGATGTGATCAACATTGATTTTCTATATCCTAGAAATAGCTCTACATCCAGCTACACTTACATTTTAACAGAAAATTCTTACACAAAGTCTTCCCTTATTCCTGCCTGACTCCTTCCTGCCCCTTCCTTGTCATATTTTCTATGGTGCTTTGTCTAGACCTCCTCTTTGCTCTTAACACCTTCTACCTTATATCATGGTTATTTTTTGATACCTCATTTCTCCCACATTTGATTGTAAGCTCCTTGAAAACAAGCATTGAGTTTTTGTTTTGAGACATTCAGCACATAGGATGACACTGCACATAGTAGTTGCTTCCTAAATGTTTGTTGAACTGGATTGAAGCCAGAGGAGTAATTCTTTAATTTGTGGTGGTAGGCACTGTGTCAATGACTAGGAAGGGAGATAATTCTGAATGGGGGAGGGGTCTTTTAAAAGACCCCCACCCCAACCCCCCTCCAAGCCTACTATACAGAACCACCTGTTCTGCCTCTAGTGTGGAGACAGGGGCTGTCGGTTTTGTGGTAAGTGAGGCCCACAGGATCCATTTGGAAAAGCATAGAGTAGCTCTGATATTCATTCCAAATGCTTTTGGCTCCCCAAACATCACTGTTTTAGTGAACGTTGGCCAGAAATCTTGTCACAACAAGCTTCCTTCTGGAATCTGTAGTGTTTATTTTCTTCTTCTTATCTGCCTGGAAACTTGACAGGCACAGTTCATTCATGCTCCAACCTGGTACTTTCTCCTTGGTTAATGGCCAGAAAGGTGAGCACCATGGATGATGCTATCCACTGATCCTTAGCAGATCTTAAAGAGGCCTTTGCCTTTCTCTTCTGTGCTTACCCCCACCCTGCTGTCCCAATCTTGGGTAAGGATCAAGAATGAGAGGTGGTAGTTCCAAAGGATCATGATGAAACATGCTACACACCCCTACTTAGAGAGGTGATGGACTCAGTGAAGATTGAAGCTTTTTTTTTTTTTTAGCATAGCTAATGTGGGAATTTATTTTGCTTGACTATAAATATTTGTAAAAAATATTGTTTTTCTTGCTTTCTTATCTGGAGGGAAAGTGGAGAGAGAGATTATTCAGAACTGAAAATAAAATACAATTGAATTAAAAAAAACAATAGCAAAAAAGAGTGACTATTAGGAAGGAGGATACCCCTTTTTCCCCCTGGTAGTTTTTCTTCTCTGTCAGTTCCCTTGGTTTTTAAATTCCTAACTTTTCTACCTTTGGTGAGATACAGATTTTCATGAGGGAAACCAACTAGTGAAGGACCTGTATGTAGATCCTGGGTGGAAAGAACTGATAATGTTAAGTTGGGAGAAGAGATTTAGGAAAGTATTTGTTTTCAAGTATTGGAAGGGATGTCCTATATTTTTTGTTTTTTTGGGGGGTGGGGTGGGGCAATGAGGGTTAAGTGATTTGCACAGGGTCACACAGCTAGTAAGTGTCAAGTGTCTGAGGCCGGATTTGAACTCAGGTCCTCCTGAATCCAGGGCAGGTGCTTTATCCACTGGGCCACCTAGCTGCCAAAAGGGCTATCCTATGTTAAAGGAGGTGGCAAGACACACGCAAAGATCATCATGGTACCTCAGTCAGAAAACCTGGGTTCAAATTCTGCTTCCAATGCTTATTACATGTGTGACTATGGTTATAACATAACCTTTCAAGGCCTCTGTTTCCTTATCTGTAAAATGAGAGGAATTGAACCAGAGGGCCTCTGAGGTCCCTTTTAGTTCTAGATTTAGGGTTCTGTGGCTTGTTCTGCCTGGTCCCAGAAAGCAGAAGAAGGATTAAGAGGTTGAAGTTGCAAAGAGGAGGATTTCAGCTTGATTTGAGTGCAACCTCAGGCCGGTCTAGGCATGTCCAGTTCTAACATGGAAGCAACTTTGAGGGCCTACCTTTGCACATGCCCAGTTTGTCTATCATGGAGCCCAACTCCATGTACTGGGCCCTTCCAGGCCCTCTCCATTTTAGAAATAGCCATGCTTAAACCAGTCTGGGGTTACATAAGGAAAAGCATCCTGATAATTAGAGCTATCCAAAATTGTCACAAGCTGTCTAGTGTGAGAAAATAATTATTAACAATGGATTTCTTGGGGGGGGGGGAGAAATCAGTTTCAGCCCCCCCCCATCCCTGCCTTATCCCCCCCCTCACCCCCCTCATACACACACACACACACACACACACACACACACACACACACACACACTCCAGAAAGTGCAGTTCTTGTGGAACTTCAGCAAATCTTGTCTGGGGCAAGCCCAAGGGAACAAAAGAAATGGAGATAGACTCTTTTGTCTAGCTCAGTGAAGAACCACACCTAGATAGTAGCCTTTGCCTTAGCCCTTTAGAGAGGGTCTTTTGCATATTCTTCCCAGATCTCATTTGTTGAGTTCATTTTAATTTAGATCATCCACAAGTCCTGTCAATCCATGGAACTGAATGATGCTAACCAATTAGTTTTGATCAATGTATAATGACCTTCCTCTATCAAAAGAGGATAAACCCATTAAAAAATTTTTTTTTTCATTTCCTCTTTGACAAAAAAAAAGAGGATAAACCCTTGGCTAGCCAGGATTTCACTCTCTTGATTCGCTCTCTCTGCTCTGGATGCTCTTCTTCTTAGGACAATGTAGGTCTGAAGGCCTGAGACCATGAGAAATTAGACACACAGTCAATATTTTACTGATATATAATATTAATTAAGAATATATGCTTACTGCCAAAACGGGTACAATAACAATTTAATTAAATATCATTTTAGCAATAATTAAACACACACACACACACACACACACACACACACACACACACTGGAGAGGCAGTGGGCATCTCCTAACTGGTGTTTTTCAGGCAATGACTGACTGGTCCTTTGTCAGTCATATTGTAAAAGAGATTCTTGCTCAGGTAAGGGTTGGGTTAGAAGGCCTCTAAGATCCCTTCTGATCCAAAGACTATCCTCTGGATAATTTGAAAGGAGAAGCTACAGTAGTTAAATTTCTTTTTGTTCTTATAGGCATTAAGAGAACTTATCAGAGTGTACCCCAAGGTAGTAATTTATAAAGATGATTCTTAATAGGACTTAATATATGATTATGAAACAATGAATAAAGATATGTCTGAATCTGGTTTGAAGTACAGCCACCATCTTTTCAGATTTATTTCACATTTCTTTCCTTCACTTACTCTTAATTGCCTGATTCTCTGTTCCCCAAACCCAACCTTTCATTCCTCACCTTTGTACCTTTTGCATAAATTGCTTTCTGTGCCTGCAATGCACTCCCTTCTCATCTCTCTACCTCTTAGAATGTATCATTTCCTACAGGAAACCTTTCTTGATCCCTCTAGCTGTCAGGACTTTCTCTTCTCAAATTATCATGTATTTACTGATTTTTTGCTTGTTTGCATTCCATCTCCCCACTTCCCCCATGCAATTTGAGGTCCTTGAAGGCAAGTACCTTAAAAAAATTCTGTCTTTGTATCCTAAGAAATTGGCTCACTATTTTGCACAAAATAGGAAGGCCCTAAATAAACGATGGCTGATGAATAGTACATTATTTCTATCCAGATTATCAGACTATCCTCTAAAATAGGAAAGAAAATTATAACATGAAAAATTCTTAGTGTTCACTGAAAACAAGAAATAAGGTTCACATTGTGAGTTTTTTGATGACTACTTCTATTTTGTTTAGTAAATATTATTCTTATAAACATCTTGCCAAATATTTATTCTCTATTCCATCTTCTTAACCAGGAGGCATGAAAGATTTCATTCTTATTATATTTGGCATCAAATTTTCCCTTTTGCTGTCTCCCAGACACTTTTATTAGGGGTAAGCAATCCCTGGGACATACCCAACAATGCATGGGTAAGTGCAAGTGGGAGAATGTTGCACGTTTATGGAAAGAAATTACACTCAGGAAAAATCAGTCTCTGGGTTCTTAAAAAAAGTTGGCTATTAAAAAAAGTACAGGCTATGCATTACCAAAAAAAAGTTACCTCATAAATTAGTTTTCTAGAATCTTTGCAAAATGCTAAAGCAATTCAGTGTCAGGATACACTGATTCTAATAAAAATAAATTAATAAATTTAAAATGTTCAGGCACCTATGCCCAAGGGCCACTAGGCATTTTAATAGAAGATAAGTAAAAACCATTAATCATGGTTTCCACAAGCTCTCTCACATTACCCTGGGCAACCTTGGTCAGGCAGAGGGACAGGGCTGCGCTGAAGCTGCTGAACTGGATAAAATAGGGATGCCGCACACAGTCTGGCAGCCTTGTGAGGAAGTTTCAAATATTTACCAGCCAACAACTTTTGACTTATTTTTTATCTGCCTGCCTTTTTCCTTAAAAAAGGTAATAAAATCAATGAAATGTATATTTCTTTTCTATTTGCTTGTTATAATTACTATGCACTGAAATTTGCAAGCTCATGTTCTGAGTTTATTAAGAATTGAACTTTGTGAAGATTCTAGTGACTTGGTTAGTTTTGAATTTTCAAATAATCAATCAAACAAGCATTTATTAAGTGTCTATTATGTGCCGTGTACTGTGTGAGGTAATGGGAATACCGTGACAAAGAATGAAATGATACTTAACATTCAGTGAGCTTACATTCTAACAAGGGAGATAACAGGTACATATACAAATAAATATATGTAGAGCATAAATATGAAGTTAGTAAACAGAAACATATAAATATATATGCAAAATAGTTAAATACAAGGTAGTTTGGGAGGAAGGGCACTAGCAGTTGAGAGGTACTCTATGAGGCAAAAAGGAAGAAGAGAAACCCTTTCAAAGTAGTCTTCTCCAGGCACTATGCATGCAAGTAAGTACATGGTGGTACTTGTTTGCAGTAAGTAGTCCCATTAATCAGTTTAACTATACACTTGGATAATAGCATTGTGGGATTAAGCACATGATTTAGACATTATTGCTTCTATCATCTATCTATCTATCTATCTATCTATCTATCTATCTATCTATCTATCTATCTATCTATCATCTAGCTATCCATCTATCAAAATAATATAGAAATAGCTATATAGATAGATATAGTTCCTCATTAAAATAGTAGGATGTTTCTTTACTGAACTAAACTATAAGCAACCAGCTATAGAATGTAAGGAAATACAGCAACTAGGCACAGATTGGGGCCTACCTGCTAGTCTAAACTGCTGTCAGTGACTAAATTTCTCATATTTTCTTAGTCCACAATTGTAAAATACTCATATTTTCTAGATTATGAGGCATTATTAGGTTGTACCCATAGAAAATGGAAGTATGTTTGGCTTGAAAAAGCCTGTTCAGGTGGGCTTAAAAAATTACTTTTGTGTCCAGAGGTCTCCTGACCCCTCAAGCCATTTCCCAGTAGTGAGTTTCTGTCCTTTTGGCAGTCTGAAAATTCCTTTGTCACCCACTGGCTTAAATTGATTAGAGAAAAATCTAAAGATATATCAACATTTACTACATTTCACAGATATGCCTGAATTGGAAGGAAATTTACCAGAGTATGGGTCAGATAGGACGGGTGAGCTGAAATCTGTGTCAGCTAAGTGAATCTATTAGGATTTTGAATTACAATTAAGCTGAGGAAGGAAATCAGATTCACGGTTTGCTTGATCCAGGTTTCTTATTAGCAGTGATAGCCAATAGGACCACATGCCCTTCACCCACAGTCACTTTGGCTCCCAGAACATTCCTGAGCATAATGGAATAGTATGGTGTCTGCTTCCGATGGGGACTAGCTGTCTTCTAAACAGTGGCAGAATCCTCAGCTGGGTGGCTGGCCTCCACTGTGTTATAGCTCTAGGCAGTGTTACCCCTCAGGCTATATAGTTTGCTACCACTGGAGACTCTTCTCTGGCCTTGATACCCTGTTTGAGAACTTTCTTCTGTCCAAGCTGAGCTGATGCAAGGAACAGGCTGAATGTGCAGGGTTTAATACAGTTTTTAGAAGCACGAATCAGCAGAAGTTGGTCCTGTAACTATTAGCCATTAGTCTCATAAGGTGAAATGGTTCAGTGCTACAAAGTCAAAGATTGAAGCATCTCCTGATCATAAGCAAGCAGTGTGGAATTCTTTAATGGGATCTCCTAAATAATATATACTTAAGTTCTGTTACAAATAAGCTGGTTGGAGTATGAATTTAGAAATCAATCAGATCATGTCATTTTAGCCCTTGCATGATACTTCTGACTCTTTATCCTCCCTCTGTGCCTTTTACGGGCTATCCCTCATGAGTGCAATGTGCTCCATTCTTAACCTCTGCCTCACAGAGTCCTTCTCTTTCATTATGATACCACTCCAGCACCATATTTTGCATGAAGCCTGTCCTCAAATTCCCAACTGCTAGTACTCTTGCTTCCAAACTGCCTTGTATTTAATTGTATATACTTTATATTACATTACATTATATTATGTTATATTATAACACTACATTAATCATATCATATCTTATGCAATATACTTTTTATATACTTTATTAAACTTTATATTTATGCTGATTACATTTTTATATATACTTACTGTTTTACCCATTAGAATATACGCTCTTTCCAAGTAGGGAATGTTTTATTATTTTCACTTGTATCCCTACTGCCTAGCACAGTGCCTGGTACACAATAGGCAAATTAAAAAAACTTAATGATTGATTCAGATTTAAGACAAGGTAGGCATCAAAGCAAAAGCTGTCTGCCTAGCGATGGGATTCTTATTTGGACTATAAACAGCATGCAGTCTCAGGAAAGGAGCAATTCTTGGAAGGAGGATGAGTGATTATGAGGAGGGTCATATTTACTCATGAAAAAAAGAGTCGGGGGGGAGGGGCAGCTAGGGGGCACAGTGGATAGAGCACCAGCCCTGGAGTCAGGAGAGCATCTAAGATCAAATCTGGCCTCAGACACTTAACACTTACTAGCTGCATGACCCAGGGCAAGTTGCCTAACACCGATTGCTTCCAAAAAAGAAAAGAAAAGAAAAAGAATCTGTCCAAATTGTGTTTCTTGGGTCACAGAGGCCTGTAGGAGCTAAGTTCTTTGGACTGCTATAATAGGTCATTTAGTCCAACCCTTTCCTGAATAGCAATCCCCATTACAATATCCCTCATGATTGGATGACAAATGGTCCTCCAGTTACTGCCAGAAGATCTCTAGGGATAGAAATTCCAAATTCTCAGAAACAATCTTTTCTATTTTTGAATAGCCTTAATTTTTAGGAATTTTTTTTCTTATTAATGAGCCTATACCTGGCTCTCTGCCAGGTCTACTTACTGTTACTAATTCTGTACCATGGAACCAGGTAAAGCAAATCTAATCCCTCTTATACATGGTAGCCCCTTAAAATTCTTTAAGAGAACAATTATGCCTCCTTCTCCAGGTTTCCTGTGTATCTCTTTATTTTTATTTTATTTTTAAATTTTTATTTATTTTTATCTTTGCAGGGCAATGAGGGTTAAGTGACTTGCCTAGGGTCACACAGCTAGTGTCAAGAGTTTGAGGCCGGATTTGAACTCAGGTCCTCCTCAATCCACGGTCAGTGCTTTACCCACTGAGCCACCTGGTTCCCTCATTCTTCGTATCTCTAGTCTGTGTTTCCAGTTCCTTCACCTGATTCTCACAATAGTATGTCTCCACTCTGTTCGCTCATCCTGTCAATCTTCCTTCACAATCCATGGGTCCCCAGGTCCTCCACACACTCTCTAGTTATGTGGTAATCAAGTCAGAGGGTGCGTTTGGTGGGCCCTGAGTAGTCTCTGGAGAAGGCTCTTTGTCTGGGCTGATGCTACCTCCTGGAATATTGTGATTGTTGGAGCATCCAGGCATAAGGACCAGATGACTAATCAGGATCCAGTGAAAAAACATAATTCCCGTCTATATCCTTATTTCTGTACATGCTTCTACTTAGTGGAAGGATGGGTAGTGTGGTGTAGTAGAAGAAGAGAAGAAGAAACTAGGCCTTTCAATTAGAAAGACCTAGGTTTAAATCCTGTTACATATTATCTATCAGATCCTGGGCAAGTCATTAGTCTTTGTGGCTATTGGGAATCCAAGGGAGAGTCAAGGAAACTCTCTATGTTTATAAATTTGGGAATAGGTATGAATCTGCATTAGAAGAAGGGTGTTTTCCTTATCTTAGAATTTTGCTATACCATGAAATCACATATCTGGTTTACAATATGAATAAGTAGATATTTAGGATTTTGTATTAGAGTAAAAATCACCCATGGAAATAGTTTTTATGGTAATTGGCATGTTTGTTTTTCAAATAAATTTTCTCCATAGTAATCTATGTGGATTTCAATCCTGCATGCTAGAAAACTATCCATTTTCAAGGAGGAAGATTTTTGTCTTTAGCTTATTGGATAGAGGTTTGACAAGATGTATGATAGACAGTTGTCTAGTTCTATAGTTGCCCCTGTACTATAGACAGATTGTTCTATAGACAGTTATCTAGCTCTTGTGAAGAACTTAGGAAGTGCCAAGTTAATCGTTTGGTAGAAAGCCTGGCAGAACTTGAGCAGATCTTGGTAACCTATTTCCTGAATTGGGTGTCTAGAAGCCTTCCTTGTGACAATCTCTTTCCCGGAAAGGAAGTATTTTTAGCTGTGGCTTAATAACTCATATAGAAGTATCTCAGTGTCTGGTAGAGTGGAAAAAGTATTTGATGAGGAGTTAAGAGACCTAGCTTCTAGGTCTATTTTTGCCACCAACTACCTTTGTGATCTTTAGAAAATCACTTAACCTCGGAGGTTTTTGAGGAAATGGCACTTCAGTTTCCTCATCTGTAAAATGGAGTAGTTGGATTAGAGGAAAGGCCTTTTTCTAGGGTTCATGCCAAGTTCAATAACCTCTAACTGAAATTTAGCATTTCTTCTTATTATTTTAAAACATTATTCTTAAAAGGGATCTGGAGATTTTATGAGATTGTCAAAGGGGTCCATGACATAAAAGGTTAAGAATCCCTCCTTTAGAGGAGTTTTAAGTTCCCTCCTATCTCTAACACTCTAACAGCATTTCCTAGTTTCTTTACCAATGACCTTGGAATTTAAAAAAATAAGTTTTTATTGCTATTTCCAGTTTTATGTTACCATACGTATCTCATGTATCTTCTACCCCTACCCTTCCTAGAAAGCTGTCCCATATGATAAATAGCATTTTTTAGAGAAGAAAAAAAAAGTCAGTGCAACTGATAGGCACATTGAAAAAGTTTGAAAACATGCTGAATGTGAAACTCCCACCTCCAAAAGGAAGTAAGTTGGGAGTATTTTCTCAAACTCTTCATTTGTGTCCCTCTTGATTTTCATAATTTTGTTATTTACTTTCATTTATTTTCCTATACAGTCATTCTTTCCATTTACATTATTGTGGTTACAGTGTATATTGTTTTTTTAGCTCTGCTTACTTTACTCTGCATTATTTCACATAGATTCTTCCATGATTCTCTATTTATTAGACATACCATTTTTTAAAAGCACACTAATGTTTCATGTATGACAATTTATCTAACCATTTTGCCAGTTGATGTTCATCTACTTTGTTTCCAATTCTTAGGTATTGGGAAAAGTGTTGTTACAAATATTTTGGAGTATATGAAGACTTTTTTCTTATTAATGGCTTCCTTGGAGCATACGCCTGGTAATGGAGTCTCTGGTTCAAAGGGTTTGGACATTTTAATCACTTTATTTGCATAATTTTAACTTGCTTTCCAAAACAGTTGTACCATACCACAGCTCCACCACAAGTGTTAGTGTGCCTATCTTTTCACAACCCTTCCAGCACTGACTGTTATCAATTTTTTTTGTCAGACTATGTGGAGGGAAATAAGATATGAGAAGACTGGAAAGGAAGGAGGGGGAAAATTTACAAAGGACTTTAAAAGCCAAACAGAAGATTTTATATTTGATCAGATAGGTGATAGGGGAGCCACTGGAGTTTAATGAATGGTGGGTGTGTGTGACATAGTTAGACTTGCACTTTCAGAAGATTAGTTTGATAGCTGAATGGAGATGGACTGGAGCGGTGAGAGACAAGACAGAGAAAATCAACCAGCAGGCTATTGTGATAATCGAGGGTTGAGGTGATAAGGGGACTGTCTCATGCTTTTTCTTATAATCCACCATCCTTAGCACAGTGCCTGATACATAGTTGTCACTGATGCTAATTGATTGACTAATCTAAGTCATTAATATTAGTAATATAAGTAAGACACAATAAATCAGATGTTATTTATGTTGCCTTATTTTTTCATACATGAATTTTTCATTTTTTCTTTCCTTGTCATTTCTCATTGCTCCAATCTTCAGTTTTTAGGGATATGTACAGAAGATATAATTTTTATAGCATTTCACAGTAATACAGGCAGCTTAAAAATTCCACCTTTGGGGTAGAGAAACATCTTGGGGGAAAAGAAAAAAACTCTGGACTTCCTAGTCCAAGTCAGATAATCTTGGTTCTAGTTCTGGCTCTGACATTTGTGTGATGGTGGGCAAGTCTGGTGAAGTCATTCCTCCTCCCTAAACCTCAGTTTTCTCATTTGTAAAATCAGAATAATAATCATCACATTATTGCTTTTTTTTTTTTTGCGAAGTTAAAGTGAGATAAAGTATGTAAAATGCTAAAGTATTATATAAATACAAGCTATTATTAAAATGATACATAAATTCCAGAAACCATTGCCATATTCTAGATACTTTTGAAATGAAATGAAATTGATTCTTTGTTTAAAAGTTGGAACTAAAACTGCAGAAAGTGAAAGGTGACATCTTTACTGTAAGTTTCTCTGCTACAGATTTCATATTCAAGCTAAGAAATGCATTAAAATCAATAAGACCAAAGCCATTCTCAAATAGATAAATGGTCAAAGGATATGAAGAGGAAGTTTTCAAAGGAAGAAATCTGCACTGTCAGCAACTATATGAGAAATGCAAATTAAAGTAAATCTGGGGTTCCACCCATCAGATTGGCAAAGATGACAAAAAAAAGAAATGACAATTGTTGGAGAAGCTGAGAAAAAAATAAGTACATTAATGCACCATTGATAGAGCTATGAATTTGTCTAACAATTCTGGAAAGCAATTTGGAACTGTGTTCCCAAAGGCACTGAACTGTGCATACCCTTTTACATTGCAATATTGCTACTAGGCCCATACCCTAGAGACCAAAGAAAGAGGAAAAGAACTCATATGTACAAAAATATTTTTAACTAAGTGTTTTGGTAGTGTCAGTTCTACTGATGTAGTCACTTACATTGCCTAGAGGGTGTCGGCTTTGCTTCAACAGAAGGAAGGGATTCTCTGTTCAGAGTCTGGCCCTGATTAGAAGCCGCCAGAGGCCCTAGGCATAGTCTTGGTCAGCACTCATAGGTCTGAAGGGAATAAAGAGATCGCTAATTATGAGGTATGAAGTTGAGAGCCCCAACCCTTGCTTTAGCATTCTGAAACACAATGTCATGCTCATCAGGATATTGGGGTGTCTGTCAAGGGTTCTTTTTTTTTTTTTTTTTTTTTTTAGTGAGGCAATTGGGGTTAAGTGACTTGCCCAGGGTCACACAGCTAGTAAGTGTTAAGTGTCTGAGGCCAGATTTGAACTCAGGTCCTCCTGACTCCAGGGCTGGTGCTCTATCCACTGCGCCACCTAGCTGCCCCCTGTCAAGGGTTCTAAAGCCATCCTTGGTCAGCAATTTATGGATCTAGTGGGATGAGGAAAGCTCTCCCATTGCAACTCAAGGTCCACTTCTTACTTTTGTGTCCTAAATGACAGTGCCACGCCCATCATGATGGCAGCAGGATTTGCCCCCTGACTGAGTAATCTCTATTTGGAAGGCAGAGATATAGGGATCCTACCTTGGGAGCATGATGTTCCATGGCCTGACTTTTGCCTACTCCTGGATGGATGGGAAGTAACAGCGAGACTGCCTTTCCTTCCCTTTACGGAAGTACAGAGGTCAGGGCACTTAGTCACAGCTCTGGTCAGTGGCTCATGGACTTAAAGAAGGCACCTATGACCTTTGCATGACCTGTTGCCCATGCAACTGGAGAAGGGAGTCACCAAAGGAGGCCTTATTTGTGGCTCCTTGACACTTATCAGCACCAGCAGTCAGTGGGTAAGCAGCAGTGGTTCCAGAGGCAGTTGGCATAACAACAGTAAAACCTAATTGGGCATAAGGAAGAGGAAGAAGGGCAGGATCTAGCACAATTCCAAACAGGGGTTTAAGTGATCCCTGAGGAATGGGGGAGGGGGGAGATTTCTGGCGATCATCCAAGAATGGGAGACAATCAAGGAACTGTCAGAGATTGCCCTGCTGGCTGGGTATTTCAGTATGGTTTATACAGGGTTTTTCTGGCATGTTCCTCTCTTTGGTCCTCTGGATGGGAGTGGGGTGTTCTCCCCCACTTCAAAGTGTGGGGGGGAAAGGTTCTCCTTGACCTCAAAGAGAAGATAAGGCCTTTCTCTCTTAACATCTGAGCCACCAGAGGACTTATCTCCAGATGTAGGTTCCCGAAGGGCTGACCAATGTCCAAGATTCATGGCCACCTTGACAGAGTTGGCTTTGTGTTCAAGATGGTAGCCTATCAGGATACAGAATGAGGGGAGGTCAGGACATGGTTTTTGTTGTTGTTGTTTTTTTTAGCAAAGCAGCTAGGAAATTTCTACAGGAAATTAAATCTGAGTCACAAACTAAAGTTGTAAGCTAAGTGTTAAATACTGAGATAAGGTTTAGGAGATGTTAGAAAATTACCTAGTTTAAGAATCAAAGGATTGTAAAGAGAAACATTTTCATTACACAAAGCACTGGAAAGTAAAGGGGTACTTATTTGTTGGGAAATTGCTATACAAATTATGGAATATGATTATAATGGAATATTCTTGTACTGTGAGAAATAATGAAAGGGACATTTTTGGGGAAATCTGGGATGACTTGTGTGAACTAATGCAAAGTGAAATAAACAGACCTAGGCAAATCATTTATACAACAAAAATTATAAAGCTTTAGGCAGAAGAAGTCTATTCAGTGTAATGACCAACTATAATTCCATAGGACTGGTAAAGAACTGTGTTCCTCATTTCCTGTTAGAGAGGTAATAGACTTAAGATGCAGAATGAGACTTATATTTTCAAACATAGCCATGACTAGGATTCATTTTGCTTCTCTATGCATGTTACATACAAGGGTTTTCATCCATTTATTTATTCATTTATTTTTCTATCTATCCATTCATTCATTCATTCATTTATTTATCCAGTCACCCATTTATTTATTCATTAATCTATTATTCTATCTATTCTATTATCTATTTTTTTCAATTGGGAAGTAGGTAGGAGGGAGAAGATAGCAAAAGAAAGGGAATGAAAAAGTATGGTCATTGTAACATTAAAAAGAACACGAAGAAGAGAATAGAAACAATCACAACTTTGAAAGTTGCATGGGAAGGGAAGGGAATGAGTATTTGTTAAAAGTCTACTATGTGTGGGGTAGCTAGGTGGTGCAGTGGATAAAGCGCCAGTCCTGGATTCAGGAGAACCTGAGTTCAAATCCGGCCTCAGACATTTGACACTAGCTGTGTGACCCTGGGCAAGTCACTTAACCCTCATTGCCCCACCAAAAATAAAATAAAATTTAAAAAGTCTAAGATGTGCCAGGAACTACACTAAGTGCTTTACAAATACTAAGTAATTGGATCCTCACAACAACCTTGTGAGGTAGGTGCTATGATTTTATAGTCTTCATGAGGTAATTGAGCCAGATAGAGGTTAAATGACTTGTCCAGGGTCATGAAACCAGTAAGTGTCTGAGGCTAGATTTGAATTCACGTCTTGACTTTAGGATCACTTTTATCCACTGCATTAACTAGCTGCCATGGATTAGATTTTATTATATATTAAAAAAATAAAACAAATTGTACATAATAGAGATCTATTTACAGATTCATTTACAATTCTTTTCTTTTCTAGAATGTATATGGAAATGCCTTGTTTATTTGGTGTTTAAGTTCATAATTTTAAAAAATGACAACAGCTGACAAGTATGTACAATTTTGCTGTGAAAGTACTATAAAAAGGGTTTTTTTTTTATACCTAGGACTCAAAGATCAGAGAAATAAAGGAAGGACAGGGGAGAAAGGAGATATAAACTGCTTACCTAGCAGAAGCTAAAAGGGGGGGGGGGGCTAAGGGTATTAGAACTTTGTTGCAGCAAAAAACCAACCAAATAATTATTCCTGAAGAAAGAGATGAAAAAAGAGGACAAAACATAGAAATGTAGGGGCTTCTTTCCAGAGAAAGCTGAGAATCTTCAAAGGATGAAACCCACCTGAGATATTTAAATAGCCCCATACCAGTGTCATAAGGAAATTAGAATTATGGGAAAATATCATTTGGATTTTGTGAGCAAATAGCCACTGAAAAGACAATAAATCCACTGATTTTCTATGTCTTTGAATTATCATAATTTTTGCATCTTTATTGATGAACATAGAGAAGTTGCTTTGAGGATGCTATTAAACCAACTCCTTAATAGCTCCTATGAGTAGCATAGTTGGAAAAGCAAATTAACAGAATCAGTTAAGCAAATGTCTTACTTTGGCAAAAGTTGCATCATTATACACTGGAAATTTAGTATATCTCAGAACAAGGGGAATCTGAGTTTATGTTAGACAAAACAAAAACAAAGACAACCCCCCCCCCCCCCCCAAATAAAACTGAGCCTCAAATGTCTTTCTAAGCTACTTCAATTCTATGGCTAACCACTGTACTATTCTTCCAGTAACTGGTAAGAGAGGTAGAAGGAATTTAAACTTTTTGTTCAGGAGGAGAGGAATGCTCCATTTTGTGCTATTCCAGCATAAACTGCAACCAAATATGTTTGGTAGATTGGGATAACCTAGAGCCCAATGCAAAACATATTATCACCCCTGGGTTTTAGAATCCCATTGTGAAGAGCAACCAAGGCTGCATGTCAGGTAATAGGCAAACTGAAGTTGACCCTGCCATTCCAGAGAAATACTCAAAAGTCATTTCTAGGTCTTCCTCCCTCTCCAGGGCAATCAGGGTTAAGTGACTTGCCCAAGGTCACACAGCTAGTAAGTGTCAAGTGTCTGAGGTTGGATTTAAACTCAGGTCCTCCTGAATCCACAGCTGGAGCTTTATCCACTGTGCCACCTAGCTGCCCCATTTCTAGGTCTTCTTGATCTAGAACATGCCAGGGTAATATTCCTGACTCCTAACCTACTCATAATAACCTTTTTTTTTTTTTTTTGGCCAGGGAATTTGATGAATCATTTATCAGGCTGTTATCCATTGTCCACCACATGCACTGGCCTATAGCTGGGGTAGCTTTTTTGGAGTGGCTTCTAGCTGATGTTTTATAAGAAATCCTTCATATTAAATATTTTAGGTAGTATTCTACAAAGAATACTAATTTTCGATAGCATTGATATTTGAAAAGAATGTTTTATAAAATTTCAAAGTAAGTGAATGATTTTTATGTATAGTTGGTTATTTTTATATGATTAAAAAGGTGTGCTTTTTAAAGATTGCATTCCACCCTTCTAAAATTGGCGGATACATAATTCTAAGCCAAATAAGGTACTATTGACTACATTTCATAATTACTTGAGAAATGATTGTCTAGGAATGGTTACTTTACACACATTTATTTTTTAAAATAATATTTTGATTTGTTCAACTTTTACTTTTCTTATGCTTTAGCTTTGATTTAAATTTCATGTAATGAAGCTCCACATAGGAAGAAAAAGACTTTAATGATTCTATTCACTTTTAGAAAATTGAATATGAAATATTCAATGAAATATAACTTACACAAGAAATACTATATAGGTATGGCTAAGAAAGTTTGAAGAATTCTGGGCCCAGGCACTGATGAAAATATATGAATGTTTTAGGAATTTCTCAGTTCCTTTATTTAAAACTGGAACAATAGAAGAAGAATGAAGATGAGAGAGATTTGGAACTAGCCTATCAGTTATTTCCAGACTGGGTAATCATATCATTATTACATGTAGTTATCATTATAGCCTCTGTGTAATTCTTGAAGCTTGAATCATTGCATGTCTCCTTTCTTTTCCTCCACTTCTGAGCCATAGGTTATTGATGGAAAAAAAAAGAAATCATACTGTACTGGCCTACTGCAAACTTATGCATTTTATTCTGCTCTTGCAGCTCCTTGAAAATACTTTGATTTGTCTCTCACTGACTATTTTAAAAATTATATTTTATTTTTTCTACCAACAAAAATGTGCTTTCTCTCTTCCCTCATACTACCCTCCTCTAACTGAGAATGAAAGAAAAATATAGCCCTTGCTACAAACATATAGTCAAATGAAACAAATTTCCACATTGCCCATGTCCAAAAAATATGCTTTATATACTCTCTTTCATGTCTCTTTCAGGAGGTGGGGAGCATGTTTCATCCTAAGTTCTCCAGAACCATAGTTGGTCAATAAGCTGATCAGAGAAACCTCGATTCTTTCAAAGTGGTTTGTCTTTACTATATCGTTGCTATTGTATAAATTGTTCTCCTAGTTTTGTTCACTTTACTCTGTATCAGTTCATATGTCTTCTGAGGTTTCCTTGAAACCATTCCTTTCATCATTTTTTTTTTTAAGTGAGGCAATTGGGGTTAAGTGACTTGCCCAGAGTCACACAGCTAGTAAGTATTAAGTGTCTGAGGCCGGATTTGAACTCAGGTCCTCCTGACTCCAGGGCCAGTGCTCTATTCACTGCGCTACCTAGATGCCCCCATATTTTTTTTATAGCAAAATAGTATTCCATCATATTTATATAGTAATTTAAAAAGAAATTTCCCAATTTATAAGCACCTCTTCAGTGTTTCATTTGGTGCCATCTCAAAAAACAAAAACAAAAAGCTATACATATTTTTCTATATGCTTAGAGTTGTTTTGTTTAGAGCTAATACCTCTTTTTAATATCCCCCTCTCTTTTCTTCCTGTTCCCTCCTATTTCTCTGATGAATGAAATGTATTTCTGTGCCTAACTTTACATGCATTGCATGTGTGTATTCTTCCATCTTTTGTCCAATTCAGATGAGAATGAGGCTCAAGTGTCAGTCAGTCCCCATGACACCCTGCTTCTTGTGTTTCTTTCTTTCTTTCTTTCTTTCTTTCTTTCTTTCTTTCTTTCTTTCTTTCTTTCTTTCTTTCTTTCTTTCTTTCTTTCTTTCTTTCTTTCTTTCTTCCTTCCTTCCTTCCTTCCTTCCTTCCTTCCTTCCTTCCTTCCTTCCTTCCTTCCTTCCTTTTTTTCTTTCTTTCTCTCTCTTTCCTTCTATTTTTTTTTTCAGGGCAGTGAGGGTTAAGTGACTTCCCCAGGGTCACACGGCTAGTAAGTATCAAATATCTGAGGCTGGATTTGAGCTCAGGTCCTCCTGAATCCAGGGCTGGTGCTCTATCTACTGCACCATCTAGCTGCCCTTCTTCTTGTTTTTATAGATATCTACTTGCACACCCTGATTGTGAGATAATTTTCCTTTACCTAGCTTTCCCTCCTTCTCCTTCTCTCCCAGTATATTCTTCTTTCTCTCTGTTTCTACTCTTCTCTTAAGGTCATCAAGGCATAATGGAACCAATCCCAGAACTTGTCTAATTAGACTCCTGATGGTAATCAGGATCCCAGGGGAAATATTTATCATCTCCTTATATTTAAATGTAACCAATTTATCTTTGTTTAGTCCTTTATCATTATTTGCTTGGCTTTACCTTTTTATGTCTCTGTTAACTCCTCTTAAGAGTTTCTAAGTAGTTCTGGTCTTTTTATCAAGAATCTTCATCCTCTATTTTATTAGAGATCCATTTCCCCCTTTGTACTCAGTCCTAGGCTCATTCTTGGCTGTAAGCCTATATATCCTTTGCCTTCTAGAATACCATATCCTAAATTCTCTGTTCCTTTATAATGGTAACTGCTAAACAAAGTGTGATCTTGACTGTGGCTCCTTGCCACTTGAATTCTTTCTTTTTGGCTGCTTGTGGTATTTTTCTTTGATCTAGAAGTTCTGGATTTTGACTTTGATATTCCTGGGACTATCACCTCTCAGGAGGTGACTGGTGGATTCTTTTTATTTCTGTTTTGTCCTCTGGTTTTAAGAAATCTGGACAGTTTTCTTTGGATTTCTCAAATTATCCTTATTTTTTTAACCCTTAATTTGCTTTCCAGGTCAGTTGTTTTTCTTATGAGATGCTTTAAATTTTCTTCCATATTTTCAGTATTTTGACTTTGTTTTAATATTTCTGGTTGCCTCGATAGCTTCTACTTGGTCCATTCTAAATTTCGGGGGAGTTTGTTGCTTTGCGCAAGGTTTTATAGCTCTTATACTAAATTATTAGTTCCCTTTCCAATTCTTTCTTCCATAGCTCTAATTTCTTCGCCATTTTTCATATTCTTATTTCATTTATTTTAAAACATTTAAACTCCTTCTAAAACTCTTGCTCCCTTTCTTCTAGGAATCTAGTTCTGCTCAAGCTGTGTATTTCTTTGAGGCTTTGCTTGCCAATGTTTTGGAGTCATTCTCTCCTTTTGGGTTTTTATCTTCAACATTCCCGTAACCATAATACCTCTTTATGGTGAGATTCCTTTTTGTTTGTTTGTTTGTTAATTCTTTTAGCCTATTCCTGATTTCCAACTTGATGTTAGGACTGAGCTCTGTGAGACTTTTGGAGGGAAGGTCTGGGTCAATCTTGTTACTATTCTTTCGGGATAGTTAGTGTTCTTTTGGGATAGATAGTAGATTCTAGGATCTCAGGGATAGTTTAGACTGGAAACACACAAACTTGCTTTCAGTGTTCCCAAGGTGGTCTGGGTTCTGTAAGTTCCTTACCTGGGTTTCAGTCTGAGCTAGACTCAGTCCCTATAAATCCTTTGGGAAGCTCTGATGGTTCAGAGTGACAGAACTGAAGGCTTCCCTTTGATCTGGGATTTCAGCCCTGTTTAATCTATTACCTCTCTGTCAGGGGATGGATAACATTTTTCACATTGGTCTTTGGAATCATGATTAACCATTGTGTTGATCAGTTCCAAATTGCTTTCCAGAATATCTGTACCAATTTACAACTCCACCAACAGTGCATATGTATTTGTTTCTCCCAAAGCCCTTTTAATAGTTGTCATTTACCCTGTTTTTGGTCAATGTTGCCAATCTGATGAGTATAAATTGGAACCTTAGGGCCGTTTTAATTTGCATGTTTAAATTTTAAATTATTTGAAGCATTTTTCATATAGTTGTCCCTAACTTGGATTTCTTCTCTTGAGAACTTTTTGTTCACATTTTTTGACCATTTATTTATTGGAGCTCATGAAACAATTCCTTATGTATCTTAGAAATGAGACTTCTGTCAGATAAACTTGCTGCAACGATTCCCGCCCTCCATTCCCCATTTAACTACTTCTAATTATAGCTGCATTGATTTTGCTTGTACAAAACCTTTTAAAATTTATGTAATCACAATTATCCATTTTTTCTGCTATGGTCTTTTCTGGCCTTTTTTGGCCACAGACACTTCCCCTATCCATTGATTTTATTTATTTTTTTTTGCAGGGCAATGGGGTTTAAGTGACTTGCCCAGGGTCACACAGCTAGTAAGTGTCTGAGGCTGAGTTTGAACTCAGGTCCTCCTGAATTCAAGGCTAGTGCCTTATCCATTGCGCCACCTAGCTGCCCCCTATCCATTGATATAAAAAGAAATTGCCTCCTTGCTCCTATAATTTGTTTATACATACATAATATATATTTCTATATCTATCTATCTATCTATCTATCTATCTATCTATCTATCTATCTATCTATCTATCTATCTATCTATCTATCTATTATGTGTGAATTGTATTCCGTTGTAACAAATCTTGACATATCATATGAGGCATATCATGTTCTCTTAAGTCTTCACCTATCCAGTAAAAAATTCTCCAATTCCATCCATCCACCTTCATATGACATAATTTTGAATTTATTTATCATCCTGGTCAGCTGCCACTGGATGCATTCCAATTTGTCATTAAGTCCTACTAAATTTCATTTAGTCAGTTTCAAACTGTCATCATAGCTAAATGAGATAATCTGGATCCTAATTATATCACTAAATAAACTAGTTATCCCTCTACCTTTGTACGATGTAAAAGTTTGATAAATATGCCATCTTATTCTTCATCTATTTAATACTGCACTATTTTAAACAGTTAATGATTAGGTAAAGCACACTAAAAAGCCAGGAGGAAAACCATCTATCATTAGTTTATTGTGTAATTTTGAATATCTTGAAAAAAATAGAGTAAAAAGAAAAAAGAAAATAGTAATTAGATGGATAAAACATTGAGATGGTAATAATTTTATCCTTAGCTATACGGGTAAGCAAAGCATAAAATTTTGGTTAACCATTCAAGGCAAGGGAATAGGATTTAAGAATTCTAGTCTCTACCGTGATGTCTCCATCATAAGTGCTGTAACCAAATTGACAACACTTGCTTACAAATTTCATATTTTTACATGGGAACTTAGAAGTCTTATTTGATTTTTAAAAATAAATTATGTTGATATCTTTGTTTTTTAGAAATCAGAATTTCTCTAATTATTTCACCACTACTCTCTTTTCAGATAGGAGTCTTATTGAAAAACCATGTTTTCCCCAGAAAAATCCTCACAGTGATTTATTAACTTAATAAATATTTATTTGTTTTAGGTGCTGTGAATGATACAAAGATCCAAAATGCAATTTTAATCCTCAAAGCAGTTGACAGTCTGGAAGATGATACATATACAGATGAATATGACAGAAATTAGAATATAAATGAATAAGAAGAGCATAAATGAGATGAGTTCAGATCAGGCAAGATGAGGCAAGATTGCTATGAGATCAGATGAAGGAAGATCACTTCCATCTGGGAAGTTCAGAGTAGGCTTCATGAGGAAGTGGCAATGAACTTGAGTCTTTATGGACTAGAAAGATATGAACAGTTGCTGGGGGAGAAAAATAAATATAACTTAGCACTGGTCCTCTGATCCACTTATAATTTGGTAGGGGAAATAAGAAACACAAATAATTATATGTCAAATGATAATGAATTGCAAGGTATTATACAGAGTTGTTAAAAAGGAAAGATCATTTTGAATGGTGGAAAAGAGAACATCGGGAAAGACTTTATGGAAAAGGTGGCATCTAAGCTGGTCCTTGAAAGAGAGGTGGGAATTTATATAATGGAGATCAAGGGAGAAGGCATTACTGAGATAGACAGTGGAACAAATGAGGAAGCAAAGATGCAGAAGAGAGAAAGCACATCAAGATCTCTTCAGGGTATACTGGGTAGTCAAGTATAGTTGGAGTGTATAGTATAGGGGGTGGGTAGTGGTTCAAAGCTGCATGAAATTATGGAGGATCTTGAATGTATGGTTGAGGAGTTGGTATTTTATTATTCAATATTAAGTGAGATAAATGAGAATAAAGGGATTAATACAGGGCCTGGCACGTAGTAGACATTTAAGAAGTGCTTGCTTGCTCCCTCCCTCCCTTTCCCCACTAGTTATCTATTGAAGTGTTTTGAGCTTGAGAATAATATGAGAGAAAAGAATGGCAGGAAATAGGTAGCATGGAATTGTAGGAGGAGTGTATGACTAGAATTCAGAAGATATTGACTTAGCAACTAGCTGTGTAACCATGGATGTCACTTAATTTCTTTGTGCCTCAGTTTCCTCCATATGTAAGAGAGGTAATAATCCCTATACTCTCAACTTATAGGTTGTTTTGAGTTTAAAAAAGGTACTGCATGTAAAGTGCTTTGTAAACCTTTAAGCACTATGTGAATGCCAGTTCCTGTTATTAATATGACAGTGGAGGTTGGGAAATGGATCAGAAAGTTATTACAATTCTTCAGGTTAGAGGTCAAGTGGATGTACCTTGGGGTGGTGACAGTCAGAAGAGAGAGAGAGATAATGTATGCCAGAACTATTGTGGAATAGAACATTCAGAACTTAGAAAGTGATTAGCTACTAGAAGTGAGGGAAAGGAAGGCATTAAAGTTGGTACTAAGGTTATAAACATGGGTGGATAGAAGTGGCAGATCAAGTCAAGCAGGGAGATACGGGTGTCAGAATAATATAAGGGGATTTATTGAACCATTAGATTGTGAGCTCCTTGAAGTTAGGGATTGTCTTTTACTTTTCCCTGTGTTCCTAGTGCTTATTCATATGCTGCTTTGGCCAATAACAGCAACTGGATCTATTCATCTTGGTAAGCTGGCATAAGGCTGACCAAATGTTTGTATTTGACTAAGGAAAGAAGGAGGCAGGACAAGAAAGACAAAGCTCCTGGCACTAGCGAGCATTCTGAACCTGGGGAAAGGGCCTTAGTTTGCAGTCAATGGATCTTGTGGGTGTATCTCTTTTGATGTAAGAATAATCCAACTATAATTTCATGGATATTACAGGGGAGCCTTGCAATTCATATGTCACCTAGTCTCCTTTTTATTTGGTAACTATTTTCCTTTGCTTTTAATAATATCACTTCATAGTTTTTTATGAGCTTGTGAAAACATTCAGTAAGAAAACTAATAGAAGCAGTGGGATAGAAAAGTTTGGTTCTACTCCATTCTATAAAGTCATGATTCAAAGTAATATGAGGAATTTTTCTGGAGGATGAATGATCTCAGAATCAGTCTCAAAGTGGTGAATAATAACACTTCTGTCAAATGGAGGAAGACAGTCTTAGGTAAGATGAAAGCTAGAACCTTTGACTGGACCAGTGTGGTCCAGGGCTGAAAATAGTACAAAAAAAGAATAAAAAATAAAATTGATGGAAAGATACAAGCAAGTCCTTTATTATATGCTAGCAGTTATGACAAATGATGACAAATCAAAGAGCAGATAATGAAAAATTTTGACTTATTGCCACTGTGTCTCATATTTCGGAGGCTCTTGAATTAATATGGCAAACCAAGTATGAAGATAAAAAGCTAGCAGCTTTTTCAAATACATTATTTCTGGCAGAATGTCTACATAGAATTCATTTGATGTCCCTGTAGTTTCTAGAGTTTTATAGAAGATCTGGAGTGGATTTTCATTTTGGGGAAGGGTTGTACAAATGTTTGATGGTCAATACTGTCATAATTTTACTTCCTTGGAGATTGTGATGTTTCAAGATTCATGACCATAGACCCTCACTGGAAGGATTTTGTTGTTGTCGTCCAGTCATTCAGTCATTTCAGTAGTTCAATCATGATCCCATTTGGGGTTTTCTTGGCAGAGATACTGGAATGGTTTGCCATTTCCTTTTCCAGTTCATTTTACAGATGAGGAAACTGAGGCAAACAAGGTTAAATGACTTGCTCAGGGTCACACAGCTAGTAAGTGTGTGAGATTGGATTTGAACTCAGGTTCTCTTGACTCCAGAGCTGGCATGCCATTCACTGTGCCATCTGGCTGCCCCCTCCCACTGGAAGGATATTTATGGTTTGTTTGTTTTTTTTTTTAAAAGAATCTTGAGATCTTTAAGAACAGTGAACAAATCCCTCAGTGAAATTCACCCCACTCTTTCTGGTCTGGTCAATACTAGCCCCACCTCATTGTTCAACTTCAGTTCCTGGTTCAAATCCATGTATTGATGTTCTAACACAAAGGATTAGTCACTTCAGGTTATGTGATAATCTGGATAATAGATACTTTCTATTAATTTAGTTGTTTTTTAATCCTGCACAGATTGCTAGGCCACTCTCTGTAACACTTTAAGGTTTATATTTAGTATAAAAGCATTAGAGATCCTAGTATTGTAGAGTTCACAAAATATAGTGTAACAGATGATGAAATTCCTAAATGGACATTTAAGTAACATTAAAGGCCAGATCTAATCCCAGATTAATTCACTTTCACTGCTAATCAGCTAATCATTTCTCACTTTTACTGGCTGTTCAGTTTCATGTTTGTATGGAACTCGTGGTAATATATATATATATATATATATATATATATATATATATATGTGTGTGTGTGTGTGTGTGTGTGTGTGTGTGTGTGTATATACACATACACATTTCTACACACAAACATATGTATACATACATACACACATACATACATATATATCCATATATCTATACAGAGGTCATTTAGTTCAATCCTGTCATTCTACAAATGAGGAAACCAAGCCCTGAAAAGTTAAATGACTAGCCCAAGGTCACATAGATAGTATCAGTACTGGGATTCAAGCCCAGGTCTTCTGACTCCAGATTCAGCATGTATTCATTTTGTGAACAACAATATCAGAAGGATGCCGCTGATGTGTCAGTTATTGCTCAGAATACAATATAAATAATATTTTCTTTTAGTGGATTTAAAACTTTAAAAAATTATATATGTATATATGTATTTATACACACCTGTATATATGTGTGTATATATTTGTGTATATACTCTGTATACATGTGTATGTGTACATATGTATATATAGACATATAGATATAGATAAATACATATATACAAATAAATATACATACACATACATGTGGTACAGTGGATAGAGTGCTGGACCTGGAGTCAGGAAGATATCTTCCTGCGTTAAAATTTGGCCTCTGACACTTACTAGCTGTGTGACCTTGGGCCAGTCACTTAACTCTGTTTGCTTCAGTTCTTCATCTGTAAAATGAGCTGGAGAAGGAAATAGCAAACCACTCCAATATCTTTGCAAAAAAACCAAACAACCCATCCAAAAGAGATCATGAAGAGTTAGACATGACTGAAATGACTGAATGACACTATATAGGTATATATGTATATATGTATTTATAGCTATAATTTTCTTTATCTACATTAAGCTAGTTATAGCTAGCTATATATTTATATCTATACAGGGTGTTCTAAAAGTTTTGGTGTAGTTTAAAGCTTTAGACACTTAAAATATTCTTTTAAATCTTAAACCTGTACTAAGACTTTTGGGATGCTATGTTCATGTGGAGTACATGTAGACATGCACAGACATGTGATACATATACACAGATACACATATGTGTGTATACACACATATATGCTTTCATATCACCATAATTTCCAAATATTTCTCTCCCTCTCTATTACCCAGCTTTCTATCTTCTTTAATACGGAATAAAAAAGAAAAAGGAAAAATTTAACTTAATAAAACTAACCAATATATCAACCTAGTCAAATGGGATATTCCACATCCATAGTCTCCAACCTCTGCAAGGACAGGAGGGAGATTCATTTTTTTCATCTCTTGTTTGTGGCCAGATTTGGTCATTATGAGTGTCATTTTGTTCTTTTTTGTTTTTTTAATTTTTTAAAAAATCATTTATTTATATATTTAATTGTTTCTTTAATTACATTTTAAGTTCTGAACGATATCCCTCCCTTCATGCTTCATACAAGAGAAGGCCACTATTTGATACATATTTATAATGCATACTTCTATTTATCAGTTCTTTCTCTGGAGGTAGATAGCCTCTTCCTTCACAGGTCCTTCATAGTTGATTTGAGTATTCATAGCACCCATAATTTAGTAGTTCACAGTTATTCTTCAAACAATATTGCTGTTACTATATACAACATTCTCTTGGTTCTGCTCACTTCACTTTTCATTATTTCATCTAAGTCTACATGTTTTTCTGAAATCATTGAGCTCATCATTTCATACAGTGTAGTAGTATTCTATCACAATCATATATCACAAATTATTTAGCCATTCCCCAATTGAGGGGCATCCCCTCCATTTCTAGTTCTTTGCTACCACAAAGACAGCTGCTATAAATATTTTGAATATATAGGTTCTTTTCCTTTTTCCCTGATCATCATGGGAAACAGATCTAATAGTGGTATTGCTGGGTCAAAGGGTATACACAGCTTTATTACTCTTTTGGTATAATACCAGATTATTCTCCAAAATGGTTAGTTCACAGTTCCATGAACAATGTATTAGTGTCCCAATTTTTCACATCCCCTACAACATTTGTCATTTTTTTCCTACTATCATTTTAGCCATATATACACACACACATACATACATACATATATATATATAGAGAGAGCACTCAATTTCTGCCAGACTGCTTTCATTTTTCCAACAAATTTTATCAAATAATATATGTATGTATGTATGTATGTATGTATGTATGTATGTACTTATTCCCAAAGCTTAAATTTTTACTTTTGTCAAATACAAGGTTACTATAATAATTTACTACGATGTATTGTATATCTGTTTATCTACTCTCTTCCACTGATCCACCTTTCTGTTTCTTAGCCAATACCAGATAGTTTTGATAATTACTGCCTTATAATATAGTTTAAATTCTCAGACTGCTAAACCTCTTTCCTTTACATTTTTTTCACTAACTCCTTTGATATTCTTTACCATTTGTTCTTCCAAATGCTTTTATTATTATTTTTCTAGCTTGATAAAATAATTTTTTGGTAGTTTAATTGGGGTAGCATTGAATAACTAGCTTAGTTTAGGTAGAATTATCTTTTTTATTATATTGGCTCTGACCACTGATGAATAATTAATTTTTCCAATTATTTAAATCTGACTATTTGTATAAAAAGTGTTTTATAATTATGTTTATGTAGTTCTTGGGTTTGTCTTGGCATACATACTCTCAGGTATTTTATATAATCTATAGTTATGTCAAATAGGGCATCTCTTACTATCCCTTCTTGCAGTGTTTTTTTTTTTTTGGTAATATATAAAAATGCTGATGATTTATGTGAATTTATTTTATATCCTACAACTTTGCTAAAATCATTGTTTCAACTAACTTTTTAGTTGAATCTCTAGAATTTCCAAATATATCATCATATTGTCCACAAAGAGAGATAATTTTGTTATTTCATTGCTCATTTTGATTCACTCAGTTTCTTTTTCTTATCTTATTGTTATTGCTAGCATTTCTAATTCAATATTGAATAATATTGGTGATAGTAGGCATTCTTGTTTCACTTCTGATCTTATTGGGAAGGTTTCTAACTTATCCCCTTTACAAATAATGCTTACTGGTGTTTTTGGGTATATGCTTCTTATAATTCTGAGGAAAAATCAATTTATATCTATGCTTTGAAGTGTTTTTGATAGGAAGGAGTGCTATATTTTGTCAAAAGCCTTTTCTTCATCTATTGATATAATCATATGAGTTTTTTTAACTTTTGTTATTGGCATAATCAATTATGTTAAAAGTGTCCCTTATGTTAAACCATCCCTGTATTCCTGGTATAAATTCCATTTGGTCACCATTTATAATCTTTGTGATATATTGTTGTAGTCTCCTGGCTAATATTTTATTTAGCATTTTTGCATGCATATTCATTAATGAAATTGGTCTATAATTTTCTTTTTCTGTTTTTCTCTTCCTGGTTTAGGTATAAGCACTGTTTGTTTCACAAAAGGAGTTTGGTAAGACTCCTTCTTTGCCTAGTATTCCAAATAATTTATTTAATATTTGAATTAGTTAATCTTTAAATGTTTGGTAGAATTCATTTATAAATCCATATGTTCCTGATACTTAGGAAGCTCATTCATGACCTGTTCAATTTCTTTTTCTAAAATAGGTTTATTTAGATATTCTATTTCCTCTTCTATTAATCTAGGCAGTTTACATTTTTGTAAATATTCTTCCATTTCACTTAAATTGTTAAATTTATTGGAATAAAATTGGGTAAAATAACTCCTAATAATTGCTTTGATTTCATCTTCATTAGTGATATATTTGTACTTTTAATGTTTTATACTAGTAATTTGGTTTTCTTCTCTCTTTTTGATCATATTGAGCAACAGTTTATCTATTTTATTGTTTTTTTAAAACAATACCAGATTCTAGTTATATTTATTAATCCAATGGTCTTCTTACAATCAATTTTGTTAATCTTAGCTTTAATTTTTAGAATTTTCAATTTGGTGTTTAATTGGGGATTTAAAATTTGTTCTTTTTCTAGCTTTTTAAACTACACATTCAACTCACTGGTCTGCTCTTTCTCTATTTTACTGAGGTAATCATTTAAAGATAGAAAATTTCCTCTGATTACTGTTTTTGCTTCTTCCCATAGGTTTTGATATATTATTTCATTATTGTCATCCTCTTTAATAAAATTATTTGTTTCTATGACTTTGTTCTTTAACCCATTCATTCTTTAATTATTTAGTCTCCAATTAATTTTTAATCTATATTTCCATGGTCCCTTATTAAATATAATTTTATTATATTATGATCTGAAAAGGATGCATTAATATTTCTGCTTTTCTGCATTTAACTATACAAAGTTTTTATGCCTTATTGTTTGATAAGTTTTTGTAAAGGTACCATGTACCACTGTTTCCATTCAGTTCTCATTAGATATCTTTCATATCTAGCTCATTTAAAATTTTATTCATGTCCTTGACTTCATTCTTGTTTTTTTTTTTTTGTTGTTGTTGTTGTTTGTTAGATCTATCTAGTTCTGAGAAGGGAAGTTTGAAGTTCTCCACTATTGTAGTTTTGCTCTCTATCTATAATTCATTTAGCTTTTCCTTTAAAAATTTGGATGCTATAGCATTTGGTGCACATTGTTGTAGTATTGATATTACTTCATTATCCATGGCAGGGCTTCTTAAATTTTTTCCATTCATGACCTCTTTTCACCTGAAAAAATTTTATGCAATCCCTGGTATATTGATATATCAAAAAGGTATACATAAACTTTTACTGTTATCAAAATTTTCACAACCCCCTCATTCAGTTACATGACCCCATATGGGGTTGTAACCCACAGTTTAGGAAACTAGGATCTATGGTACCTTTTATCATGATGTAGCTTTTCTGTTTATCTCTTATAATCAAATCTATTTTAGCTTTAATTTTGTCTGAGATAATGATTTCTAACCCTGCTGTTTTTTGCATCAGCTGAAGCATAATAAATTCTCTTCCAGCTCTTTATTTTTACTCTATGTGTATTTCTCATTTTAAAAATATTTTTCTTGTAAACAACATACTGTTGGATTCTGTTTTTTAATCCATTCTGCTATCCGTTTCCATTTTATGGAAACTATCTCTCTTTGTGGACAATATGATGATATTCCATTTACAATTAAAGTCATAATTACTAGTTGTGCTTTTCCTCCATCCAAGTTATTTCCTGGCTTATTCTGCCATCTTCCCAGAATCCTCCTTTGTCTATATATCCATACATCTATGGGGTGTCCCAAAAGTCTTTGTGTAGTTAAAAACTTTAAAAACTTTTTTTTAAGCTTATAAAGCTTTTTAAAGCTTAAAACTATATTAAGACTTTTGGGAAACCCTCTGTGTTTGTGTGGGTATCGGTGTGTGTAAGCACATACACACATATAATACACATACATGCACATATACTTACATATATACATAGGTGCCTATGTGTGTGTATATTATACACACATACACGTATACACTTATATAAATACTAGATAACTGACATTTATTTGGTGCTTTGTGTTTTACAAAGAGATTTCCTCAAAACTTCTCTGTGAGGCAGCATGGGCAGAATTTGGAACTGAATGACTTTGGTTGGTGCCTTTCTGGGCCTCAGGATCCTCATCTGCATGAAGGCATTATACCAGATGACTTCTGTGGGCACTTCCAGGTTTTAACTATGACCTTAAGTTAGCTGGGCACAATTACAGGTTTTGAAAAAAAATTCCTTTCTCTGTTATCGTGAATATTTTGTATGTTGATGGGGGAGGCGGGGTACAATTTTCTATTTTTATCTTCTTGAATGTCTTCATTTTCATGTGCTTGTATTCATTTGTAGGAAAATAATAAAACATAATTTGTTTATAATTATCTTACTACTGAATGCCCTGGGCAGTTTCCTCTAGGAAATGTATTCCTTAAAAACTCTAAACAAATAAACAATTGATTTTCTCTCTTCCTCTACCCCCTTAAAAGCATATCGGAATTATCCAATCCCTGGAGTGTGTGTGTGTGTGGGGGGGGGTGGGGGACAACTAAAACAAAAAAACCTGACAGATGAAGTTATTAAAGGTGGAGATACTGATTTTTAAAAAACAGTGACTGAGGATGAAAAAGCTCCTCCTCAGAAGGGGGGGGGGGCTTTCCTTCTTGTACCCAACCAAAGGAAACTTCAATTGCTTATATCCCTTCGATTTAAAATTCACTGTGGCCAGTGGCTCTTGAACACTGAAACTGCATTCCTACTAATTTTGCTAAGAAACCACTGCAGTAAATGTTATAAAAGGCACATTGAAAACAATACACAAAGCTCTGCTAACCCTTAAAAGGCCCTCTGACCCCAGAGCAAACCTTAAGCATATTTGGACCCTGGTGCTAGACAACTAGACTTTCCACACTAATCAAGCTAAAAATTCCATTAAGACAAAAGGAAATCAAAACATAAAAAATGATTGTTGAGGAATTTTTCCCTTCCTCGAATCTAAAAGAAGCAATAAACATTTTTCTTGAAGGCTGAAAATCTTGAAGCATGCAGCATCCATTCCTGGTATAATTGTTTATATTCTCTAAGAAGTTGAGATATAGTTTTTAGATCTAACTCTAAGATGTCATTGAGTTTGTGCCACCAAATATGGAGATATGGTACAGTGGAAAGGATACTGCCACAGAGTCAGAAAACCTGGGTTCCCATCCCATCTCTGACACTGACCACTTGTGGGACCTTGGTATGTCACTTAGCCTTTTTTACCTCAGTTCCCTTCATCTATAAAATGAAGGTATTGCACTACATAGTCTCTAAGACCCTGCCTAGATCTAGAAAACAATAGATTTATTTTCTAGATTTGAATTTGATCTTTAAAGGTACTTAATGGTTACTTAAAAATACTTTATTACATGCCACATGCGTTTAATGAGCAACATAGTAGCTAAGCCCTGAATGAATTTAATTTCTCTCCGTGCACATGTATTTATAAATACATGATAGCTGTTGTGTACTTTGTCACTTTTGGGCACGTGAGCTCATGTACTCCGGGTATAGCAGACATTTGCAGAAAGGGGTGTGAAATTCAGAGCAAGCTCCCGGAAAAACAGTTGGCTTTTACCTCAAGGCATAAAGAGTTGGCCTCTTGCCATGCCTTTGGACACTTCATTCTTAACAAAGTGAGCTAGCTCCTCTCTTCAATCAGCAAACTTTCTCCCCTCCCCCACACACCTTTCTTCTGGGAAAGGGGGGAAACAGAGAGCAGACCTTGTGGAACAAGCAGGTCATTAACTTTTAAACACGAAGATGGCAGAATTGTCACCTGTGACCTATTTGGGCTGTAAACATTACAAAGCCACTTCACACAGAAAGTTATGTAAAGAGTGCCTGATGTGCCTTGAAGATTTCCCTGCCATATTGGATGTGTAGGCATTTTGAAAAAGGCAGGTTAGGGCGTGTGTGGAAGCTTCTCCCCTCTGTTTATGAGTTGAAAAGCTGTCATTTTTCCCCTGGGTGTGTAAAACCAGTTTCTCTGGTACACCTTGCCATGAAGCTGAGGCCCATCCAAAAGGAGGGGCTGGTGAGCAGGGTGGAGAAGGCTGTGGACATCAATGCTTGCTCATGCTTTAAGTCTGAAGAAAGGGTGTGGATAAAAAGAAAAAAAAGTCACTCATTAATATGTTACTTTAATTATATTAAAAGTCAAAGTAGTCATTATTTTCTGGGGGGATAAATTAAACAACAAATGAATCAGCATTTATTAAGCATCTTTTAGCCAGGCACTGTGCTAGGTGTTGGGGATAATAATAATAATAATAATAATAATAATAATAATAATAATAATAATATTTATATAATACTTACTATGTGTCAAGCATTATGCTAAGTTCTTTACGGTTATTATCAAATTTGACAAGGGCAGCTAGGTGGCACAGTGGCTAAAGCACCGGTCTTGGATTGAGGAGGACCTGAGTTCAAATTCGGCCTCAGACATTTGACACTTACTAGCTATGTGACCTTGAGCAAGTCACTTAACCCTCATTTCCCCCCCCCCCAATTGATCTTTGCAACAAACCTGTGAGATAGGTGCTATTATTATCTCCATTTTACAGTTGAGAAAACTGAGGAAAACAGGGGTTAAATGACTTTCTCAGGGTCATACAGCTACTAAGTGTCTCAGGCCTGATTTAAACTTGGGTCTTCCTGACTCCAGGCCTGGTACTCAATCCACTCCATCATTTAGGTGCCCTGCACAAAAGCAAAGATGAAACAACCCTTTTCCTCAAGGAACTTAATATTCTATTGGAGGAGACATATATATATATATATAAGTATACACAAAATATGTGGCACTGGGGTGACAGGAAGGGACAAAGTTCTAGTTCCAATGACAGAATCATAGGATTATAGCTTTAGGGCTGGAAGGGGTCTTAGAGGCCATGGAGTCCAACTTCCTCATTTTACAGATGAGGAAACCAAGGCACAAAGTGACTTACCAAAGGGCACAAGACAGTTTAGTGTCTGAAGTGACCTAGGAACAGGATAAATGAACAATTATCAGAACCAAAAGATGAGCCAGATGGGGCCAAGGTAAATATTAGCCAGGCTTAGTGTGGAATTTACTTCTCTTGTTACTATCTGATATAGAAAGGAAGATGCTGGATTTCTCTAGCAAATGTCCAAATTATTGAAGTGTGGGATACTACCCTCCCCTTTTGCTTGAAAACCATCTGGACAACAAAAGTTTAAGGTGTATATTTTGGAGTTCAGCTCCAAATTGATAGATATTGATGTGCACAGAGAACACTATCTATGCTGTCAACTCACAGCACAAAAAGTAAAAAGGAAACCAAATCTCAGAATAAATATTATAAAACCATCTGCTCACTTGCCTGCAAAGTACAGTTAGTCAGAGTTCCTTTGCATGTCTGCTTCCAGCAAATGCTAATGCTGGGGCAACTTTTCATGATGTTGTATAAATGCAAGATAGGCTGGGCATTGATCATGAAATGGGTTTGCAAATTACAGCATTTGCTGGTATAAATCAGTGCCACCTAGTGAAGCAGGGGCACTGGATCTGAACGCTGGTCTTGCTTTTCTTGAATTCTTTTTCAATATATCTGTTTTTTAAAAAAATGATTCCAGCTGTCAGCTGGGATTATTAGGCTGCCTAATGATATTTTTTATGTCCAAACATATGAATAAAATTATTTACCCACCATGCACATTATAGTTATACATGCCTTCTGAAAGTAAATTAAACATAGAAATAAAAGACTGTAATGTCAAAAATGTGCATTAACCTGTTTGGGCTTTATAAATATGGAAAAAAACCTCTAGCATCTATTTCTTTGCTTTCATAAAGTCATATTTGATACTAAAGTGAACTTGGAGGTTCAAGAGGTCATTTGACCCTAGTGTAAGGGATTACTATTGAGTGTGTCATGTTATTTGTTCAACTGATTTCAATTCAATTAATTTCATTTCAATTTACCCATCAGCCATTTACTGAGGACCTGCTATGTTTTGAGCATTGTGCTAAGTACAGTGGGAGATTTTAAAATAATATTACAGCCTCAGATACTTACTGTGGGACCCTGGGCAAGTCACTTAACTCCAATTGCCACCCCCTCCCCCCCCACTAAAAAAACTTCCCAAGAAAAATATATTACATAGTTTCTGCTTTCAAGGAGATAGTTATTATTGCTAGTTAATTTTTCTGTTTGCATCTTTTTAAACTCTCCAAACAGACTAAGTTCTTTCCTGATTCCTTTAGTCAATTCTCTGTCTCCGGTCTTTTTCTCTCTGTCTCTGTCTCTTTCCTCCTCCCTCTCTCCCCCTTCTCTTGGAATCACTTTGTACATACTTTATTTGACTTACTTGAGTCTATGTTGTCTCACTTCAGAAAAGCCTCAGCTCTTTGAGGGCAGGAACTATTTCATTTTGAGCTCTATACCCTAGCACCTGGCTAACATGGTGCCTGCCATGCATATTGTAGGTGCTTAATAATTGTTCATAGAATTGAGCAGAGGAAGCATGTCTCACACTTTGCATTTTAACTAGTCTTTAGTCCCAGGCCTTGCAATTAGTAATTGTCCAAAAAAAATGAGTTGACTGTTGGGAAAATTTTCCATGCATAAATGAAATAGAGAATAGCATCAGAACATACCATAAATGGCTTCAGTGAATAAAATAAATTATACAAATGGATCATGGAATGCCTATAGACAATAAATACCACAGGGAAGTCAGGAAGGAGAGTCAGTTTCCTGGAGCTGCAATATTCCCAAGGAAAGGTAAGCATAAGTCCAGAGCACTTCCACACTTCATATTTAGGCTTCTCTACTTCATCTCTAGGTTTCTAGTTTCCCTTGTACAGTCTTTCTTATGCAGAACTATAAACTGGGGTATGATAGAGCCACCTCCTACTGGAGGGTTGTTGAGAAACAATAGGAGCATTTCTCCCTTAGAAATTGGTGAAAGCTACAATTCAAGGCCTGATTTAGTTTATTTTATTGCCTAGACTAAAGAAAGTGATGAAGAAAATGTTTATAATGCAGATTAAACTTAAAAGTATGTTCGGTGTACATTTTTTTTCCCTAGGAAAGCACACCAGCCCACTGTCAAGTTTAGCTTAATTCAAATATACCAAATTTCATCACTTTATGGCTCAAAAAACCCATAGCAGAATCCTAGTGTCTACCTTTCCTAGCATTGTAGAGGGCATCACCATCCTCCTAGTCCTTCAGCCTCACAGTTCTAGGGGTGCTCTTCAACTCCTCACTCTCAATCTCCAGCTCCCATATCCAATTTCTGGCCAACGTCTGTTGATTTCGCCTTTACAACATCTCCCTAATACTCCTCTTCTTCTCTGACACTGCCACCACTCTAATACAAGCCCTTATCCCCTCAACACCTGGAAAATTGCAATAGTCTACTGGTGGGTCTGGACTTCAAGTCTCTCCTCTCCAACCCATTCTCCACTCAACCATTAAAGTGATTTTCCTAAAGTGTAGTTGTGACCGTGTTGCCACCCCCTTCCCCCCACTCAGCCTCATCCCACTCAATAAATTCCAGTGCCCCCCCTTTCACTTTTAGTATCAAATATAAAATTCTTTGTTTGGCATTCAAAGGCCTTCATAACCTATCTCCCTCTTACCTTTCCCATCTTTTTATACCTTATTCCTGGCCTCCTACTTTCTTTCAGTGATATTGGTCTCCTGGCTGTTCCAAGAACAATACTCTCATCTTTGTACTCTAGACATTTTCCCTGTCTATCCCACATTTCTGGAATGCTCCACCTATTGACTTCCCTGGCTTCCCTTATGTCCTAGCCCCTCTTAATTGTAGTACCTCTCCTCTGTTAATTATTTCCTATTTATCCTGTACATGGCTAGGTGGTGCACTGGATAAAGCACTGGCCCTGAAGTCAGGAAGAACTGAGTTCAAATCTCACCTCAGACATAATTAGCTTTGTGAGCCTGGGCAAGTCAGTTAATCCCAATTGCCTTAAAACATCTGAGCCATCTCCAGTTGTCCTGATATATATCTTGCTCCTGCACCCGGATGGCTCTGGAGGAGAGAGTGAGGTTGGTGACCTTGCACAGCCCTCTCTCACTTAAATACAATTCAGTGCAAGTCATGCCATCACCCTAATGTCATGGAGAATGAAGAACAAGCAACAGCAGCTTGTTTGTATATATTTGTTTTGCACATTGTCTCCCCCATTAGATTGCAAGCTCCTTGACGGCAGGGACTATCTTTTGCCAGTACTCAGCACAGTGCCAGGCACATAGTGGGTACTTAATCAATAGTGATTGATTGATTATTATATCATGTCTAATTCCCTTAGTCTTTCATCTAACTTTTTCTGTAAAGTGCCCTCCTCTACCTTCATATGTCCAACTTCATCTCTTTATAATTCCTGACATGGAACATATCTAGCTAAATTAGCCTATTTGCTCCTCTCCCTCTCCCCCTTGGCCAACAACACACACACACACACACACAAATCCCTAACTACAGCCTTTATTTATTTAGTCATGTCATTTTCATTATCAGAGCTGCCCTACCTGCCTTCGTGTCAATCTGCAGTCATCTCTTTCAGCACTTCCGGCTGAAAACTCTCTTCCTGCTAGAAGTCAAGTCTGGAGGCTGGATGACTGATATAATTTGCTAACTCCCTTGCTGTGGATTGTCTCAGGAGAATTTGGGCTCCTCCTAACCAGAGGCCTTAAATACAATAGTTCGACAAGGTTTGAAAGGGGATTCTTAATCCAGTACAATCCACACTAGAGGGTCCCTTCCAGCTCTTAAGATCCTGCAATATTTAGGGTTAAGCAGGGATTTTTTCACCCCTTCACTACCATATGAGGGTAATTGTAATCATACAGACTTGACTTAAATGTGCTCTCGCTGCTAACATTGGCTAATAAAACAACTTTCCTAGGAATGAAACTAACAATTGATTGGATTTGGATAAGAAATATGTAAATCAAAGCCCTTTAGAGAAGGAAATGATGACATGGGAATCTGTTATTTAACTCTATTATCTATGGAGTTTGTGGAGAATTAATGGAAGTTCTTAAAATGAATGAATTTGCCAAAGGGCTAGCCTCTGCAGCAGCTTAAGCAGTGCGGCACACACACACACACACACACACACACACACACACACACACACACACACTTTCACAGAGACTATATGTGACATGCACAGTAAACATAGTTTAGCTTTGTTTCCAAATGTCAGTGAACACCTGTCTACCCTTGGGACTCAGTAGCACATTTATATCCTGGTGTATTATACCAGGTGTCCAACTCTTATTAATGATGATTCTGCTTGGTAGGGTTTTAAGCCTTTTTAATGATTCTGGTTTTTTTTTTTCTGTAACCCTGAATAACTTCTTTGGAAGAAGAAACCAAAGCAGGGGGAAATTGAGAAGCTAGATAGATCAAACTGCTTTTCAGTGATCTTATAGTCACCAGGATCCTTTATCATGGACTTCTGTTCAGATATGAAGTTAGAAAATGTTATTTAGGCTTATTCAATAATTATTTTACTGCGTATGTCACCATGTTAAACATTGGGGGACATAAATAAAGTTTAGATAATACATGATACTGTCTTTAGGGAGCTTATAAGTGTGGATTGACCCTATCATTGTTGGCATGGCTATTTGAATACTTAGCTGAGTTCAAAGAGGACTCTGAAAAACTCAAAGGCCTGCTTCTTCCTATAATGAACAGTTAAATGAAGAGCATAAAAACTGTTAAACAATGATATTTATTGGAATGTTTCTTTTAATATAGAGCCACAAAAGCAGAGAAGCCTGGACCAAAGCATGGACCAATCAAGCAACAAGTATTTATTACATACCTGTTATATACCGGGAGTTATGCTAAGTGCTGAGGAGACAAGCACGAGTATTGCAATAGTATTTCTAAATGCAATAGAAACTAATGACCTTTTTTTTCTGTATAGGCATATATAGACAAATATATTTCCTGTATTTATCTATTCTTTTCATTGTGCCCTCACAGAGTAAAGGAGAAAATTCATCTTTGATTAACAACTAAAATGGATCATTAGACAAATATTTCAAATTTTATCTCTTTTTTATTCTTTTTTTCCCACTGGATGGACTAGTTGCATTATTGAATTGATTGAAAATAAGTGGGACAGCTAGGTGGCTAAGTGGATAAAGCACTGGCCCTGGATTTAGGAGGACCCGAGTTCAAATCAGGCCTCAGACACTTGACACTTACTAGCTCTGTGGCCCTGGACAAGTCACTTAACCCTCATTGCCCTGCCCCCCCAAAAAAAATGAAAAAAGAAAAAAGAAAAAGAAAATAATCAGTTGCTTGCTGTCTTTGGGAAAACATTCCAGAACATTTTCATGTTTCAGCATCATAGACAAATAAGCTTTTTGTGAATTTTCTTCCCTTCCCTTCTCTGCTTATCTAAAATCTATCTTATACCTTGAAGTCAGGTCCAAGTGCTACCTTTTAGTGAAAACTTCATCTATTCCACCCAGCTATATGTACCTCTTTCTTCTCTGATGTCTGTTAATAATAGTTATAGCTTATTATTATTATTTTTTTGCAGGGCAATGAGGGTTAAGTGACTTGCCCAGGGTCACACAGCTAGTAAGTGTCAAGTGTCTGAGGCCAGATTTAAACTCAGATCCTCCTGAATCTAGGGCCGGTGCTTTATCTACTGTGCCACCTAGCTGCCCCCTATAGCTTATATTTTTATAGCGCCTACCATGTGACAGGCACTGTGCTACTATACAGGCTCTCCATACTATATAATCTATCAGTTGATCATGTACTGGCTCCCATTGGTCCTATTGCCATTATGTGGGTGTCAATGTAGCATGTAGGCTTATCTGTTATATCTAATAGGTATGGTTCTCAAATTATGAATTCATTGTATGAGTGTGTGTGTATATATGTGTTGGGCTTTCTACCTTAATTAGATGATAATTTCCTTCTGGGCAAGGACTTTATCTTGTACTTTTTTCAGTATCCCACAGCGCTGTAATGATTGGAATGATGCCACCTGCTGGAGACTTGCTGTGGGAAAGCTCCGCTATGAGGAAAATGCCTCAGAGGGCAAGGCCATGTGGCTTTTCCTTGGCGTCAGGAAATGACGTTTTGCTCATGGGTGCTGTTTATCAAGGCTACCAGCCAATCAACTTGAGGAGCCTCCTATTTTCTGGGAGGAGACAGGAAGGAGGAAAGAGAGCCTGCGCGGAGAGCTCTCGCTTTTTTGGGTTCCTGACTTGATGGTGGTGGTGGCAGCAGAGGACTTCACAGGAAATTTGAGGAAAGATAGGAATGCCAGGCTGTTGGAATTCTGTTCTCAATCTTTTTCTTTCTATTTTTCAATAAACCCTTAAAAACCTAAACTCGTTTTATCAGTGATTTTAGTCAGTTTCCCCCAAAATTGGGGGAACAGATTAGAATCCACATTTAGAATCTTAAATTACACAGTGCCAAGCACTGGACTGAACATGTAGACTATATACTTATTAGCTCTTTGACCTCAGGGGAGTCACAATCTCTTTGAACTATAGTTTTTTCATCTATAAAATGACATAATGCTAACACCTACCTTAAAGGATTGTTGTAGGGTTCAAATGAAATATATATATATATATATATATATATATATACACACACACACACACATACATATGTTCATATGTATGTATATATATCTATATTTATCTTTCTACCCATCTTTCTATCTATATTTCCCAAAGTTGTGAGACTTACTCGAGATAGTTGCAAAGAGCTTACTGAAGTACCTAGCACATAGTAGAAGCTATATAAATGCTAACTATTTAGATCATAGCTATTAAATAAATCTGGCTATAGGCATAATCCATTATACTTCTTCAGAATGCATACACATATACACAGTATTACAGTACTAGATGAAACCATCTGGGCCCTCAAGAAATGTACATTCTTTATCTTTTACCCATATAAAATTTGTGGGATATAATATCAGAAACCCAAAGTACTAGAGAGTGTTGAATCAGGTTTTCTCAGTGCCCTTTTTTCTCTAAATGCAAATTTTAGGGATATCAGGTCAATAGACTAATTCTTTTTAGGACACTTACCATATTATTTGATATCACCTAGTCTTGAATTACAAGCATTACAAGGTACTCTAGTGAATAAAAACAAATGGATGGCATTGGTTTGCAGTTCTCTGGTTGGAGTAAATATTTAGTTTTAATGCCAAACTTCAATCACAATAAGGCATTTTTAACTGATGGCAGGCTGACTAGCTGTTATAGGCCCAAAGCCCCATTGACCACAAGTTAGCTGGCTGATTGTATGTCCTTACATTCAGGGGAGAGGATCCAGGTCACTATTATTAACCAATAAGTAATTCTAAATAGAATTTTGAAATATAAATATAGATGAGGATAAAGATAGAGTCACATAATACAATTATATTGCTGGGACTTTCTTAGTGAGTGAATGGTTTCAAATAGCTCTAATATCACTACTTGTAAACCAATGATTTTAAAACATGCCAAAGCATTAGTTTCCCTCAAGGCTATAGAGATGCCAAATGTACAGTGTTAACAAAAGAAGAAATAAAAATGCATGAGAGGAGAGATAAGGTATTTCTTTTTCTTTTAAAAAACAGTCTACAAAGCCTAGAAAAAACATAGCTGGCATTACCTTTTAAAGTACAGCTGAAAATTCTGAAGAGGTTTAATGGCTCATGCTTATAGCCAGATTTGTTTAACATAGTTATGATATAGAATACTAGTATAATAATAGCATTTATATATAGCTAGCATTTATATAGCACTTACTATGTGCCAGGCACTGTGCTTAGCACATTACAAATTTTATCTCAGTTGATCCTCACAACAACCTTGTGAGATAGATGCTATTATCACCTCCACTTTATGGATGAGGAAATTGATGTTAAGTGACTCACCCAAAACCACATAGTTCGTAAGTGTCTGAGAGAGAATTTGAACTCAAGTGTTCCTGACTCCAGGCCTGGTGCTCTATCCACTGAACCAATGAGATGTCACTATATATTCTGGATAAAGGCAGCATAGCATAAGGGATAGAGTCAATGGAGGAAGAGGTCTTGCCTCTGTTATACATTAGCTTCAAGACAGTGATGAAGACACTGAATCCCTTATTGCCCCCAGGCGACTCTCTAACACTAACAAGTTATAAAGGAGTTACTGATCTGCATCAGTGGTTGGCATGTCCACATGGGGAGTTCCCTCTACAATGATGAATTCCAGGTCAGGGGAAATAAATTCTGGATTGTAAAGGATAGTATAGATAGCAGTTGTACTTTAGTCTCAGTGAAAGGACATATCTATATTCTACATCCCAACAAAAGAAAAACAATACAAATACACAATATCTTCCCCAATCTACTTGGAAGCAGATATATTGGTGTATCTAACTTTTTAGATATACTCAATTTTGGATAAAAGTAATTTTCTCCTCTTTTCCTCCTTATTATTTCTAAAATAGTAGCCTAGGGGGCAGCTAGGTGGCACAGTGGATGAAGCACTTGGCCCTGGATTCAGGAGGACCTGAGTTCAAATCCGGCCTCAGACACTTGACACTTACTAGCTGTGTGACCCTGGGCAAGTCACTTAACCCTCATTGCCCTGAAAAAAACAAAAACAAAAAACCCCCAAACAAGGAAACAGTAAAATAGTAGTCTAATTATGGAGATACCTGATGTAGAAATACTTTTATTTGGCTTAATCATGCCACAAACATAGCTGATGTCTAATAATATGTTTTCTAAGAGGTCTGGGTATCTTGAGAAACTATCATTCTATCATCTATAATAAAGAATCATTGGAAGCTGGAGATTAGGTAGCAGTTGGAAAATGGAATGGCGTGGGGGGGGGAAGGTGACATAGGGCTGTTCTCTAATCTGCACTGTCTATGCCATCTGGACTTCACCTTACCACCCCCATGCAAGTTCACCTTTTGAATATTATTGTGACATTCATGTGCATTGGGAAACCAGCTTCTACTAGTTCCATATAATTTTCCAAAGCAACCTTCTAGGGAAAGCATAACTGAGCTGGTAACTATGGCCTGGATGGAAAAAGAAGTATCTTATTTATCTCTGAGAGGTAGTGGGGGAGAAAGTCACTAGATTTGGAGTCAGAAGATGTGGGTTTGAGTCTTTGTACAATTAAATACTGACTGTGTGACTTTGAAGAAGTAAGAACATTTCTGAGCCTCATAGAGATTTGAACCTTTGTTTTCACTTCTAGAAATTAGTACCTTTAGTAGTAATCTCATAAATTTATCTTGAAGATCGAATGTCATAATAGATGCAAAATGTTTTGTAAATTTAATGCATGACATTAGTCAATTAATTAATAAATATTATGTACAGGGGTATGGGTGCTCAAGGAGGACTGGTACGAGGGCTCACTAAGCCCTTTTCAGGACTGCTTATTCACTTTTGGTATCCACCTGGCATTCAACTCTCACTTGTGGCTCCAAGAAGCTGTGGCACGTGCAGTGGCCACACCCTGTAAAGCATCTTAGCTTATGGACTAAACCAGGTGGTGGGTAACTGATGGGTCACAAACCCCGTTACAGGGGTATCTGCCCCAAGTATGTGAAAACTTCCCAGGTGGAGTGGGCAGATGAGAACAATTTGTTTCAATGAACACGAAAGCATCTGGAGCAGATGACATGGAGCTCTTAGAGCTTAGTCAGACATCAAAGACACCAAAAATCATCCACTGCATCCTGGGCCATTGGCAGTTGTCCTGACTTTATCTTGCCAGTGAACTTCAGTGACCAGAGGGTGAGGCTGATGACTTTGTGCAACTTTGCCTCACTTAAATCTAATCCACACAAAAGTCAGGACTCGTGATGTCATTGGTCTTCAAAACCAAAGGACAAGCAACTACCACCAGCAGCACCATTATTTAAGCCACTATGCGCTAAGCACTAGACATACAAAGATAGAAATTAATAATTACTGCTTTCAAGCAATTTGCATTTTATTTTTATGATATAAGTGAAGGCTATTTTATAAAAACTGAGGTTTATTTTTTTTTATTTTTTGCAGGGCAATGAGGGTTAAGTGACTTGCCCAGGGTCACACAGCTAGTTAAGTGTCAAGTGTCTGAGGCTGGATTTGAACTCAGGTCCTCCTGGATCCAAGGCCAGTGCTTTATCCACTTCGCCACCTAGCTGCCCCCAAAGCTGAGGTTTTATGTAGCATTTAAAGGAAAGAGCACTTAAAAGGCCACAACAGAATGAAGAATGGTCTGGGAGTCAATTGCTTTTTTAAATTTTTAGTAGTTTTTTTGTCAGCCAGGGCAGAGGTTGAAAAGCATCTTGTCCAGTTGGCCTTGTTGATATATTTGGGGAGAGAGGGATACATTTGAAGTTGGAGAACCATTTTTGTAGGGTCAATGGGTTTGCTATGGTATCAGATTTCCGTCTTTATTCTAGGCTGATCCTGTCCACTGAAATGTTCTGAAAATTTGTCTGTTGACAACTTAAATGATTTTTTAAAAAAAGTTCTAAAGAAAAATAGCTGATACTAGGTTCCACAATGAACTCTTTTAATACATATGATAATGTTTAGTCTTTAGAATAAGCAAGATTTTTATCATGTAATAACAACCTTTTCTCAAAACAAACTGGATGAAGAGGCAAAATGAAACCCTTTGTAAAACTGAGGAAATATTGACTAGCTCTCCCAGAAGATTGGCCATAGAGCTGGTCATGGGAGGTAGTTATTATTGTAAGACTATAATGATGATAGTGGGAGGGGGTAAGGGGAGAGCACAGAAAGTTTACCACATTCGAATGATAGTGCCCGTGGGCAGGAGTCCAGCAAATCTTCCACAAGAGAGATAATTATGAGACAGTTGTACAGCAATGTATGTTGTAGCATGCAGGAATGCCCTGGTGTGCTGACCTCTCTGCTCCAAGCAGCTTGGAGATTGGCCTGGCACTCCAAATTACATTTCTTCCTGGCTTATAGAGGGAACTACAGATAAAGTGGCCCACATTTTACCCCATTTGGGGCAAGCAGAGAACTCACTCTTAGAAAGCATCTTACGGTCTTTGTCTATCTGTTTGGGTCTTGGGATTTCTGATGCCTCCAAACGCAGGTCAGTCATTTGGCAGCTGCCAGATGAGGAATCCCTTGCATCACACAGAGCTTTGTCAAGGCGGGGTGGAGTGGGGAGGGAGTAGAGAAATGACACAGGAAGCCCCCTGATTGGGAGATATGTATTTCACACTGTTAGCAGACTTAATTGACCATTTCATTGTGACTGTGTTTTCAGAATGCTTGGCAGGCAAGTATGTGGTACACTTTTGAGATTTTTCTCAAGAGGCTAAAAAAAGGAAGGGGAAGGGGAAGAACGACCTAGGCACTATTCAAAATACCCAAGAGGAGGGGGGAGGGTGCTGGGACTGGTGTCAAGAAGCTCTCAGTCATATTGCTAAGGGATATTGCTTCTTCAGAAGAACTGGATTTTTTTTTTTAAAGGAAGACATAATTAAAGAGGACCATTATCCAATGAATGAAATAATACATTGCCAAAAATTATGCTGAAAATAACAGTATATACCTAATATAAACCATCTGCAAAAAGTTGCTGGCATTGGAATTATGAAGACTTGTGTTCCAATTCTGGCTATATCACTAACTGTCTTTGTGATCTTGGCCAAGACCCTTAATCTCACTGAATTTATTTGTGTGTAAAACAGGAAGGTTAGACTAGTTTCATAAATCTGGAGTTGATAGAGTACTCTGAGGTCATCTCATCCAAAGCTCTTATTTTACAGATAAGGAAACTGAGGCCAAGAGGGGGGTAGGGGACTTGCCTGAGATCACACAGGTAGTAAAATGATCAAGCCTAGACTTGAACTGAGTTACTCCACTTCCAGTCCTCCTTTTCATTGTAGTACAATGCTTCTCTAAAGTCCTTTCTGGTTCTAAATATATGTTTCTCTCTCTCTCTCTTTCTTAGTGAATAAGCAACATCTGGCATTACACACATAGAGTTAGAAGGGATCTCATCTCAACTATTTTCCTTTACTATGGAAATTATTGTGGGATCACTTAAATGAAAACAAATAATCTTTCATGTATAGAACTTCAGTCTGGTTGCTTCCCCCCTTTTAAAAAATTGATATCCTTTTATTTCATTCAAAAGGGAGGCCTGTGAGGACTAAAAAGAGGAGGGCACTGTCTCTTTATGAATACTAATAAGGAAATCAAGGGGGACAATGGCACTTCAAGTTTCATCTTTCCATTTCCTAGAGGCGCAAACTCTGCAAGTTGTCACCTTGGTGTATTCAGAGCCTTTTGAAGCACTAGACTCCTCCAGAGAGAATGTCAGCCCCAGCCCTGGGCAGTTTTGACAAACAGAGTATATATTGATACATGATAAAGTATGCTAGAAATCACCCCAGCGCTAAAGGCTACTATAGTTTTAATATCATCATTTGAATTAACAAGCATTCTGTGGAGAAATAATGAGCTTTCATTATTCAGGACATCATCCTTACCCGGGGAACTCAGAAACCATTAGCTCTTGAGAACTTAATGAAAAGATGATAAAGAATGTTTTAGATAAAAGTTTGAACGGGCGCACTTGGTAACTGAGGTAAAATATTAATGTTTCTTTGGATGATAAGTTAGTGTTACTAAACTAGGGCTTGCTGAGGAAGGGTGTGCCATGCAGGTGTGTGGTCAGGCCACACCTGGGTTGAGGATGAAGGAGTAAAATGGAGTGTGTTAGCTTGAATGGAAGGCCCTGTCAAAAATATTTTCTCTTGGGGAGGGGATGGGGAAAAGGTCACTAGCTGTTTGGTGAGATCCAAGGTTTCCTTTCCTTCAGTAGACAAATTATCATGGTATAAAGAAAAAAAGAAAAAAAAGGAAGGGAGAGACCTACAATGAAAAGAGTCATCAACAAGTTTTGTTCTAACTACATTCTCTTTCCTAGAAACACACACACACATACACACAAACACACACACACACAGAGTATACTTTTATTTTCTCAGTATTGTTGAGCAACTGAATCCTATAAGTAGTTTTATAACTATTTGTCTAATTTAAATTTGTTGAAATCAACATTTTCTGTATTATTTGGGTTTTCAAATCGTAATATAAAGTAGAAATTGAGAAACTAAAAAAAAACCAAAGGAGTGAAAAAAAGAGAAGTTGGGAGGAATAAGAAGGGAAAGAAGAGGTTATGCATCTGTAAGTTCTATATGCAGAAATAGGTACATTTTCAAATTGGCATATGGGACCTGATCAGCTGCTGACAAAAGATTGGTTCCAGTTTTCAAATACCATGGAACAAATTTAAAATGCTTTTTTGAGCACAAAAAATATTAGCTTGATTTAAGATAATTCATCTTTATGATAACAGTTAAATAAAAATAATTAAGTTAATAACAATTTTTATTGGATTAATGAACCCCCACATTTTCATATCTCAATTGTTATTAAATTCTAATTTTAGCTAAATAAATAGTATTTTTACATACTTTGATTTATTCTCTTTTTTAAACCTTATATCAAGTTATTTTCTATACTTGAACTGTTTACCCATGCCAATTTACAGGAAGGCAGGAGTAAATTTGTAAATGGGCTGAATTATATTTGGGGGTTTTGAGTGTATATTTTTTAGATTTGTGTTTTAGATATTGACTATATCTAAAAATGAACTTTTGGCAAACACTGTTTGGTGTAAGCCATATTTCTTACATAAATAACGTTACTAAGTAGCTCATGTTTACACTTTAATGTTAAGTATAAAACTTTGTATAATAGGAAATAATATGCTTCAATCGAACTTGTCTTAGATTTTTCTAGCAGGGGCCACTGGCCTCATTCAATTTTTCTACATGGTAAGAATTCCATTTCAAGCCATGGTCTGATTTCAGCTAACAAATGATTGTCTTTCACAAAAGAATTATTAACAGGACCCTAATTAGTCACTTTAATGGATTAAACTATTAATTAATTTAATTATTTTGGGTTTAGGCACATTAGTATGAATTGGAGTTTTAGTTAGGCCTCTAAATATAGAAAACTGTGTATGCAGAAACTGGTTTATTAGCAAATGGGCCAACGAATCTGAAAATAGTCTTGTAGAGACACTGCCCAGTCACTGAGGAAGGTTCAATTCAGGGTATCAATAATAATGAAATTGATAATAATAACTAGAAGAATAAGAATAAAAATCTACTTTCATTGAGTTAAAAAACTAAAGAGTAAGAAAACTCCAATTGATTGAACAAAAGTCTCACTTGAAAATTTAAAAAAATTATTTCATTTTTAATGTTTCCTATCCAGTTATATATATATGGAAGCAAAAGAGTATATAGGGGAACATGGAAGCAAATTTTTTGTTCTTACAACTAACCTATTAAAATGAATATGAATTTTAAAAAACAAAATAAGTAACAGAGGTACACTCTTATATGTTAAATTTTTGTTCTTATATATTTGAATGATTCTTAGAAAGTTTAAAATGAGAAAGCTTGAGTGGAATCTAACAAGAAACAGAGGGTATTTCTTATTAACAATTATTTTTGGGTTCTGAGTTGTTCAATTCAGAAAGTTTAAAAATTAAATTTATAATGTCTTTAATTATTACATCAACATTTTCTTTAAATTTTTTGCATGCCATGGGCGAATATCTGTCATGGATTCTAAGATAGCATGACCACTTCTTCTTAAGGTTCATATCATTTTTACTTCTATAACTGGTTCTTCCTTTAGATTTTGGGATAATTATGAATGGTAAAGTTATTGAAGGATTGGAGGTGGGGAGGTAAAAATTTTTTAAACTGAAGGAAGTATGATCGAGAGCTGTAAAGGAAATTGGAGGTCATATAGTCCAGTCCCCTAATTTTATAGACAGGAAAACTGAGGCACAGAACAGTCGAGAGACTTGTCCAGGGGCACATAATCAATAAGAGTATGAAGTAGGATTTGAATCCAAGCCTCCAAGTTTTCAGGTGCAGCACTCAACCCACTGCCTCTATCACCAGTGAACTTCCTGTTAAAATTCTACAATTCATTATTAAATCTTGTAGGTGCTTACAAAGGAAAAACAAAGATCTCCCTGAGTGAGCATAGGTTCAGCAACAGCAATTCATGCCACACTAGTCTCATTTCCTTTTTTCCCTTGGTTACTAGTGAGGGAATGTCACATACATGGTAAATTAGGATTTTGACAGATCATTGGGAAAAATCCTTCAAGATATCCTTTTGTACAAGATAGAAGATGTGGGTTATATAACAGTCAAGTGGCCTAATGAATTGACCCCACCCAGAAGTGATTATGGAGTGATGTCAGCATTTTTGTCAGTGACTTGGATGAAAGGAGAGATGTTAAATGTGTTAAATTTACTGATGACATGAAACTAGAAAGAATTGTTAATCTGTTGCATAAAAGAGTAATGATCCAAAAAGATTTCTATAGTCTAGAAGAGGGGTGTCAAACTCAGATAGAAATGCCACTAAATCATACATAAGGATTCCTGTGGGCCACATATTGACTTAGAAAACCACACATTACCATTATCTATTTTTATTTATTTTGGTAAGTACTTTCCAATTACATTTTAATCTGTTTCCTTGCACTAGGGAGCCTTATGGATCACAAGTAGCCCTGGATCACATTTTTAACACCTCTGGCCTAAAACAATGAGCCAACTTTGGCAAAACAAATTTTTCTTTCCAACCAAATATGTGATTTCATTATAGGAAAGGGAACTCCTAGAGGGGAAAATCCTTTTACAAATATGCATTGGCACCTGTTCTTCAATTTACACACTTAGTGAGTGGCCTGGGGACACTGAGAGGTTCAGTGACTTACCTAGGGTTACATAGCAAATAGTTAATAGAATAAGTTTAAAGGAATATACTTGAATTTTTAAAAAATCAGCTGCATACAGTTAAAAAAGGGGAGGGAAATAGATAAAGAAAAGTTTGTGTGACAAAGACCTAGGGGTCTTAGTGGATTGTACGCTCACTAGGAGTCTTCTTTATGACTTCAGTACAAAGAATCCTGAGCTAGAGAGAGCCTTAGGGATCACCTAGTTCAAACATCTAATTTCTACTGATAAGGAAACAGATCTTGAGGTATTGAGTGATTTGGCCAAAAATTACACAGTTAAGACATTTAATGGCAGTTCTGGGTCTTTTGACTTTCCAAACTAGTGCTACATTTACTATACTACACATCCAAAAATCATATTGTAATTTAAAAATTATGATGTTTCATTCATAGAAATTAGGCCTTGTACTCAGATAGACCTGGATTCAAGTGTTACTCTGATGTTTATGAACTATGTGACCCTGAAAAAAAGCACTTAACCTCAGAGTTCCCCCAGGAAATGCTGTAAGGTTATAAATTGCAGAGCAGTTGCTAATCTGCAGAGTTAGAGGAAGTTTCTTTGTCAAGAATTCCCTACACCAGTAAAATCATAGGTCCAGATTTAAAAAAAAAATCTAGAATAAGGTAGACATAATCTTACTGTACTCTGTCCTGGACAGACTACTTACAAATTATTGAATTCAATTGAAGTGTCATATTTTAGGAAGAATAAATTTAGGAAGCGTATTTTAGGAAGACAATTTGGAGCATATCTAGGGAAGGATGATCAGGAACCGTGAGAATGGAACTCATACCATACAAAGATCTGTTGAAGGAGCTGGGTATAATTAACTTAGAGGAGAGAAGATTTGAGGTAGAGATGGGTGAGTTACCTTCAAATATTTAAAAGCTGATGAGAGAGATTAGACTTGTTTACTTAAACTCTAGGGTGCAGAACGCTAAGCAATGGGTGGAAGTTGTAGAAAGGCAGCTTTATACAAACAAAGATAATGATTAGAGCTGTCTACAATTGGAATGGATTGACTCTGGGTGTGATAAGCTCCTCATCATTGCAAGTATTGAAACAGTTATTGGATGATTGCCCAATGGAGATGTTATTGAGAGAATGAGTTTTTGAGCATAGGTCAGACTAAATAAATGACTTTTGAGATCTCTTCCAACTCTGGGATGCTTTGATTTCTATGGTCTGTGATTCTGTAACAATGTGGGTAATCTGCTTTGGGAACCACATTTTAGGAAGGACCTTAATAAGCTCTAGAATGTCCAAATGTGGGGATTCAGAATGATGCAGGAAACTGGAAACCTTGTTTTTCTATGAAGATAGAACATAAAGATGCTTAAAGGAACTGGAGAAAATACTCAAATACAGGTTATAGTTGATAATCTGTGAGATCTGTCCCAGCTCTTAGAGTCTATCATTCTACTCCACAATTTGCAAATGGATTGACCTATATATAAGACTAAGCTATCTTCTATCTATCTGGTGTGTATGGGGTGACCAGGAGGACTAATCCCTCTGGTCTGAAGGCTGCTGAGTCCTTTTCAGGGTTGCTCTTTTACCTTTGGTGTCCACTTTTCATCTGTGGCTCCAAGAATCTGTAACATGGGTTGGGAGATGAGCAAAATCAGGTTGAGGGGCCTCAAACTCATTGGTGATTAGGGGGATGTCTACCTCAAGCATGTGAATACTCCTCAGTGGAATGGTCAGATGAGAAAAATTTGTTCTAATGTCTACAAAAGTGGCAGAAGCTGGGGCCATGGAGCCCTTAGAGCTTGGTCAGACATACATGATACCATGGTCATCTGCTGCATCCTGGACCATCGCCAGTCATCTTGACTTTTGTCTCGGCGCTGGACTTTGATGACTTGGCAAGAGAGTGAGGCTGACAACTTTGTGTAACTCTGCCTCACTTAAATACAATTCATGCACAAGTCAAGATATCACCTGTTATGTCACTGATCCTCTTTGAAAATGGAAGACCAACAACAAAACCATTCTTTCCTCCCTCCCTCCCTCCCTCCCTCCCTCCCTCCCTTCCTTCCTTCCTTCCTTCCTTCCTTCCTTCCTTCCTTCCTTCCTTCCTTCCTTCCTTCCTTCCTTCCTTCCTTCTTCCCTCCCTTTCTTTCTCTCTCTTTTTCTCTCTTCCTCCCTCCCTCTCTCCCTTCCTTCTTCCCTCCTTCCCTCTCTCCTTTCTTTTTCCCCTTTTCTCTTTCTTTTTCTCTCTTCCTTCCTTTTTTCCTCCCTCCCTTTCTCTTTCTTTTTTCTCTCTTCCTTCCTTTCTATCTATCTGCTATCATCTGTTATAGAAATTCTTCAGGACAAATGAAAATGTAAGGTTAAAATTTGTTGAATTAAAAATGAAATTGATAAATTAGTCTTTGATACATAAAAGCCAACCACTTGTTAATGAAATGATTTTATTTTCCCTTTTAAACAACTTCATTGTTCTAAAGCCTCAAAAAACATTTTTTTTTCTGAGTTTAGGCAAATCCTACCTGTCAATGTATGGATAGAAGGTCAGATTTAGAATTTGGCACTTTCCTAACTGCTCTATGATATACAGAAGGGTGAAGTCAGATTGGCCTGCAGTCAGGCACAGATAGGTTGGGGGTTTCAGGCAAATGTCAGTTGCCACTTTTAGAAATTCCATATGGATAGTTTGCTACATGTCTACAATAAAACCCTCATGCAATAAATAAAGAAAACATATATAAAAGTTCACATTTTATTGGGTGTAAAGCTCTTAAAGGACTTCTGTTCACAAAGAGCATAAAGATTACAGAGTTTGAATGAGTGCACCCTTGCTAAAATGTGTGAGCCCTGCTGTTTTCTTCCCTTGACTGTAGAAGTATGCCCTCTTTTTGCTCTTTAATCTTTCTGCTTGGCATGATGTACACACGGAGTGATTACATCTCCGTCCCACCTGTGGACTGTTGACAGCTAGAACAGGTATTGCCTGCTAGCCAGACATGGAAGGAGAGGTTATACTAGGATCCTGAGTGTAAATTTTCCTCTGCATCACTGAAATGAGAAATATGAATGGTGAGGAAACAAGAAAACAAATGGGAATAAGCTATCACATAAACACTCTGAAGTCAATGTTGGATGCTAACAGATGCATTTAGGTAAATGCTCTTATCTCAAGAGGTGTTATCTTCTGGGGATCCTTCTCATAATTTTGTTTTAAATTTGAACAGCTGTTGTTTAGCTACCACAGACCACAATTTATCCACAGCTTGGGGCCATAAAGGTAGCTTTAGTGCACTGTTTCTTTCTTTCCCCCCTTTTATTTGATTTAATTTCCCTGCATCTGACACCAAAATGCTGTATGTTATTTGCATATCACAATATGTACTTTTGTAGATCCCATAAGTACTCAGGTGCTAAAAATGGAAGAAAAAATAACAAATAGAGGAAGTTCCCCATGACACGTTTTAAAAGAAAGGAAGAAGGCCTCTCAGGTTTCACCTACAAGTAAAATATTCTGACAATAATAGCTCCTTCAACAACAGAGCTGGTTTTTCGAGGGTGGCTGGTTTATACGGTGACTGCAGAAAAACGGATGTTTTTTTTGGCAGTAGAACACAAGTGCACTTATCTGAGTTGAGCCCTGGGGCTTGCCATACAGTAACTGAAACAAAACTTTAGCCTTACTTAAGAAACCAACAAATGTGGCCACTTGCATAATCTGAAATACTCTCTGAAAGAAACATTCATGGCTTTCTTTTCCCTGATGGGACTTTTTTTTTTTTTTTTTTTTAAGACAGGTCACTCCTTCAAACAAAGGGGAAGCCCAGGAAAGATGGGAAGAGAGAAATGAAAAGAGTGTGCCTGTCTGTGAGAATTTCTAAAAAAGCTCTTTTGTCACTTACCGGACCACATTCAGTCATGGAGATTTGTCATATTGGGAATGAGTTAATTCAGAACAATGAGTTGGTGAGAGGCTGGACTAGAAGGCAATTCACATCAGTGTTTGATGGGTTTATGCCTCACCCTAGCCTTGACCACAGCATCTAAATGCTATTAGGCACAGGTCACAGGACTTTGAGGGCCCTTTTTTCCTCTTTAGCCCCTGATCTCAATTTGCTCAATTTCCCCTTCTTTCAATTCAAGCAAATGGGGAACCTCCTTGGCCACAATTCTGTGTTTGTAAGTTGTGTGGAGGCTGCTCCACTCTGCCATCCTAAGCTTGTCGAAAAATGTAGTTTGACCTTTAAGCCTTGGCCCATTTTGAATCTTTGTTTATTGCAACAAACGGAAGTGAGACATGATCCTTATTGCCAAAGAGCAATGGGGCTCACTGATTGACTCTCTGATTTGGTTATTGGTTTCCTTGCAAAGAATGGCAAGTGCCAAGCCAATGATTTCACAGACCTGATTTCAGACACCCACACATCCCTCATACACATACATCAGTAAAGCCAACAAGTGCAAGGAAATCATCCTGCCGGCAAGTTATACAGCAAAAGCAGGAAAGATCCACACCTGTCAGAAAGATGCAAATGAAAAGCTGAGTCACAGGGGAGCATTTATTTCCACACCAGACCTACACTTAGAAGTGGTGGAAAGGAAGGGTCAGGGTACTTTATTTTGTGATTTGGTTTTGCTTCAGTTGTATCTACATACGTTCTATAGAACAAAATTTGAGTGTTTGGACAACTGGGAACCTAAAGCATTGTAATCCTAGGTTTGGGGATGTTAAAAGTCCTTCTGGGTGTGTGAAGTTGGTCAGGAAGTATCTATATTCTTCTTTTCCTCCCACACATCCAGGAAAGTGGACAAGAATGTGAAATGTCATTGCTCCATCCACGGAAATATGAAAAGCGTTGTTAAAAATGAGTGAAGGTGGGGGCGGCTAGGTGGCGCAGTGGATAAAGCACCGGCCCTGGATTCAGGAGGACCTGAGTTCAAATCCGACCTCTGACACTTGACACTTACTAGCTGTGTGACCCTGGGCAAATCACTTAACCCTCAGTTGCTTCGCCAAAAAAAAAAAAAGTGAAGAACTGGCAACACACTTTCTTTCTTTCTTTCTTTTTTTTTTTTTTTTTTTGAGACATTGGGAACCTTCTTTATTGGCAGTTTTTACGCAAGGGGGAGGGATGGCAGAGGTCGTAGGGGCGCGCGTGCGCAGAACGGCTCCGTCTCGACTTCTGGACACGCTGGGACCTGCTGAGACCAGCGCTGAATCGAAAAGCAACACACGTACTTTCAAGCCAAAGAGCAACAGTTTAGTTTGAAAAGAAGGTTCAGATCACATGTGCAGCTTGGTATAAATACCATCGATTTATTATTATTCCTCTGCTGGTTCTTTTTTTTTCTCCAGAAATCCTTAGGAAGAATTGAAAAAGGTAAGAATAGATAGAATCATGGTACAGTGGAAAGAACACAAGCTTTAGAGATAGAGAACATGGATTCAAATCCTGACTTGATGCTAACCACCTGTGTGACATTTCAAAAGTCACTTCACCAACGTGGGGCTCAGTCTCCTTATCTGTAAAATGAGGGTATTGGACTCCATGGTCTCTGAGATTCCTTATTGCTTTAGAATTATAATCCTACTGAGAAGTCTCATGAGAAACTTCGACCCTGTGAAATATCTAAGCTGATTTCCAAACCAAAGAGGTTCAGATAAGCTCCTGGTAATCATCATCTTTGGCACTTCCACAATCCCTTTCATTTGAGCATTTCAAAGAGTTTGACAAACATTAATTAAAGCCAGACTGAGCACTCAGGAGAGATAGATAAGGGGAGGCAATTTCAGCAGTTCTAGGCTAGAACATGACTAGCTCTGCATCCCCCCCACCCCCTTTCTGAGGAGCACTTGGCTATTCTACCCAGAAAACCAATGGAGGGCAGAGAAGGAGGGAGACCTCTCTAGATGTATTTTCTGAGGAAAGCTAGTGAAGTTCGCTTAGAGGGATTGGATTTGGCTTTTGTCCAGGGTGGAGGTTAACAACACTGCTCTCACCCCCAAATGTCACGTGGGCAGTCAATGAGCACAGAGGGGGAATGCTAGTTTCATTTTATAGCAGCCTTAGTCATCAGCCTCTCAGGCAGTGTTGTGGTGTCTGGGGACCTTCAGGAGCATTCTCTGCTCCCATCTGACTAAGAAATCAGAGGCCCATCTATTGACTGAGTTGCTCACCCTGTTTTCTGTTGCATTTACTGGACTGCTACTTAGGGTACTCTTCATGGATTGCTAACACTGCACAGCCATGTCTACTTCAAGCCAGATAACAAAGGATCATAGAATAACCCCAGCGGTTGTGGGATATTTAGCTTACTGGCCTCTCATCTTAACATACTTATTTTAGATGTTTAACTGAGGTGAACCATAACTCAGAATCTACTGAGGCTCACTAACGATGATTACTTGAAATGAAATCATACTCTAGATCCCTGAAAAAAAAAATGGTGAAGTCGTATTGATTGTCTACCTTTAGATCTAGAGCTTAAAGGACTTCAATGACCACTTAGTCTAACTGCCCCTTTTTTTTTGGGCAGGGCAATGAGGGTTAAGTGACTTGCCCAGGGTCATGCAGCTAGTAAATGTCAAGGGTCTGAGGCTGGATTTGAACTCAGATCCTCCTGAGTCCAGGGCTGGTGCCTTATCCACTTCACCACCTAGCTGCCCCTAACTACCTCATTTTAATGAGGCTTGAAGTGGTTGTCACTTACAAAACATCATACAGGTGGTAAGCATCAGCAGCAGGGTTGCAATCCAGGTCCTCTGCCTCTAGGGTACAGTAGATGGAGTGCAGGGCTTGAAGTCAGGAAGACTCATCTTCCTGGGTTCAAATCTGGCCTCTGATAATTACTACCTGTGTGACCCTGGGCAAGTCACTTAACCCTATGTGCCTCAGTTCTTCATCTGTAAAATGAGCTGGAGAAGGAAATGGTAAACTACTCCAGTATCTTTGCCAAGAAAACTCCAAATGGAGTCATAAAGAGTTGGATACAACTGAAATGACTGAATAACAACAAACCTCTGCCACTAGAGCTTTTTCCTTTGTTGCTGTTCTGGAGTTGAATCTGACTGGCATTTCCTTTGTCTCAATAGTAGTTCATATTTATAAAGTGCTTTACTCTTTATGAAGAGCTTTGTTCTCAATTGGTTTATAAGGTAGATTGTGCTAGAATTATTATTCTCCCTTTTCAGATGAGGAAACTGGTTTTCAGATAGATTATATAACTTCCCCATGACCAGTCTGTCAGTCACTAAACATTATTAAGTGCCTACTGTATGCCAAGGAGTGTGCTAAGTGCTTTGGATGCAGAGAAAAGTAGAAGACAAGTAGCTGGTCTCAAGGAGCTCACAATCTAATGGGGGAAATAACACGCAAATGACTATGTACAAACAGAGGGAAAGCACTAGAAGTAAGGGAGATCAAGAAAGGCTTCCTGCAGAAGGCAGGGTGTTAGTGAGTCACACAGTTTATTTGAGTGTGGAGCTGGAATTTCAGTGCTTTCCATTAAATCAAGAAATGGTTTGGACAATTTAGGGACTGGCTTGTTTAGAATAAATGAAACTGGGGCAGCTAGGTGGTGCAGTGGATAGAGTACCAGCTCTGGATTCAGGAGGACCTGAGTTCAAATCCGGCCTCAAACACTTGACACTTACAAGCTGTGTGACCCTGGGCAAGTCACTTAGCTCTCATTGCCCTGCAAAAAAAAAAAGAATAAATGAAACTAAAATGACTTTTCAGAACAATTAATATCATGATATAGGTAGGGTATCTGGGTATTCAGTAGGGTGTTTGGGCATCTGATCAAGAATGTTGTTTCTAGAGGCCTTACTGATAAGTTCATAGGATTTTAGAATGAGAAGGACCTCAGAAGGTTTCCAATTCAACCCTTTATTTTCTTGATGCCGAAACTGAGGTTGAAGTCCTTTGCTCAGGGTCACCCATATAACATGTAGCAAAGCCAAGATTTGGAGTCATGTGTCCTGGCTTCAGATCCTTCTATGTTACACTGTATTATGCTGCTTCCCAATCATGCCTCAGTCCTTAAACAATTTTCTCTTTCTCCAACCAGGTGTGTATGAATTCATGAATAGGCTTGAATCTGGCTGGCCTTGCTCTGACACATTTATGTATGCCAAAGAAATGGGCTATGATACATCAATCCATTCATTTTGGCTGTCCTCATCATCAGTGATGATTAGTACACCATTGATTTTACCTCCGGGAATTGTTGCAAGATCAGTTTGGCTGTGATGATCAGTGCTGATCATAAAGATAGCTGAAAGGAATGAATCTACTAGATATGGCCTTTTTTTTCTCTGTAGGTGTAACTTTTCTAGTAAATGTTTAAGGCTTACATAGACATATGCACACCCAATGCATTATTTATTTACTTTTACTTTACTATACAAATAATAGGAGTGGCAGATTTAAACACAATGCTATGTGTTTATCTGTTTCCCTGCTACAAAATAAAAGCCCTTCAAAAATGTGACTTTTGAATAGTTATTTCCTCATAACTCCTACAGTTAGAGTTAATTGTACAGAGCAAACTTGATGACAAATAAAAAAATAAAATATAACTCACAATTCTAAGACAATCAAACTATATTTAGATGTTGATTGATGGACACACAAGGGAGATTTTCTTTTCCTTTCAACTTTCTGACATATGACACTTCAGGTGAGAAGCAAATACTTTAAAGCTGGGATGGACCCAACTGTTTGGAGAATCTGTAAGACTTTAGGTTCTAAGGAATTTGGCTATGCTTCTTGATGTATTTTAGGCACATCCTGTAGGCCTTGAAGCCTTCATGGGATTCATTATTAGCGCTGTTCTGCTGTTCCTACCCTGCTAATTTCCAATAATCCCTTTCTCCTCCACTATTGTTGAGGCAGTAAGAGCTACTAAAGGAAGTCACAAAACCATCCTTCTTAGGTATATTCTAAATTCATGTTATCTATATTTTCAGTTGGTTCCTCATTCCAGGAGCAATGCTTTTATTCAGCTCTGATAAACATTCCGCCACATTCCTCATGATAGCTATTTTAAACGTTATTCTTTCTCTTTAAATCTTCAGCTCCACCCGAACCTCCTGTCTCTCAGGTTAAAGGTTAAATTAAATTAAGATTATTTTACCAATGTGGTACAATGGAAAGAGTACTAGCTCATATCATACAAACAAAATGGAAACATTCCATGGGTATGAAAAGTTTCATCCTAAATAAATTAAAGGAATGAGGATGAAATTATCTTTCAGATGTAGGAAGAGGAGAAGCATTTATTCATGACCAAACACAGATCACAGAAGATAACATGGACAATTTTGATTACATAAAATTAAAAAGTTTTTGTACAAATGTAACCAGAACAGCTAAATATGAAGCAACAGTTAACTGGAGGGAAAATCTTTGAAGCAAGTTTCTCTTATGGTTTCATTTTCAAAGTGTAAAACGAATGGGTTCATATTTATAGGAATAAGAGTCATTCCCCATTTGACGAGTAGTCAAAGGAAATAAATAGGCATTTTTCTAAGAAAAATCCAATCTATAAAGACATATGAGAAATGCTTCAAATCACTAATATTTCAGAAGTACAAATTAAAACAACTCTGAGATTTCATCTCACATCCATTAGATTAGCAAAGGAAAATGATACATGTTGGAGGCTATGTGGAAAAACAGGCATATTAATGCAGGTGGAGGTATAAATGGGTCCTAAATCCCAAAGAGATAAAAAAAGAGGAAAGAGGCCTATATGTATGAAAATACTTATAGCATCTTATGGCAAAGAACTAGAAATTTAAGACTTGGAGGAGAATGTCCATCAGTTGGGGATGTCTCAACAAATGAGGGTATTTGAATGTAATGTAAGGTAATACTATTGTGCTATAAGAAATAATAGAAGGGATGGTTTCAAGAAAACCTGGGACCAATTCTATGAACTGATATAGAGTTATATGGGAATAATTAGAATAGCACTTTATAAAATAATAACGACATTACAAAGGCAAATAACTTTGAAAGACTTAAGAACTCTGATCAATTTGCTGACTACCTATGATTCCAGAGGACTGATGACTAAGTGTGTTACTCATCTCCCACTAGAAATGTGATGGACTTAAGAGGCAGAATGAAACATAGTGTTTTTTGTTTTGTTTTGGCATGGCTAAAATAGGAATTTGTTTTACTCAACTATGCATGTTTCTTACAAGGGTTTTGTTTTTCTTTCTTTTTTCCAATGGTTGGGCAGGGGATGTGGAATTGAGAAAAAGTAAATTATTATTAATTGGAAAAAGTTAAGTTAAAAAAGAAATAACACTTGCTTTAGATCAGTGGTTGTTGTTTAGTTGTTTCAATTGTATCTAACTCTTTATGACCCTATTAGGGGTTTTCTTGGCAAAGATAGTGGAGTGGTTTGCTATTTCCTTCTCCAGCTCATTTTACAGATGAGGAAACTGAGGCAAACATGATTAAGTAACTTGACTAGAATCAAACAGCTAATAAATGTCTGAGGCTGGATTTGAACTCACAAACAATGTCTTCCTGACTCAAGTCCTGGCATTCTATCCACTGTGTCATCTAGCTACTCCTGAGTCACTAGATGAGTTCAGATACTGCCTCTGGCATTTACTACTAGTGTGATATTGATTAAATCACATAACCTCCTTAATCCTTACTTTCCTCAACTATAAAATGACATAATTGGATTCGATAGATGCTTCACAACTCTAAATCTGTGATACTTCATCTTATGACCTACTATTTTACTGAGGAGACTGATACCATGTATTGAATGGTAGCATGATGTAGCAGAAAGCAGATTGTATTCTAAGTTGGGAACACAAGGTCCCAATTAGTGTGAATAAAGAATCCTGTGAAGTGGTAATATGTATTCAAATTCTCACTATTCAAAGTTTAGAATTGTGTAAAATGTGGTAATTGGCTGCAGCCCAATGGAAATAGGCAGTGTGGATTCACCACATCATGGGATTCATTATTAGCACTAATTGGGACCTAGCTATAGAACTAGATTCAAATCTCTCTTCTATTATTTACTAGCTATATGTCCATGAGGAATTAATTTACTCTCATTGCATTAACATTGAGAATGCTGGTTAAGGCATTATTACACTAGAGAAAGCATTACTACACTGTTACTATTAACTTTTCCACTAGGATATTGAAAGAATATCAATATGTGCTATTGATAATGGTGTTCCAGGGTGATTGCATTTGTGATAGAATAGAGGGTATTTATTTATACTTTAAGTATTGGAAGATGGGGGCGGCTAGGTGGCGCAGTGGATAAAGCACCAGCCCTGGATTCAGGAGTACCTGAGTTCAAATCTGGCCTCAGATACTTGACACTTACTAGCTGTGTGACCCTGGGCAAGTCACTTAACCCCCATTGCCCTGGGGAAAAAAAAAAAAAAGAAAAATTGGGATTTTGGGGCAGCTAGGTGGCACAGAGGAAAGAGCACCGGCCCTGGATTCAGGAGGACCTGAGTTCAAATCCGGCCTCAGACACTTAACACTTACTAGCTGTGTGACCCTGGGCAAGTCACTTAACCCCAATTGCCTCACCAAAAAAAAAAAAAATCCTTAAGTATTGGAAGGGACCTAAGAGACCATCTACTTCAACTTGTGCCTGAACAAGAATCTCTTTCACATCATCCTAAGAAGTAGTCATCTAACATCTGCTTTAAGACCCCTGTTGGGGTAGAACCTTCTGAGATACCTCCTTTCAGTTTTGGATAACTCTGCTAGGAAATTTCTCATTCTGTTAAGCCTAAATCTGCCTCTTTTTAAAACTTCCACTGACTACTACCAACTACTATCTCGGGGGCCAACTGGAACAATTCTAACCCCTTTCCTATAACAGTCCATTAAATACTTGAATACAGCTGTGAGGTCTTTGCCAAATCTTCTTCAGGCTAAACACTCCTTGCTCTTTCAACTAATTCTCTTCAACCATGATATCAAGTTACTTCATTATCCTAATTATTCTTCTTTGGAACTCTCTAGCTTATCAATAGCCTTCCTAAAATATGGCTACCAAAATTGTATACAGTATTTCATATTTGGCCTTGTAAACCCAAAGTAGTATAGTGGGATTACAACCTTCCTAGTATTGGATACTATGCCTTCGCTAATACAGTTCTGAGATCTCATTAGGTTTCTTTGTATGCATACCATGTAACACCATTGACTCCTACTGAAATTTTAGTCCATATTATTTTCAAATAAACTGCTGTCTCATTTGTTTTGTGCTTGTGAAGATTTCTTGAACCCAAGTATAAAATTACACACACACCCACACCCACACCCACACCCCCCCACACACACACCCACACCCCCACACACCCACACACACGCACACACAATGCCTGTCCCACGTGTTTTATTGTGCTAAATGTTTCCATCTGAATGGATGTGCCACCAGCAATCCAACTTGAATATGTTTAAAACATGTAATTTTCCTTGTAAAACCTACCCTTCTCCCAACTTCCTCATTTCTGTTAATGGTATTAGACATTACATTCCTTCCTGAGTCCAAGTCCACTACACCACATTACATTATACTTTTGACCCTTTCCTCTCTATCCCCCACATCATATACATACACACACACACACACACACACACACACACACACACACAGATAAAAGTCTTAACCAGTCAAGATCTCTTTCATTCGGACATTCAATGTGTTAGCCAAACTTTATAACTTTGTGTCATCTGAAATATGTAACTTTATCCAGATCACTGAAAAAACTATTAAATAGCACAGGCCCAAGAGCAGATCTGTAGGGCACCACACTAGGAAACTTCTTCCAAGCTGATAATCAAATCATGCATATCTACTCTGCATACATTCTTCTATCCCATATCTCTCTATCTTGTTCACAAGAAACTCATGAAAAGCTTTGTTGAATGTTTGGCTAAAATCTAGGTAAAACTCATCAATAGTATTTCACCGATTCACCCACCATTCTAGTATCATCACAAAGAAGCCGATCAGATGAACAAAGGAGGGTAGTTGTTGAGTAAGTAAAGTAGGAAAAAAATGACAGTGAACAGATATTGGATACATGCATAGTGTTGAACACTGGGAAGAAGTGTAAGAGAGATGGTCTGAGGGTGGATTGTATAAGCATGGAGTACATGGGAAGTAGATTCCAGGGACAGGAAGTGACAAGCAAGTACTTGAGTGTGGTGTAGTGGACTTGGACTCAGGAAGGCCTCAGTTCAAATCCTGCCTCAGATACTTACTAGATAGATGGGTGGTCCTGGAAAAGTTACTTAAGTTTTCTGAGTCTCAGTTTCCTTATATGTAAAATGAGGATGTGGGACTCCATGAATTCTAATGTCCTTTACAGCTCTAATTCTTTTATCCTATGAACTTTTGTCTGTGTAGCTGGTCAGAGAAACTGTATGTCTGGGGTTTTTGAGCCAATTCCCATAGATCAATATAAGCATTTTGGGAGATGTGAGTCCCAGTATTCACAGGGGGAAACAGAACTATTGAAGAGGAGCAGACAGACTCAGAGTCTGAATGTGAACATAAGAATTAATCATGAGTAGTGTGGTAAGATTATTGGAATTTGGCTGTTTCATTGGGAGGGGGCACACCTGTCCTGTCCTGAAGTGATGTATGCTACTGATATCAGAAGAAGAAAACCTCTCTCCATAGGCAGTTTTTGAAGGACCTCCCCTTTTGGGGGAGGAAAATTAAACGCTCGCTGAGGGGAGTCTGGGGCTCTTCCTGAGTTTCTTCCTTTCGGGTGGTGTGAGCAGCAGGAGTAAATGCCCAGGTGGTGAGTAAACATAAAAGCCCTGTTTTCTTTTAAATTAGCTTAACTGGAAGCAAGTTGGGGATTGTATAGATTTAGGTTAGAGCTGGGAGGATTATCTGTATTTCTTTTTCCCTTTGCTGTTTATTTTATTCCCAATTAATAAGATCTGATCCATTTGTGGAAAAAAGGCTGTAAAGCTCCTTTCTTATTGGTCTGGGAGAAATATCTAAAAAGGCAGTTCACAGGGGAGGGAGCTTTGGAACTAGAGGTCCCTCATTACTTCCGGGACCCCAATATTACGGTGAGCCACTCAATTAATTCTCCAGATATTAAATTTGGCCCTCACAGTGCTAAAAGCTTGTAAGTATGTGATCCTGCTTCTTCTGTGACTAGGAAGACTTCAAAGGGTTATTCCGGGAATCAAATGTATAGGGCATTTACAAAATACTTTCAACCGCACTATACATTTTAACTATTTTATGACCTTTCTTAATTTCTCCTCCTCTGCATTTCTTTTTTTTCCTTTTCTTTTTTTTCCAGGGCAATGAGGGTTAAGTGACTTGCCCAAGGTCACACAGCTAGTAAGTATCAAGTGTCTGAGGCCAGATTTGAACTCAGGTCCTCCTGAATCCAAGGCCAGTGCTTTATCCACTGCACCACCTAGCTGCTCCTCCTCTTCCACATTTCAAATTCCCTTTACATACTTATTCATTATTTCCTTTCTTTTTCTAGTTTCACAGGATTAATTGGCTCTCCTTGCCATGGATATGCTCTGTACTTTGCATCCTTGATTCCCTCCTTTCCTCTAACTTTACAAGTGTAGGGTACCCTTAAGTTTGTGTCTTCAGGGAATTTCCTCTCTTGCCCTTTTTACCTGTTGAATTCCTATTCATCCCTTAAAGCCAAACTAAAATGCCACCTCATCCATGAAGGCTTCCCTTACTTACCTGGTTAGTGACAACCTTTTCCTATAGACTTCACATAGCATTTTGTTTTACAAGTCTTCAGTGAACTTACATAACACTGTATATTTTAATTATTTGTATTTCTGACCTTATAGCCTGTAAATGCCATGAAGAGAAGAATGATATCACATCTGAACTCTGAATTTTCACCAGTTCCTAACACAGTACTGTGTATAGAGTTGTTCAGTCATTTTAGTCATGTCTAATTCTTTGTGACCCCATTGGGGTTTTCTTGACAAAGATACTGGGGTGGTTTGACATTTCCTTCTCCATCTCATTTTACAGATGAGGAAACTGAGGTAAACAGGGTTGTAACTTGCCTAGAGTCACACAGCTATTAAATGTCTGAGGCTGCATTTGATTTCATGAAGATGAATCTTCCTGACTGTAGGCCTGGCATTATATCCACTGCACCACCAAATTTTTGTTGAATTAAATTGTCCTTAGTTCTTTTCTCTCCTATATATATATATATATATATAATATATATATATATATATATATATATATTCTCTGCCTTGTTTATGTCTTCTATTCCCAAGACTTCATTTATCTTTGAGCAAGTCACTTAATGTTTCTGAGCCTTAGTTTCCCCACATATAAAGAGGACATAATACTTAGAATACTTATGACAATGTTGCTGTGGCACTCAAATGAAATAATGTCTTTGTAAAGTACTTTGCAAGCTTTAAAATCCTATATATGTCAATTATCACTATTGTGATTTCTAAATCTATATTTCTAGTCCTAGTTTCACTGCTGAATGCCTGTCCCACGTGTTTTATTGTGCTAAATGTTTCCACCTAAATGGATGTGCCACCAGTAATATAACTTGAACATGTCTGAAACATGTAATCTTTCTTATAAATCCTACCCTTCTTCCACCTTCCTTATTTCTGTTAATGGCATTAGCCGTTACATTAAGGCACCTTACCTGAGAGTCACTTTTGACCTTGCCTCTCCATCCCCCACGTACAATCAGGTTTCAAGCCCGGTTAATTTCACCATCGCAATATTTCTCATATGTGTTTCTTCTTCTCCATTCTTACTGTTACCTTCCTTATTCAGATCTTTATAATTTTTTTTTTTACTTAGACTTTTTATAATGGCTTCCTGACTGTTCTCCCTTCCTCTTGTCTATCTCTAATTCATTCTTCACAGGGCTCCCAACGTAATCTTTCTAATGCACAGGTTTGCCTGTGTTACTATTCTGTTCAGAAATCTTTAGGGGCTCTGGTAGAATATATAACTAATTTGTAGCTTATCTCTGCACTCATATAGATCAAGGTTCATTGTGGGATTCTTTGAAATGATCATCTATTTCACGTGACTCTTTTGTCCTCATCCAATCTGAAACTGAGAATTTCTCATGTTATTCAGGTCAAGATTTTTAGTGGTCTAGTGTGCTAACAGAACACAGGCAAAAGATGTGATTGAATCAGTAAAATGTTTAATGTGATTTAAATAAATAGTAAAGTAACAGAAATAATCTGATTCACATGCTAAAGGAATATGATTTCTTTTACCTTTCCCTCTCAAGTAAAAGGAAAAATATTCATCTAAGCCTTACATTCTAGTATGAGCGGGAACAGTCTTCTCATTGTAGATTGCAAGCCATTACCTGGAGGGTATTCTGCCTGCCTTTTTATTCCACCTCTCCATGTAATTCTTGGCTTGGCTGGTCTCAAGTACTGTCCAGTTCCTGGGTTGTCTGTACTGACAACCTTGTCTCACTCATTCCACATCCATGCTCACAGACCATGTGTATAGAATAGGTATTATGCCCTTTAGATAAAATCATTCTGCATCCAGGCATATGGTCTCATGGGAAGTGAAGTCGTGGGGACTGTCCAATAAGTAATCATGCCCTGGGCCCAGCCATGCTAAGAAATGTAACCCTCCTAATCAGACATATAGCTATTGTATCTTCCCCATTAAAAATTTACAATCCATGCACATTATAATAGGGATACATATACAATTATAGGGACATATCCTATGATATCCATTAATTTGCATGTGACATTCCCAAATAATTGTGCTAGATGCATGGACCACATGAAAGTAAATATTATATAATGTCCAAATTGGAGGTGCATACAGTAGTCCAAATACATAAATCTCTTACAAGTACATTTTTACATAACAGGCCCAAATGGAATGTTGACATTTTATCCAAAGATTAATTTACCTGTACTCCTTTAGTGACTTATATGCCTAATATCTTCATCCATTCTCTCAGGAGCATCTTGGATGAGCCTAGGTGAAACTTCCAAAATGACCCACTGCCATATCTATAACTACAGTATTCTCCCCAGCATGATCAGGCCATTATCCTCATGACCACTGAACTATGATGCCAATTATGGACAAATAAATGGTTTAGATGGAATGATGTTGTTTCTAGGTCCCAATTTATCAATCAAAGCAAGTAGGATTAGTCTAATGGTATAATGTTTACTGATATCTTTTTTATTTTTATTATTTTTTTGTGGGGCAATGAGGGTTAAGTGACTTGCCCAGGGTCACATAGCTAGTAAGTGTCAAGTGTCTGAGGTTGGATTTGAATTCAGGTCCTCCTGAATCCAGGGTTGGTGCTTTATCCACTGCACCACCTAGCTGTCCCCTCAATGGTATATTCTTTAGAGGAAATCCAAGACTTTTAGCTGTATTCAATTGTGGAATCAGCCCTACTCCTTAAATATTACAGATCACCTTGGCCTCTTCCATGAGAATCACCAAGGTTTCTGATGGATAGAGACTATAGCACAGGTCATATGCATCTACATTGTTTTTGTTTTTTGTTTTTGGTCAATAATGTAGTTGGCCAGTGCCTCAAACCTTCACTTAATAGTATCCATTTTAGTTCTTGTCGGGATGTGGGGGATATACTTGGAAATGAGCTCTATGTAGACATAGAACTTACAAGCAGCAAAAGCCATTAATTCTAATTTATGGATAGGATAATAAATCTCACTCTCAGTGTTATTCAGTCATTTCACTTGTATCTGACTATTTGTGACCCCATTTAGGGTTTTCTTGGCAAATGTACAAGAGTTATTTTCCATTTCCTTCTCCAGCTCATTTTACTGATTAGGAAACTGAAGCAAACAGGGTTAAGTGACTTGCCCAGGGTCACACAGCTAGTAAGTGTCTGAGGCCATATTTAAACTCAGGAAGATGAGTCTTCTTGACTCCAGGCTTGACACTCTATCCATTATGCCTGATAGCTGCCCCCACTGTCAGTGAGTCCGATGCAATGGGTTTCTGATAGTCATCACTTTTCTGGTCTATAACTGTTACCAAGTCCTCTAGATCAGGACTTCTTAAACTTTTTCTACTTGTGACTCCTTTTCACCTAAGAAATTTTTATGTGAACCTGGTTACATAGGTATATAAAATAGGTATACTTAACCTTTTATTGTTGCCAAATTTTTCATAACCCCCACATTCAGTTACATGACCCCACAGTATAAGAAACTACCATTAATGTGTAACACAAACAATTTGTTTGGATCTGCAAAAGCCAATACTAATCTATGCAAGGCTTCTTACCTTAAAGTCCTGTTTCCATTTCTTGTTCAAGCAATCTCTAATTGTTGCCAGAGGGTTCAGGTCAGAATGTCCTTTTCTTCTTTTCTACATTTTTCTTCTTTGTCATATACCAAATGATATCATTGAGAAGCTTTGTAATGGTGACATAATTTCTTTATAAATTTCTGTTAGTAGTCAGTCAATATTTAAAATGACTTTAGGTTGATAGAATTCTTTGGAAATATCCAAGCAGTGGATGTTTCTCTCTGTCCAGGGTTGCTATTCATTCCTTGCAGAGTGATTATGTGCCCTATATCTTTGGCACAAACTCCTCAAAACAAGCAGTTATTGACAAATAGACTAGGGGCATCTAGTCTATAACATACGTACAGTAATATTTCTTCAGGTTCTTCCAACATCTTTCCAAATACCATAAGATCATCATAATGCACCAACACCTCTTAGTAAATCATGTCAACCAATCCCCTTTCCTAAGAACCACTATATAGGGGGCAAGTATCCTATAAATCCCTTAGAGATTTACTCTATTTGTTAGAATTCTACTGGACAAATAATAGGCTATTTCTACCCCCCCCCAAGCATTCCTTTACTATGGATATCTGAAAGTACTCACTGTTCAGATCTAATACTGCTAACCCCTGGCTGGCTAGTAGACAATTCAGGGAGTTTTCAACTTGTGGGATGATATATTGATTCACCTTAATTCTCTTATTCAGAATCTGATAGTCCACATACTTACCAATACTACTAGTTGAGTCGTGTGTGTGTGTGTGTGTGTGTGTGTGTGTGTGTGTGTGTGTGTGTGTGTGTGATTATGCCAATGACTAAACTTTCCAGTGGGTGGCTCCTGAGGTCCTCCATCTCAGATAGTAAATGTACTGAACAAGCCAGAAGGCATGGAGGTTGGCTGCATCCCTGTTTAGCTCCTCTTCAGAATGGCCTCAATTTATCTCTTTCCCTAGCAATTGTTTTCACAGTATCAAAGGGTCTCATCTTATAGGAGCTATTGTCCGTGGTCTTTGTTTCCCATCCCATGTGATTGTGTTCCAGGGTCTCTTTATACTATGGAGTTTTGTGTCTTGAGCTCTTAGATTTCTTTCTGAGGTTTTCTCTACTCAATCGAATTTGTATTAAAAAGTTGACTTGAGGGAGCCTCTTTTAATGTGAGTACTACAATGGCCAATTATGGACTTGAGAACAAGTATTACCTCCTCCTCCTCCTCTTCTTCCTAATAGCTTGCATTAATATAATGCTCTAAGGTTTACAAAGCACTTTACATATGTTATCTCATTTAATCCTCACAACAACCAAGGGAGTTAGGTGCTATTATGACTAGTTTCACTACATTATGCTTTGGTTAGACCCTGAGCTGTAACTAGCACAGGGTGAATTGAGCTTTGCCTCAGGGCATTGAATTTAGAGCATGCTGGATTTAAAGTATGGCAAAAATAGAGGGTGCTGACAGCACTTTCCATCCTTCAACAGCATAGAAATAATGACAATAAATAGTTAAAATAGTAAGTTACCAGATAGTCAGCTATTGTCTCTCCCTGTTGGCCTTTCTTTTCCCCACTCCAACTCCATATCCATACTTTGTGCAGGCCCTCTGTCCTCCACAGGATAATGTCCTCTAGTCCAGTTCCTCTCCATCCCTCATTCGAATGAAACCTTATTCCCATTTGCTGGTTTTTAGCAGAATTTGGGGTAATTGTCTCAGACACAAAGCTTTCTAGTTAAGGTTCTGGTTATGCCTTATCAAGAGCGCCATGTTAAATTATAGAGATCATATTTTAGAAAAGATATAGACAAACTGGAGTATACCCAGAAGATGGTAATTGCAATATTTAAAAGGACTATACAGAATACCAAATGAAGAAAGAATAGAGACAAGGATAGGACGGTCAGGTAGAAGAAGAGAAGACTTAGATAGCTGTCTTCAAGCATTTGAAGGGCTGCCATGTGAAAGAGATGTTAGATTTGTGCTTGGCTTCCACAGGGTGGAACTAGAAGCAATGGGGGAAATTACAGTGAGATAGATTTTTACCTGGATTTATGGAAAAACCACTCCAAATAGAGTAATTTAAAAATAGCATAGCGATCCATCCCACCTCACAACTTTCCCCATCACAATTTTGATATATCTTGGGTCAGCATAAGAAATTAAATGGGAATTTTTAGGGAATTTTGTGGAAGCTGCAGATGACACATAAAGACCAGGATGACACAGAAAAACGTTTAGAGATTCAGAAATGAATAAAACATATGTATAGTATAAATATCAACATATTTTATCTTTTAATATCATAATAATTCAGACTTCTCTGGTATGAAGGGAGGATCAAAAGTTTTTATGCAGAATTTTCAGATCACAGGGGCACCACATCCCCAACACCTGAGATATAGAAGGGAAAACTGTAAAGGAAGAGACCTATAAGTAGAAATATAAGAAGCATTGTGTAATTGGCCAATTTGAAGTTGGGTTAGTTGGCCTTTTTAGGCTCTTCCAGTTCTCAGACTTTGATTTCTTAGTTTTTTTGTGGTTCTAAATGAAAGGATCCTATGATTAAATGAGCTACTCAATATAAAAAATGTTTAATAACTATAAAGCATTAGATAAATAAGATCTATTATTATTTTTCTTCATCTTTGACTGACCAGAGTCTAGACTCATAGACAGGAGGCATTCTTGCATGCACTCTTTCATTCATGTCATTTTATTGCTATTCTTTATCTAATATCTTTAGGTGATATCTGCACCTGTTTGGGTTGATTCCTTATATACCTGTAGAACTCCCTATCTGCACTCTCAGCTTCTTGCTCCTAGGTTAATTGTCTTTCCCCATCCCATACCCTTTTTTCCTCCTTGCCTCAAGACTAATGAGGCATAAATGACCATGTGGGCAAGAGTCAAGAGTGGGAAGGGGAAATAGATTGTTAGAAAGTGGGACAAATAGGGATGTTTGTGACCAGGAGCAGGTAGGGGTTGTGGGGGTAGGATTGGTTGATAGATTATCAACAGCAACATTAATATTATCTATCAAAGCTTCTGGGAGGGAATCTTATGTGGGACTTTCAGGGATTTTGCTGCCCTTCTCTTAGAGGTCTTGTGTGAGAAATGCTTAAAATTTAAAGTGCCCTATAAGTGAACTTGCTAGGTGGACCCGTGGATAGAGTACCAGGCCTGGAGTCAGGAAGACATCTTCCTGAGTTCAAATCTAGTCTCAGACACTTACAAGCTGTGTGACCCTGGGTAAGTCACTTAAACCTGTTTGCCTTAGTTTCCTCATCTGGAGAAGGAAATGGCAAACTACTTTATCTTTTCCAAGAAAAACCCAAATGGGGTCACAAAGAGTTAGATATGACTGAAGAATACTATAAATAGAACTGATTATTATGAGTTGGAATAGATTGCCACTTAAGTCCTTTCCATCTCTGAATTTCTATAATTCTAAAATGGACTATTCTGGCCTAAAAGATAAGGCCAACCTGCAAGTGGTTTTCTTAATTGTTGAGTTTCTTTTGCACTGATCTGTTTGAGAAAACAAAACAGTTTGGAAAAAAAAATAGAATCTAGTTGTAAATTTTTCTATCTAATTGATACACCAAGAGTCAAGAAGGCATTGGAAGGGCAGCTACAAAGCTGAGAGTTTTTGACCAGAGCTGGGAAACCAGGTGCCCATGGCTCACTCTAGCTGGTGTTAATCTGTGATGCCTACGGTGTTGTCAGACATATTTCATTAGTGTTTTTCCCCTTATTAAATATGAAAATCATGTCAAAGGTAAATGTCAAGGGGCTATAAAATTACCCTTCTTATCTTCCATACATTTATCAGTTGATAAATGGAAAGACACTGCTGCCAAAATAACTGAATGAATAATTTATGGATGACTGATGCATCTTGTGTGTTGTTTCAGGCACAAAACAGTAGGGCATCAATAATCAAAAGAAGTTGGATTAATTTAGCAGTATTTTGCAGTTGATATTTTTATCTAAATGTTGCAGTCTGGACCTCCATTGTCAGGAAAGCTGCCTTTCTGTTATTTAGTACTTGCCTATCCTTGGGGGTCCCCCTCACACCTCACCCCAGAGATTCTCCCCCTCCCTTTTCCTTGCCAGTGAAATTCATTAACTTCCAGCTTGGTATGTTATGATCTGGTTCTAACCTCGCCCACCAGCCTCCCTCCCCCCTTGACACTGATACCACACTAAATAGTTTAGACTAGGCATTTGGAAAACACAGCTTTTAAAAAAAAGAGGGGGGGAATAAATGATGCCCATCAACCCAGATTTTGATCTTCAACATAGCTCTCTCTCTCTTTTCTTTCCTTGGGAAATTGCAATGGAGAATCCTCAGTTCTTCTAAACAGAAAAACTGATACCTTTATAACACCACTCTCTCTAGCCATCTTCTGGGTTTTCTCAAAATGTATTTAAAGTTTGGCAGTCTCCCAGCTGTGGTCATCACAGGTAAGATGTGCTCACAGGCTTAGCTAGGAAAACGTACAGCACAGCACCGCTGCGTCTACTCTGTAGGCTTGAAATACAGGTGCATTTATCCATCTGCAGAAGGGAGACCAGACAAGTCTGCCTCCAGGTGACTTCAAGCTTAAACCAAAAGTCTTTGTGGGGAAGATTGCACAGGCAGAAGTCAAAAGAAAACAAACAAACAAATAAAAAGCCTTTTTTTGGGGGGGGAGTATGGAATTCACAGAGGGATGCAGATTTTTTTTTTTAAACTCAACTATTAAATAGTCTCTCAAGACCATGGTAGTTTATTCCAAAATTCCTCTTGAAGGGTAGCCACTTGGTACAAAATTATATTATTTAAAAAAATTTTTAATCCTGTGGTTTTATCCACTCAACCTAAAAATGTTTTTGTGCCACTCTTGTCAGAATCGCCCCAGTGCAAGCTCCCACACCCCATTGCCTGTTAACAAGAGTGGTTTCCATGTAGTGTTACATCTCTCCCAACTATGTAATTGGTCTGGCTCTCCCAGCTAGTCACTCTTCCTCTGTAGGTCTACACTGCGCAGGGAAATTCTGGACCTCCGGAGGGCTCAAGGGCTCCAAAGCCATGCTTTGTTATCAACAGCTACATGGTTAGCTAACTGCTGTGACTAAATGGAGATTGGGAAGCACTGCAGGCAAGGGATGAAAAGTGATGCCCTCCCATAGCACAATGCTGATATGCAGAATTGGCCCAAACGCTGAAACTTCACAGACAGTGCAGCAGAAGGCATTGGCTCTCTTGTTTGGGCATTTATTACCTGGAGCAAAATGTGCAGAGAGGGGAGATAATGAAGTACTTGACTAATTCAGTGTGATCCAGCTGGCTGAGCCAGAGGGGCTGCAGAATAGGAAGAGCTAAAGAACTCACTGCTAGCCATTTTCCCTTGGCACCTGGGAAGCCAAAACAAAGGAGAGCAGAGATCAAAAAGCAGAGTAGTATCAATAATAGACAGAGAGAGGGAGAGAGGAAGGGAGGGAGGGAGCAAAAAAGAGTTTGATTTTCTTCATCTCAACTTCTGAATTACTCAGTCAATTCAAATCATGCATCTAGATCGGTATTGCAAACTCTGCAGTTTGCAAGGATTGTTGGTTTTTTTTTTAATGTTACCTGCCAGTCAACTCCACCCCTCACCCCCCAGTTCTCCAGAAACAAATTTATTCTGTCTATATAGAAACACATAAAATGGTTAGGGTAGACAAACGGGCTGTGCTTAAGTTAGTTCCACAAGGTTGAGAATAGGAAAATTTACTAAAATGAAAGCCTCTTTCACTCTGTCTTTCAAAAAGCTAAGGATAGAACAATGGACCTGAAGTCAGGAAGTATCTGACTCTTTGGGGGTTTTCTTGGCAGAGATATTAGAGAGGTTTGCCATTTCCTTCTCTGGCTCATTTTACTGATGAGGAAACTGAGGCAAATGAGGTTAAGCAACTTGCCCAGTGTCCTACAGCTAGTGAGTGTCTGAGTCTGGATTTGAACTCAGGTCTTCCTGACTCCAGGCCTGGTGCTCTTTCCACTGTGCCACTTAGCTGAAATTCAGGAAGACCTGAGTTCAGATCTAGTCTCGGACATTTATTAGCTCTGTGACTCTGGGCAAATCAGTTAATCTTTAACTGCCTCAGTTTCCTTAACTGTGAAATGAGGAAAACCATAGTACCCATCTTTTAGAGTTATCGGAAGGATCAAAGGAAGGAATATATGTAAAGTGCTTTGTGAATCTCTGAGTTCTATATAAATGCTAGATGTTGTTATTTCTCTTTTTCATTGAATCGCTCTCCATGTGTGGCACAATATTGCTACTCTTCTTACCTCCCCCCTCCAGCAGGCTAGTTAAATGATGCATCACACAGTTACAACTGTGTTCCATCCTGCAGCCTCCAGAGATGTCTGCTTTTAAAAATTCTAAGTAAAGAGCAGAAAGGAGAGGATTTAGCATTATGTTTAATATTAAAAAAAAAATAGTCATTCCATTCATCCTGAGTTTCAGAAGAAAGAAAAGGGAGATGCACACTCTGTACCAGGTAAGGTTTAATATAACAAATAGGTTTGGGTAAGTACAGGAACATGAAGGAAGGACAAGGGAAAGTGAGGAAAAGGGTATGAGTCCCTTCAGAATGCGGCAACTAGGTGGTGCAGCGAAAGAGTGCTGGGCCTATAGTTAGAAAGACTCATCTTCCTGAATTCAAATCTGGCCATAGATAATTACTAGCTGTGTGACCCTGGACAGGTCATTTTTACCTTGTTTGCCTCAGTTTCCTCATCTGTAAAATGAGCTGGAGAAGGAAATGGCAAACCACCCCAGTATCTCTGCTTTTTTTTTTTAAGTGAGGCAATTGGGGTTAAGTGACTTGCCCAGGGTCACACAGCTAGTTAAGTATTAAGTGTCTGAGGCCGGATTTGAACTCAGGTACTCCTGACTCCAGGGCCGGTGCTCTATCCACTGCTCCATCTAGCTGCCCCAGTATCTCTGCTAAGAAAACCTCAAATGGGGTCATGAAGAGTCAGACACGACTAAAAAGGACTGAACAACAACCCTTCAGAAGGTGTTTGAAACACGTCAATAGAGGTCATAGCTCAGTCATAAAAACAGCTTCAAAAAGAGGTCTTGAAAGGGGACAAAATTAAAATTCCTGCTGATTTCCAGTATTTACTTTCTGAATCAGGCCTGGCTTTAGGAAACAGTGTGAAGTTGTGGAATGTTCTCCTGGCCTCTCTGTGGTTTCTTACTCTGTAAAGCACCTTGTAGGTTTATTTTCCCTCCCAGCAGTGCCCTCAAGGTGTTTTTGCTTTCCTTCCTACAAGATCTGCTCTTGGATCCTTTAGACATACTAAAGTTTGATGGACTGATAGCTTAAAGTGTTTTCCTATCCTAATCCACTCAGAACTATTTGTTGAAGGGAGGGAAGAACCTACCACCCTTAAATTATAGGGGTTTTACTTGACTATGTAGAGTGGGATATCTTCTCCCAGAAGTCATCCTCTGCCCATGTGTCTGTCTAAGGCCATCTTTTTCAGGGACAATCATTATGATATCGTCTCTGACAATCAGCATGCCAATGACACACCTTGTATATTGACCTCATATGCCATATTGTGATCATCTTGGCTTCTAAGATGCAGTTGTGAAAAAGAACTCGAATCGGGCAGTTTGTTTTTTTTCTTTCCTGATAAGCTAAGTTGTTTTCCTATTTATTTTCCAAATAAGAAATACATACTAGAATATTAGAACTAGGCTCAGAAATGAAGATGTGGATGTTTTGTGTTAGATAGATCTGATAGCCCTGTTTTATATAATAACAGAATAATGATGATGATGAACTTACATTTTGTATGACAATTTTGACATGGTAAAGTGTTTTCATGTCAGTAGCCTCCTTTGATCTCGACACCTCCACGACTGATTAGGCAGGTATTATTAGGCCCATTTTTGTAGATTAGAAAACTGAGGCATAGTGAGGTAAGGTGATTTGCCTACAGTTGCACAGTCAGTGATAGATCCCAGATCTTCTGCCTTCTGAGCACAGCTACTTGGTTGTTATTTTTTCCTTCTTTTCTTTCTTTCCTTCCATTGATCAAGTATTTGGTTTCCTTCAACTTGCCCTCCTCCTCTTCCCACCCCCACTTCAGTTTCTTTTTTTATACTATACTGCCAAATAAACCTAGTTGATATTTTATTTGTGGACTTTAACTTTTAAAAATGTATGTAAATTTGAAGCATATGTATGGTTTCTGTCAAAATATAGAAAGAGAACTTGGCTCATGGCCAAGAGATTGTTAATTAATCTGAGATATGGCTCACTTCTCTCCAGTGGAAACTTTGATGGCTGCCTTTATGGGGAGCAGGTGAAGGACTGTGGTGTGGCACCCTTCCCTCACATATTTTCCAGAGGGATATAGGATTAGGATTATATTTATCTACCATACTTCAAATATTGGCATTCTAGGAGTATAAAACTTTGGGTCCCAGGCCAAAAGGAGAGTAATACCTCACTACTACCAAGTTACCTCTCTCCTAACCAAATTCTGGTTACATGAAAGACTATCACTAAGAGCTGACACACCTCTTTAAAAAAAATAAAAAAAAAATTTATTTAAAATTTTGAGTTCTAAATTCTATCCCTTCTTCCCTCTTTCCTCTCCCCTCTCCCTGAGGTGGTAAGCAATCAGATATAGGTTATACATAACTAACACCTTTTTTATCAAAGTAAGCAGTAATAAGAAATCAGGCAAGTTATGAAGATTAGAGTAGGCAAAAACAAACACAAGAGCAGAGGAACTCTGGAAGCAAGATAGGATCTCAGGTACCAACCAGAGGATAATCTGGGTGTAGAGTGGAGGGTGTCTGTGACTTGGAGAACCGCTGGTAGCTATCCAAATGTTAATAATGCCTTTCTTCCCTCAAATTCTTCTCACTTCAACAAATCCTTTCACCACTCACATAGCTACAAAACTGCATAGCTCCTTTCTCTCTTAGCCAGTTGGGAATCACATCTCAGTACAAGAGCACAGACATAGGGATGTCCAGTATTTGTCTCAAACTAAATGGGTAGAGGAGATACTTAAGTTTAAATTGGGGGTTTTATAGAATAGTCTAGGAAAAGGGTTGACCCAGAGTGGATGATGGTCTTTTGTTTCTAGTTCAAAGTTGATAATTACTAGACCCTACCAGCGAATATGGGCAGATGCTCAAACCATTTGCTTATATTCAGGAAAATAACTGATCTAGTGATAGACTGATAACCTAGAAGCATTCATGCAACCTATTCCTAGGAAACATACACCATGAACCAGAATGTAATTTGGTCCTTGATAGTTTGATGCTGCTGCAGTTACAGAGTAACAGTGTCTGATGGCCATATCCCTGAACAAGCAAGGCACTACCTGACTCATCTGTAAAGAATAGTTGGCATCATTCTAGGGGTCATATGTCAAGCCATAAGATGCAAATGGGACAAGTGCTGATCCTTTTATGCCAGGAAGCTCTAGTGTCTGAATACTATTGACGAGTGTTCTTGTTAGGGATCAACAAGGTTAGATTTGGTGGCAATTGGTTTGAATGAACATCCTGGATACTTAAAGCTCTGTACTCCAGTTAATTATGACCTTGGGCTGAGATCAGAAAATGGTCAGTGGGTTATTGAAATGTCTCATTTGAGTGAGAGCCCAGGAAATCTCGGTGTAAGGAAAGAAAATGTAATTTTAAAAGGTATGCACATATATTCTCTACAAAGAGGGAAGATGCACTATAGGAGAATTGACAGCTGGAAAAACTTGAGAGGTATGAACAAATTTCATTTTACATTAAAGCCAATTATGAAGAAAACTCTTTAAAACAAATTTATTTCTATGGTCAAAGGGATGGTCAATAGAAACTGCTTTGTTGATCTGGTTACAAGAATTCTCTATAACAAGGTCAAGTCATTAAGTCACCAAGCATGCATTAAATGCTTACTGTGTGGGGCAGCTAGGTGGCACAGTGGATAGAGCACTGGCCCTGGAGTCAGGAGTACCTGAGTTCAAATCCGGCCTCAGACACTTAACACTTATTAGCTGTGTGACCGTGGGCAAGTCACTTAACCCCAATTTCCTCACTAAAAAAACCAAACCAAACCAAAACAAAAACAAACAAAAAAATGCTTACTGTGTGACAGGAACTATGCTAAGCCCTGGGAATACAAATACAAGCAGAAAGAAAGGCTGTACCTGCGCTCAAGGAGATAACATTCTAATGGAAGAATAAGACACAAAAAAAGGAAGTTGGAAAGGGGTGAGATATGATGGAATGATGGTGCCAAGCCATTGTAGAGAAAATGAAGGAGGAGAGGCTGGAGTGTAGTTTGGAGGGGAATGAAGCCGTGGGTAGCTGGGATGTCTTCCTTCAAAGCAATCCTGTACAAAGGAAAAGGATCCACATGTACAAAAATATTTATTGCTGCTCTTTTTGTGGTGGCAAGGAATTGGAAGTTGAGGGGATGCCCATCAATTGGGGAATGGCTGGACAAGTTGTGGTATATGTCTGTAATGGAATACTATTGTCCTGTAAGAAACGATGAGCAAGAGGAGTTCAGAGAAACCTGGATGGACTTGCATGGACTGATGATGAGTGAGATGAGCAGAACCAGGAGAACAGTGTACACAGTATCATCAACATTGTGTGTTGGTCAGCTGTGATAGACTAGATTCTTCTCACCAATGCAATGGTACAAGAAAGTTCCAAAGGACTCATGATGGAAAAGGCTCTCCAAATCCAGAAAAAAAAAGGAACTGTAGAATATGGATGCTGATTGGATCATACTATTTCTTTTGTTTTTGGTGCTGTTGTTTTTCTTTTTTGAGGTTTTTCCTTTTTGCTCTGATTCTTCTTGTATAACATGACTAATGCAGAAATATGTTTAATGTCATATATATACACACATACATATATACACACACATACATATACACACACACACACACACACACACACACACACACACACACACACACATATATATATATATATATATATATATATATATATATATATATATATATATATATATATATATATAACCTATATCAGATTACCTGCTGTCTAGGGGAGGGGGAGGGAAGGGAGGGAGGGAGAAAATTTTGAAATTGGAAATCTTATCTAAATAAAGGTTGAAAACTAAAATTAATTAATTAATTAATTTTTAAAAAAGCAATCCTGTAGAAGCACTGTCTATATAGCAATAACTCTCCACCAAAATAACTTATGTACAATTGAGTTGTAGTAAAAGAGAAATACTTGAGTTCTTCATGACTCCTTTGTCCTGTTACCAAAAGGCAACTCATGAATTTACCTTATGCTTCTGTGTTGTTTGAAAATATATTGGGGTGCCTATCTCTGTCCTAAGTTATAGGGAACTTAGGTGGGGTTTCTAATATATTGTTGCTTATAAATTAGAGGCTACTGTACCAGTTTGGGGCATTAAACATTTATTAAAACATATTAAATGTTATTAAAGAGAGAGAGAGCGTGCATTGCTCAGAATTACACTTATGTATACACATATAGCATGGAAGACATTTTGTATATCATCATTTAGTTGACCTCTCCCATTATTGGTATTGTGAGCCATGTGGATTGTGTAGGAAAGGTGAAACGTTTTATATTAAGGTACTATTAAAATCAAATAAAGTCAATAAGTTAGCAATAATTTATTAATCACCTACTATATGCCAGTCAGTGTGCTAAGTACTAAGTCAAAATATAGTTCGCTCTCAAGGACCTTACAGTTTAATGGGGGTTCTTTCCCCTTGAGTTTGGGTCCCATGTAGTACTATAATTCAGGAAAAATTATATAGATTCCCAGGCAAAGAAGGGCTCACCAGAAGGAAGAGAGTTGTTTGATCCTCTAGCAAAGTTAAAGTTCTTTATGTGTGTGTGTGTGTGTGCATGTGTATGCATTAGAGTGTATGTCCCAGACAGGATAGTAATATCAAATTGGGATACAGTATAACTTCCTAGGGAAGGCAATGGCCCATTGGAAGAAGATAATCTGTCTTGACTTTTTATGGGCTGTGGTGAAAATGCTCTGTTTTTTCCTCAGGTTAAATGACACATGTCCTATATTCAGTTATGCTAGCCTTAGTGCCTACAGGTGCATTCAGAGTCCTTAGTGAGTGACACAGCTCAAAATAGGATAATCCCAGGGATAGAAGTGAGTGGAGGCAAAGTGAGCCAAAGAGATTTTTCTAATGCCCTTAGAATCAACCCAGTTTATGTGATCTCAGAATTTAGTAATACTCCCTAGTTATTTGGTTTGAAAGCTTCCAAATGGTTTTCTCTCCATTCCCCTACACTGAATTGTCCTTCTGCCACAACAATACTATGGATAAATCACTCAGTCAATCAAAGGAATAGTTTCACCTATCAGGTTATAATTTAATAGGGAGTATTTTATGTCACACCATCCATTCTTCAGCTATTCTGAATGGTTAACCTTGAGCTTCTCCATTACAAATCTCTGCTACTTACTGTGCCCTTTTCCCCTGTGGAAGACTTTCAAAATCTTTCTTTGCCACCATTATTCAACAATCTCTCTTTTGAAATTCTTGCCATCTATTCTCTTCCATTGTTGCTGTTGTTTGTCAAATTCTTTTCATTTTTTTTTTGACTCTTTCCCTTAATTTTGGTATCAGTCTCATGGTTTTCTCACTCCTTCCCATTTCAGCCTTAGAAAATTTAATATCCATATCGATGATCCTTCTAACACCATGCTCTCTGGTCCTAGTACTCATATACCTGTGAGCTCTACCTACATGAAGCCTGGATATCCTATAGGCACTTCAAACTCAACAAGTGTGAACTTAAACTCATGGTCTCTCCCCTGCCTCTCATCTCAACCTATGCCTTCTCAAAACTCCCCCATTTCTGTTGATGGTATTATCACTCTCATAGTCACTTAGGTTCACAATCTTAGAGTTATCCTGGCCTCTACCTCCATAATATTTCTCATATATGCTCACTTCTCTACCCTTACACATCCTCTGTCCTATTCAGATTCTCATCACCTCTTTAAAATATTGCAATAACTTTTTTTTTTCTGGGGCAATGAGGGTTAAGTGACTTGCCCAGGGTCACACAGCTAGTAAGTGTCAAGTGTCTGAGGCTAGATTTGAACTCAGGTCCTCCTGAATCCAGGGTTGGTGCTTTATCCATTACACCACCTAGCTGCCCCCCAGCCCATAGTATTTAAATGAGACAATACTGCTACCTGCTATTCTACATTATTTATGACTCACACAACTAATCTCATTTACTGTGTTTATGCTGTGATCTTCAGAGTTCTCAGATAGCAAAACTGTACACAGCCACAATCTTAGGATGCAGTTATCTTGTATCAGGGGTATAGCATATGTACAGAGTTCCTGTAATAGTGTCTTCCCATGTGGAGAAGTTGAGGAACTTGCTTCTAGGAGAGTTTCAATGATTTAAAATTAAAATGGCTTCAAGAAATTTTGGAACATGTATAGACATGGTATAACTGATTCCAATAAGCTACCTATGCCATTAGGAGAATTGTTTTTTTATTTGATCCATATTTGGACATGGAGCTATTTCCTTCCTTCCTTCCTTCCTTCCTTCCTTCCTTCCTTCCTTCCTTCCTTCCTTCCTTCCTTCCTTCCTTCCTTCCTTCCTTCCTTCCTTCCTTTCTTTCTTTCTTTCTTTCCTTCTTTCTTTCCTTCTTTCTTTCCTTCTTTCTTTCCTTCTTTCTTCTTTTTTTTCGTGAGACAATTGGGATTAAGTGACCTGCCCAGGGTCACACAGCTAGTAAGTGTTAAGTGTCTGAGGCCGGATTTGAACTCAGGTACTTCTGACTCCAGGGCCAGTGCTCTATCCACTGCACCACCTAGCTGCCCCTGAGGTATTTTCTAAAAGGATGATTCAGCTTTTGCTTATTATTTTGCCTCGTTTCTTTTAACTCTGTATGTGGTTAGATTTCTTTGCTCACAGCTTCTAATGAGAGACAATTCCATAAATAAAGGGAGAGTCCTGGAGGTCTTCTCCCCTTTAAGTCCTTGTGTACTTTAGAAATGGGAACTGGTTCCAGGCCTCTGCTTTTGTCCATTTCCCTTCAAGTTGAAGTTTGTGATCTTGATTGTGAGAATTTCAAAAGGTCGGGATAGTGCCTCATTGCAGGGTCTGGATATGCAGCCAGTTCAGCATTGGTACCCAAAAGAATAAGGAGTGTTTGCAAGTGACCACTGGGATGGTAGCCCAGAAGTAGCTGAGATGAGAAATCAGCAACCAGTCATGCCACATCTGGACATGAAATTAGTGGAACCAATGTTAGTAGGAATTGAGCTATGAGTATGCCCCAAAGGTATTGGGGAAAATGTTTATACATTTGCTCTTGCTATATCTTTGAAGTAACTATCCCTTTGTAAAAGCAAGTCATTGTCATGGAATAATTGGGGGAACACAGAAGTTTGGGGCTCAAGTTGATGTCAGTAGAAAAGACAGACTCTAAATACTTTAGAGTGTCCTAGAACCATGAGAGTTTACTGTGGCAGGCTTTGCTCTGGGAGAGTGAGGTCAGAAAATACTTGCTACACTTATATTGGTTAAAAAAAAAACATCACATAATGAAGGTATACAATTTTTTTTTTTTTGGTGAGGCAGTTGGAGTTAAGTGACTTGCCCAGGGTCACACAGCTAGTAAGTGTTAAGTGTCTGAGGCTGGATTTGAACTCAGGTCCTCCTGAATCCAGGGCTGGTGCTCTATCCACTGTGCCACGTAGCTGCCCCCGGTATACATCTTTATGTAACAAAACATACAATACTGGGACAACTTATGAGCAGTAGTCTATAAATAAATATATTTAAATCCTTAAAAAAATATTCAACAAGATCAACTGTGATAGACTTGACTCTTCTCAGAAATACAAGGGTCCAAGATAGTTCCAAAGGACTCATGATGGAAAATGCTCTCCAAATCCAGAAAAAAAGAACTATGGAATCTAGATGCAGATTGAACCATACTATTTCTATTTTTTTTGTTTTTCTTTTATGAGGTTTTTCCTTTTTGCTCTGATTCTTCTTGCACAGCATGACTAATGCAGAAATATATTTAATATGATTGTACATATATAACATATCAGATTGCTTGCTTCTTGGGGAGGGGGAGGGAGGGAGAGGGAGGGGAAGGAGGACAAAAATTTTAATCTAGAAATCTTATAAAAACAAGTGTTGAAAACTATTTCTACATGTAACTGGAAAATAAAATACTTTTATAAAAAATAAAATGCATAGATATTTAATTGTTTCAAAATAAGTTTGACAAGAAAATACAATAGGGTTATTAATTTAGTGCTTTGTCACATGAAGGTCCAATATTTATTATCAAAACAGTAGGAATTTAAGAAAGCTACAGTACTTTTTATTTTTAAAAAAATTTGTCATTTTTTGGTTTTTTATATGTCCCTCAATTGAACCCCACATTGTAATAAAGAAAAGCACTTCAGCAAAAAAAAAAAAAATCAACAAAATGATTGGTTCATTGATAGACCTTAGTCTATTCTTGACCTCCACTTGTAAGTGGTGGTTCTGCAATTAAAATATAACTAAGGAAACTATGGAATGTCATAACTTGAAGGGATATTAGAGTTGATTGAATACACTCTATGCAAAAAGAAACTATTATATGACGTGACCTATCCAAGGACACCTGAGGAAGTAGCTCCACACCCAGTCTACTTCAGGCCACATGCAAATCTGCCTCTCATTCCCAGAAGAAAAATTAAGCAGGAAGAATCTTCTATCTTGATTATTACCCAACCGACAGTCAAGAGGGACAGGAAGTGGAAAACAAAGATGAAGATGTTGGTCTTCCGGATGTGTCCTGACACATTCAGGTGTTAATTACCCAGTCAAATTAAAGGTAGGATGTATTTGGTGGTGGTATTAGGCAGGAGGCTGGAAACTGTGAAGTGGAATGTATAGTATCTTAAGAATGTCAGATTGCTAAAAAGAGAAAAAGACCTATTGTACGAAACTATTTCTAGCAGCTCTTTTTGTGGTGGCTAAGAATTGGAAATTAAAGGAATGCCCATCAAATGGGGAATGGCTAAACAAGCTGTGGCATATGATGGTGATGGAATATGATTGTGCTATAAGAAATGACATGCAAGAGATTTCAGAAAGGCCTGGAAAGACTAGTATGAACTGATGTATAATGAAGTGAGCAGAACCAAGAGAACATTGTGCACAGAGACAGCAATATTATTTGATGATGAACTGTAAATGACTTTATTCTTAGCAATACAATAATCCAAGACAATCCCAAAGGACTATTGATGAAACATACTATTACAGACTGAAGCATGCTATTTTTCGCTTTCTTTCATTTTTTTCTTTTACTCAAGTTTTCTTGTACAAAATGACTAATACGGTAATGTTTTACATAATTGCACATATATAATCCATATCTGTTTGCTTGACACCTCAGAGAGGGGTGAGGGCAGGGAAAAAAGGAGGGATAAAATTTGGAACTCAAAACTATAAATAAAAAGGTGTATTATTAAAAAAATGTCAAGAGGTAGACACGCAGGGCAGATATTACTGAACCAAGTTATCTAAGTATTTTTTAAAAGGTGGGAGTAGTGGTGAACCTTTCTTAAATTCCTTCAAGGGCAGTAATAGAACCCTTTGGAAATGAAAGAATATACAGAAAAAACAATGATGGCAAGCAGCATTTTTCTGTTGCAGTCAAAGCAATTTGTCTTCATGTTCTTACTCACTACCCAACATTATATTTATCCCGAAAGTTGGGAAAATAAGCTATTATTAAAAGGGCTTAGTCACTCTGGCAAACAATAGCACTAAACCATTAATGTCCTTGGTGGTGGTGTTGGTGATGGTATGTATATGTGTGTGTATATGTGTGTGTGTGTGTGTGTGTGTGTGTGTTTAGCAAAACTACTAAAATGTTCAAAAGCTTCCTCTTTAAACTTATCTCTAGAGACCATTTAGTTTTTGCCATGGAGAAAGATCTTTTTAAAGAATCTTTTCATCACTTTGATTTAGAATGAAGCCTTATTATGCGCTGAGCTAGCATTGCAAGGCAGCACTTTCCCACTCAATTGCTTTAAAATATTTGTACATTTCCCCAAACAGATTTTGTAGTTGAATATTTGTGAGGAGTATGGTTGCTTGAATCACATAAGCTATATAGAAAGTTGGTAACAGTACCTTGATACTGGGCATTGAGTGCATATACAACAAATACTTATTAAATTAAAATGAATTATTTGAAAGTACATGACTTACTGAAGCTTTTGCTTAAAACCAATTGTACTACATAGAGTATAAGTGATAGACTTACAGATTCAGGGAGAAAAGTTCTGAGAAATATAGGAGTCAATCCTTTCAGATTCCCTGTCACTTATTTTTGTTTGTTTGTTTGTTTTTTTGCGGGGCAATGAGAGTTAAGTGACTTGCCCAGGGTCACACGGCTAGTGTCTGAGGCTGGATTTGAACTTAGGTTCTCCTGAATCCAAGGCTAATGCTTTATCCACTGGGCCACCTAGCTGCCCGCCCCCCCCCCATCACCTATAAAGGACTTGGACTTGACTACTAGCAGACAAATATTACTGAAGTAGTTTCCTCTATTTCTTTGATTTGGGATAGAGGAAAAAAGGAAAATATTAGAAATTCTGTGAACAAAGGCAAATCTTCTTCACTTTTCTTAAAGTGAACTAGAATTTTTCTGTCTCTTTAAACTGTAAGCCTACTAGCTAGGGCCTTTGTTTGACTCTGGGTTTTCTGAGTTTCTTAAAGTCCAATAAACTTCATACAGTGATTATAATTTTATTATTCAGCACTTAACAGTAGCAACAGCAACAAAAGAAGCAGGAAGAACAATAATAGTAATAAACAATAATCATCGTCACTTGTGATGCTAGTATTAATAATCACCTCAAGAGTTACTCCCCAAGAAAAGTGTAGTTCAACAATACAATTGGCTTTTTGTTTTTGTTTTTTGGTAGGGCATTGAGGAGTAAGTGACTTGCCCAGGGTCACACAGTTAGTAAGTGTCAAGTGTCTGAGGCCAGATTTGAACTCAGGTCCTCCTGAATCCAGGGCCAATGCTTTATCCACTGCACCACCTAGCTGCCCTCTGAATGGCTTTTAAATTGCTAAATGCTGAGGATTTTGGCTATCTAGACATCTGCTGCAGCTCTCTCTCTGCTAAAAACAGAGTAACTATTAAATTCTTGTCTTCCCTAAACAGAGTTATAACTAAGGTGGGGCAGTCAAACTTCTGCCTCAGGGTGGATAAATTAGAGGGCACCAGCAGCTCCTCCTTGGATGTCCTTCTTCCCTTGCCAGCTCAAGCCATGGTGATAGCAGTCATTGTTGGCCTTATCCTTTTTTCTGCCCTGCCTAGCTCTTCCTGTGGCAGAGTCTGTGTGTTTCTTTCTCTTGGAGGTTGGCCTTTCAGGAGAACACAAACCTTGGGTGTCCCAGGGTGTATTTCGTCCCCATAGCAGCTGTATCCTTGGTTGTTGCCTGTGGCATACTTCCTCTTCCCCCAGATTTACATTCTCCCTGTTTGCCCCAGGTAAAAATATTGCCAGTTATTTCATTTAATGGAAATTTAATTCCTCAGAAGATGGCAGAATCAATGAGGGGAACTCTTATTCTGGACCAGTTTCTAATCAGCAAAAAGAAAGTGAATATTTATGTAGCAAGCACTGGAACCTTGGGATTCAGTCCATCTTACAGTTTATGACAGATGAGGAGAAGATAATCTAATGAACACCCTAGATTTTGGTAAAGCAGATTTCAAAGAAAGAATTGATAGAAAGGCATAGTCTAAAATTATAGAAAAATGTGGAAAATGATATATAAATATGAGTAGTTTTCATTAAAATGGTTGCTGTTATTAAAGATTAAAATACATGCAAGAAAAATTGAGCGCTAGCAAGAATGAAATATTGAAAAAACACATATTATTCTAGTAAAGGGAAGCTATATCAAAAAACTGATGTAGATGTACAAGAAATTCATCAAAAAGTTTAGATTTGAAAAAATGTACAGTCAGTGAAACAAAGGGCAGGTAATGAGTATGAATATAAAAGAGCACCATGTTCCTGTGAGAATATTATCAGAAACACTAAAGCCCAGAATGAACCAAGGCTGGCAAAGAATGTTAAGGATAACAAAAAAGGTCTTAAAAAAAGCTCTGCTGAGGGTCAGAGGGAAATCATATAAGTTCTGAGGATCCTTATATAAACTCAAACATTGATGAGTTAGGTCTTCTGGTGAGGCTACATCTCTCCTCACAGTTCTAAGGGCTATCCCTGAAGGACAGGAGCTATACTCTAATGCTATTGACTCAAGCCCCTATTCCAGTGTGTAGGTCTCAATGTTAACTTCCAGTCCCCCGGTTTCATTTCAACAATGAACATGAATTAGTTTTTAGAAAGATATTTACTAAAGTGGCACAGTAAGAATGATTGATCCAAACACTGAATTCTAACCCCTCCGAAATCAGTGATATCCTCTTCCACAACTACATATAGAAGCTAGGGGAAAATGGGTTCAAGTTTAGAGAATATATGAGGTAAAGGGGCAATTCATAGGCCCTGGTTGCTGGAAGTCCTTTTCTCTTTATGGGATACTCTGGAATAAGCAGACGCATGGCAATATTTTAGGGGTAGGTTTTTGGCCAATTGTGTGACTGGAATCAAGTACTTTTACTTCTCATATGCTTAAGTTTTCTTTTCAGTAGAATAAGCCAGTTGGACTAGGTCTCTAACATTCCTTCGATCTTTAATATGCTGTAATTTTGCCATGTTTTTGAATACTTTGCTTGTTTCCGAGGTTGTCACACTACAAAAAAAGTCCTTAAATATTTCTTTCCCTCTTCAGCTAAGTCTTTGAGGATATAACTTTTCATAAAGCAGAGTGTAAAATGGATATGTATTAAGCTCTTGAGCATCAGCCATGTGCTCTTCATTGGGTTATACCAAATGAAGACTCAGGCCACAAAGCCCTCGTCTGATTTCTGGACCTCTCAGCAGCCAGATTGACTACCTGACAGCCGCTACTCAAATACTTTGGCAAACTTTTCGACTTGCACCTTGTAAGGACTCCCACACTTATCTACCTTCTGGGGGTGTTATGAGGATTAATTAATGCTTATGAAGAGCCATAATAGCATTGGATGAAAGGAGCAGTAGGAGAATAATGATACTTCATATACACACAGCACCTTTCATCTAAAGATCTCAAAGTACTTCCCAAGTTTGAATTAATTAAGCTACTGGTAATTGTAAGGTACAATAACAATCATGATTATAATTTTGGACATTATTGTGCTTAATAACCTGATCTGGGATCAATTTATGACACTATCTCCAACATCTTGCTGCTCAGCCACTTGCTATTCCTGGTCTGTGACAAAAATGATGGGATAGGCTATCATTTCTGTACTCAGCAAATTGCCTTCTTTTTCTTTTTCTTTTCCCCTTCCTTCCTTCCTTCCTTCCTTCCTTCCTTCCTTCCTTCCTTCCTTCCTTCCTTCCTTCCTTCCTTCCTTCCTTCCTTCCTTCCTTCCTTCCTTCCTTCCTTCCTTCCTTCCTTCCTTCCTTCCTTCCTTCCTTCCTTCCTTCCTTCCTTCCTTCCTTCCTTCCTTCCTTCCACCAGCAGTCTCCCCTGCTACCAATTGTGGTTTATATTTTCAATAGACTTTCAGGATCTGGTTGCTCTCCCTGCCTCAAGTCTCTTCTCACTGCCAAAGTGATCTTCCTAAAGAACACCACCTCTTCAATCAATTCTGTTGACTCCCTCTTATTTCCAGGAGCAAACATGAAATCTGTTTGGTTTTTAAAGTCCTTCGTAGCTTGAGGCTTTCCTACCTTTCCAGTTTTCCTACACTTTACTTACCTCTGCCCACTCTATAGTCCAGCAACATCAGCCTCCTTGTTGTTCAAGACACTCTATCTTCCAATTCTATGCCTTTTTCCTGATTGTTCCTCATACTTGTAATTCTCTCCTGTCTCATTCCAGCCTCCTGGCATCCATGACTTCCTTCAAATCTCAAGTCAAAATCTACCTCTTGCAAGAAATTTTTCCAGACTCCTTCCCCTTGTCCCTCACCAGGTTAGTGCCTTTCCTCTGAGATTACCTTCTATCTACTCTATATAAAGCTTCTTTGCACATGGTTAGTTGCATGTCGTTTCCCTTATTACATTGAGCTTGAGTACATAGATTGTTTTTGACTTTCTTTGTATCTCCAGGTCTTAGCACAGTATCGGGCATATAGTAGGTACTTAATAAATGCTTGTTGAATTGATTTGACTTGGTTCAATACTTGCAAAAAAAGGAAAACATTAGAAGGAAGTTCATTATAGATTCAGAGGTTTGACCAAGGTAGATTTAATCTTTTTGTTCTTAAAACAATTTGCAATCTATGTTTCTTAAATGGGTGTGAAGGTGTAAAGAATCAGAAGTTAGAGGAAGGAAAGGGAATAAGAATTTATATAATGCCTTTTATGTGCTAAAGCACTGTACAAAGTACTATTTATAATTAATTTATTTGATAATTCTTTCCTTCCCCTTCCCTTCTCTTTTCTTCCCATCTCTTCTCTTTCCCTCTTCTCTTCTTCCCCTTCTCTTTCTTCTGCTTTTCCTCTTCCTCCTCCTTTTCCTTCTCCCCTTCCCTTCTACTTCCTCTCCTCTTTCCTCTCCCTCTTTTTCTCCTCTTTCCCACTCCCTATCCAATCTCTCTCTCTCTCTCTCTCTCTCTCTCTCTCTCTCTCTCTCTCTCTCTCTCTCTCTCTCTCTCTCTCTCTCTCCCTCCCTAATTGGGGAAGCAATATTTTTTCAACATTGATTCAAAGTTCACACAATAGCCCTTCTTTTTTTTTTTTTTAGTGAGGCAATTGGGGTTAAGTGACTTGCCCAGGGTCACACAGCTAGTAAGTGTTAAGTGTCTGAGGCTGGATTTGAACTCAGGTCCTCCTGACTCCAGGGCCGGTGCTCTATCCACTGTGCCACCTAGCTGCCCCAATAGCCCTTCTTAGGGATGCAACTGCTCCTTCTCTGTTTTCTTCTTTTCACATAGAATCTAGCTTTGGAAATAATCTTAGAGATCAGCTGATAGTATGAGCCCCTCATTTTATACACAAGGAAACTGGAGACCCTTAAGTCCTTTCCATGCACTGACACCAGAATAATTCTAAGTGGGTCTTATAATTATCACTCTCCTGTTCAAGAAGATCTTCAATGACTCACTGTTGCCTTTTGTTGTTGTTGTTGTTGTTGTTTTTTTTTTCCGAGCAATGAGGGTTAAGTGACTTGCCCAGGGTCACACAGCTAGTAAGTGTCAAGTGTCTGAGGCTGGATTTGAACTCAGGTCCTCCTGAATCCAGGGCTGGTGCTTTATCCACTGTGCCACCTAGCTGCCCCTGACCATTGCCTTTTGGATAAAGTCCAAACCACTTATCATGGTCTTCAGGGTCCTCCATAACTTAGTTTGGACCCTTCCTTCCAGTCTAATCTATTTGCCTTCAGATATCCTGTACTTCAATCAAGCTGGAGGGACCACTTGCCATTCCCTGAACTTTCCTCTGTGCTTTTTCTCACACTACTCCTTACATCTCATTTTCTTTGTCACTAGATAGTCTACCCATCCCCCTTCTTAAAATACTCCTTCCTCCAAAGACCCTCCTTGAGTCCTGTTGGAAGAAAATTTTCCCTTTCCTGAACTCTCATACTACTGTGTCCCACTTTCTGGTTTTTACAACATTTTGGTTTTTTAAAATTATTATTTTGTTGTTGTGTTGAGTCATTTCAGTTGTGTCCAACTCTTTATGACCCCATTTGGGATTTTCTGGGCAAAGATACTGGAGTGGTTTGCCATTTCCTTCTCCAGCTCATTTTACAGATGAGGAAACTGAGGCAAAAAGGGTTAAATGACTTGCCCGGGGTCCTACAGCTAGAAAGTGTTTAAAGTCTGTTTGGAACTCAGGGAGATGAATCTTCCTGACTTCAGGCCCTGCACATTATCTGTTGCACCATCTAGCTGCTCCTTTTTATTATTACTTTTTGTGTATATTCAATCTCATCCACTAGATAGTAAAATCCTTGAGGGCAGGTACTGTTCCTCCTCTGTTCTGTATATTCAAAGTCCTTAGCACAATGCTTAGCACAGGTAGGCATTCACTAAATGTTTTAAATAAAAATGAGGGGTTGAATCTACAACAAAATGATTGTTACCTTATGTCACAGACACTCCCTCTGACTCATCCTACTTTGCTTCTGACATAAATCTTTTTGTTACTGGGTGGCACCATTACTGGATAAATAGGTGGTTGGACTTGGAGCCGGGGAAGACTTGAATTCTAATTCTGTCTTAGACAATTACTAGCTGTGAGACCCTGGCCAAATCAATTTACCTCCCTGGCCTTTTGTTTCCTCTTTTGTATAATTAGGGTTAGGGTTAGGGTTAGGGTTCGCATTAGGGTTAGGGATCGCATAATAATAACACCTACTTCATAGGGTTGTAAGGCTTGCATAAAGAGTTTAAAAATTGTAAATTGCTACTGTTAGCTGTTGTTGTTGTTATTATGGTGGTGGGAGAATCCATGTATTGGAAGAAAGGGCTGGAACAAAAACTGGATTTAAGGCACCTAAATTTGGGTAAGCACCCATAATAAACATCAGATTTCTGGCAGAAGTCAACTAGATCGAAAACATCTTCACAAAAGCTAAGGAAGGGTAAAATATGTACCTGGGCATTTTGTGCTATTAAATCATTTACTAAATAATTTCACAGCTTTGGTCATACAAATGACCCAAGGACGGACTAAATTGAGCCTCTTCTACCTGTTATGCGTATCACCTGTGAACTGAACTCCCTCCCTGCATCATTTTTTGTGCAACTAGATAGGAATGACGAATAGCTTTTGTGTTTTTCGATCCTGAAGGGTGGGGGCCTGGTGATGCTCTTCTCTATTCCACTTCTTTTTTTTTCCCCAGCCTGCTTTTCATCCTAAGCTTAATGGGTGAATGGCATTGGGTTCTTGAGCTGTTTCAAGTCAGCCTAGAGGGCCTTATGCCTAGGAATTTAAATCTCTGGTGAGCAGCTCACTACAGCTCTAATGAGATGATCAAGAATCTCCTTAGGCCACTTCCTAAATTATGGACTACTGATGCTGTAGCCTGTGTGGCTGGCCAGGCTAGAGGAGATCATAGAAGGTGCCTTTTCATAAGGTTTCTTTAGGAAGTGAATCAGTATGTCATAGTTCTGATTAGCATTTAATCAGCAGAACTGCATGCAGTCTAACTATATGATTAGCCGTCAGCATCACTAAATTCACATACATTATGGTTAGAAGGGAAATATTAAGTTCCTTTTAAAAAATGGGCTTAGTTCAGAAAATATCCTTGCTTTTTGGAACACCTTGGAAGTATCCTACATGACCCAGAACCACAGCTCCGGATTCACATAGACTAGCTTCAGCTTTTTCTCTCTTTGGCTTGTGTTCCTTCCTGCATAAGGTTTCCCTTAGGAAAATCAGAATTTGACTCATCTTTCCCCCATCCAGTATTTCCCCTTGGAATATCATAATTTGGTGCATGCTTACATTTCTACAAAATAGGAAAAGGGCCCTTGGTTCCTATTCAAGCTATCAAGATAGGGCAAGTTTTATTTATCCATTCAGAAAATGGAAAGACTCTTACTTAAGCTTATAAACAAGATGGCTCTCCAAGAGGCATTATGTTATAGTGGTTAGAGCTCTGGAAATGGAGTCAGGAAGACCTCGATTTGAATCTTGCCTCAGATACTCATCAGCTGACCCTTGTGGCAAGTAAAACTATATGTGGTCACCTTAATTCTATCCCAAGTTTGGGGAAAATTAGCTGGAGTTTCTAATATAGTTGTTACTTATAAATTAGAAGCTTTAGCACCAGTTTTGGGGCATTAAGCATTTATTAAAGTATATTAGACATTAGTAAAGAGAGTACACCTGGGTCAGAAAGTTAAGAAAAGGCCTATCTAGTCTAGAGGAGAGAATAGAGTTCAGCCTGGCCTGCTTCTTCCTCCAAGTCCTCTGCCACTAAGAGCACCTGAGAATGTCTGCGAATGTCTGAGAATGACTGCATGTGGAAGCTTTTTATGGGTCTAGAGGAGAGGCAGTACTTACATACTGCTTCAAGCTAATTGGCTAGCGTCAACCAAATCTATTGGTTCACTGGACTTGATGGTGGACCTGTGTTGAGGTCAGAGTTCACACCCTCTGAGAATACACCCTCTTGAGGGCCAGGCAGGTGTGGTTTTAATTGAATTAACTTTAAGTGAGTTAATCAGCAAAGTCAGTCAATCCAATCAATCTTAATCCAATCAGTCCCCTGAGGGGGCCTTTGGGTGTTTCCAAAACCCTATCATTTTTTCACCCTGGGCAAATCACTTCACTTTTCTTGACCTCAGTTTCCTCAACTGTAAAGTGATGGGAAAGGGAGTCTTTTTTTGTGTGAGGCAATTGGGGTTAAGTGACTTGCCCAGGGTCACACAGCTAGTAAGTGCTAAGTGTCTGAGGCTGAATCTGAACTCAGGTCCTCCTGACTCCAGGGCTGGTGCTCTATCCACCGTGCCACCTAGCTGCCCCTAAAGGGAGTCATTCTTAATGACAGAAAAGGTTCCTTTCCAGCTTTATACCTATAATTTTTTGATCTCTTCCCTTTCTGGTGTGCCACTTCCCCAAGGGGATTTCTTTAGTTCTTCAGACTTACTTAGGGGTACACTAGAGCTAGCTTGAATTTTCAGCAAATACTGCAAATGAGGGCTTAATTTATTGTTTTGTTGATTGTCTAGACTTTATTAATAAAGTGATTGAGAAAATATTAATAATGCAGAATAAACTCGAAAGCATGACACACATCCATTCCCTGCATGAACTTTCATTTCCCGTTTCCTGAAGTCTTTAGACTTATAGCCTCAGACTAGCCTTGTCCGCCTTGGCACTGAACCTGCTGCCTCAAATAGGGAGAGAAGATAGAATTGCTAGTTACCATTACCTCTCCAGATTTTTCCGGTTACCATAACTTATTGTATCATTGGAGGGCAGGGGTCAGGTTTACTCTTCCTTGTTATGACTCTGCTTTATTGACCTTAGTACAATGAAGCAGAGAGTCATCATTCTATTGGCTCCTACCTTGGTCTTCCCATACAGGGTTCTTGACTTGATTGAATTATTGGTTTCCTCTTTCCTGCTACCTGCTTTCTTGCCTCCTTGTGTGTTTTGTCTCATCCCTTAGATTGTAAGCAGGGCAGGGACTATCTTTTTGTTAATTGTATCTCTAGAGCTTTGAGCAGTGCCTGGCACATTTGTAGGTGCTTAAGAAATGTTTCCTGGATTGGATTGAATTGGATTACACCATTGCTGGCAGCGAGGTGACACAATGCATAGAGTACAGGACCTGGAGTCAGGGAAACATGAGTTCAAATCTGGCCTCATAGACACTTATTAGCTATGTGACTCTGGACAAACCACTTAACTTTCATCTGCCTCAGTTTCCTTATGCAAAAAATGGGGACAATCATAGCACCTCTCTCCCAAAGTTATGAGGATCAAATGAGATAATAATTTTAAAGTGCTTAGCAAAGTGCCTGGTACATAGTAAATGCTATGTAAATATTAGCTGTTATCACTATTGTTGTTGCCTGCCCACCTTAGCCTAGGAATTCTTTTTCTTTCCTCTAGATTTTTGTTTTCCTATTAAAAAATTATCTAATATTTATCCTACTCTGAAAATAAATAAACTTATTTTTAAAAATTCTATTTATTATTATTCTTGATTCTTGTCCCCACCCCAATGTACACCAAGACTTAAAGTATTGGTGTAGTTCACTGACATTTTGAGATATCTTGACTCTTATATCCTAAAGATCAACTCCTTCATTTTACAGATAAAACCCAGAAAAGTTAAGTAACTTAAATGCACTTACACAGTTGGTCAGTGGCAGAGTTGGAATCAGAACCTAGAACTTCTGGTTCCTAGGATTTGTGGAATTTCTATCTCTTTCAAAGAATAATGAGCAGTATTTAAAACATTTAAGTTTTTAAAGTTTAAATTTAGGTTTCTTTCTTTCTTTCTTTCTTTCTTTCTTTCTTTCTTTCTTTCTTTCTTTCTTTCTTTCTTTCTTTCTTTCTTCCTTTCTTTCTTCCTTCCTTCCTTCCTTCCTTCCTTCCTTCCTTCCTTCCTTCCTTCCTTCCTTCCTTCCTTCCTTCCTTCCTTCCTTCCTTCCTTCCTTCCTTCCTTCCTTCCTTCCTTCCTTCCTTCCTTTCTTTCTTTCTTTCTTTCTTTCTTTCTTTCTTTCTTTCTTTCTTTCTTTCTTTCTTTCTTTTTCTTCCTTCCTTCCTTCCTTCCTTTCTGCATGGCAATGAGGGTCAAGTGACTTGCCCAGGGTCACACAGCTAGTATCAAGTGTCTGAAGCAGGGTTTAAACTCAGGTCCTCCTGAATCCAGGGCCAGTACTTTATCCACTACTCCACCTAGCTGCCCCTAAATTTAGGTTTTGTAAGTTTAAATTTAATATAGCCAAATATTTCATGACCATATTGTAACCCTTGTAAGGTTTTGACCTAACCTTTACAAAAAGAACTCCAGTCTGAAGTATTTTCTTTCTGCTTTAAGTTTTGGTCTCTATATCAGTCATCCCCTCAGCTCGCCCTCTCCACCCCCTCCCTTTTCTGTCAGGCATAAATGCTTTGACAACCCAAAAAGAGAGTAACTTAGTCTTATTTAGTTTTGTACTCGTGCAAGCTTGAGTGGATGGATGAAACAGCCCTTCTTAGTATGTCAATTACTTCCCTCCCTCTTCACTTCCATTATTGACCACTTCCTGCCTACTTCTGAACTATGTTACTCTGTCAGTCAATACATGTTTATTAAGCACCTACTAGGTGACAGGCACTGTGCTAAGCTCTGCCCTCAAGCAATTTACAGTTTAATGGGAGAGAGACAATACACAAACAACAATATGTAAATAAGCTATATAGAGGATAAACTGGAAATAATCAAAGAGGGGAGGCACTAAGAGAGATAGGGAAAGGCTACTTGGAGAAGGAAAAGGTGTAAGATGAAGGCTACCTGTAGAAGGCGAGATTTTAGCTGGTATTTATAGGAAGTCAGGGAAGCTACAGATGGAGATGAGGAGGGAGAAAATTTCAGGCATGAGGATCAGCCAGTGAAAATACCTGGAGTCAGGAGATGAGGTATCTTATTTAATTAACAGCAAGGAAGCCATTGTCACTGGATAACAGAGTGCAAAGCAGTGGTGAGGAAGTGTAAGGTGTAAGAATAATGGATAGGTAGGAGGGGGCAGGTTATGAAGGACTTTGAACAGCAGAGCATTTATATTTGATTCTAGGGGTGTTAAGGAGCCACTGGAGTTTGAGTTGGGAGGTGACATGGTTAGAGTTGTACTTTAGGAAGATAAGTTTGGCAACTGAGTGCAGTGGGGAGAGACTTGAGGCAGGTAGACCCAACAGTCCAAATATGAGGTGATGAGGGTCTGCACCAGAGGGGTGGCAGTGTCAGAGGAAAGAAGGGGTGTTTTGGGGGAGATGTTGCAAAGGTAAAATTGGCAAGCTTTGGCAAGTGGTCTCTAAAAGCAAAGAGTAAGACCATCTTATCAGTTCATTGAACTGAGAGCTAACTTAGCTACTTCTCCAGCAAATTACTTGTCCAAGAACATGTAGGTAGTAACAAAGTTAACATTTGAACCCAGGACCGCTTTTACTCCACATCCATTATGCACAGCTATCTGAAATAGTTTACAGGTGGAAAAAATTAAATAAATAGGGTATATTAGGAGTATTACTTGAGTGAAGATTTTGAATTTCAGAGAATTGAAATGAATGAGGAATATTGGATAATGGTAAATCTTGAGCATCATTCACCTCTACCTTAGTGAGAAAAGAAAGATATTTTGTACCTATCCCAAAACTCAGAGGAAAGAAAAAAACAAGCATTTACTATGTTTATAGCATTGTTAATATTTTATAAATATTATTTCATTTGATTCTCACAACAGCTGTAGAAAGTAGGTTTTATGGGTATCTCTTTTTTACAGATAAGGAAACTGAGGCAGACATTGGTTAAGTGATTTGCCCAAGGTCACATAGCTAGTATCTGAGGCTGGATTTGAATTCAGGTCTTCTGACTCTAGGGCAGCTAGGTGGCCGTAGAGTGCTGGGACTAGAGTCAGGAAAACATCTTTCTGTGTTCAAATCAGGCCTCAGACACTTACTAACTATGTGATCCTGGGCAAGTCATTTAACCCTTTACCCTCAGTTTCCTCATCTGTAAAATGATCTGGAGAAGGAAATGCCTAACTACTCCAGTATCTTTGCCAAGAAAACTCCAAATGAAGTCACAAAGATTTGGACATGACTGAAAAACAACTGGACAAAAACAATTTCCTGAGTCTGGGTTCAGCACTTTATACAATGAATCACCTGGTTGCCTGTTAAGCTGAGCCTATACTCAATTCCATGCTTGTATTGCTGTCCCAAGAGTCACCTACATACTTGATAACCATTTCCAACATTTCCCCATTCTTCTCTAAGAGCTTCAAATAGAAACAATATATAGATGGTTACTTTTGCCTCTCCCTACCACCCTCCCCTCACATCCTAACAAAAGGGAGAAAATACCTGTCTATAGATTATAGAGATGAATTTCTTTTTTAAATTAAATTAAAATTTTAAAACAATAAACATTTTTATTTATAGTTTTGAGTTCCAAATTTTCTCTCTCCTTTCCTCCCTCCCCTCCCCCTCCCTGAGGCAGTAAGCAATCATATATAGGTCATACATGTGCAGTTATGTAAAACATTACCATATTAGTCATTGTGTTTAAGAAAACTTGAATAAAAGAAAAAATGAAAGAGTGAAAAATAGCAGGCTTTAGTCTGTGTTCAATCAATATCAGTTCTTTCTTTGGAGGTGGATAGTATGCTTCATCATTAGTCTTTTGGGATTGTCTTGGATCATTGTTTTGCTGAGAATAGTTGCCATTCACAGAGATGAATTTCTATTGAAATGATAGTAAAGGGGAACACAAACATTTTGTTTCAATTGTTGTAGGTGGGGTTGAGTTAGAAATATGAGTTGTAGTATGTCAAAATTCCATTTTGACTTCTATTCCCCATCACTCAAATAATTTTTTATTAGACTATAAGTTTATGGATCAGATAACTTAGCTTTTTATTTGCTGGTAGCCACAGCTCACAATCATGCACTGACCCATTGTTCAAGTCTATATAGCACAAAGTAGAAGACAAAAAATTGAATTATTTAGGCAAAAAACTACTCTTTATAATGATTTGGATAGTTTGCTGAAAAAAATTTTTTGAGAATTGTTTCTATCTCCTAAATTAAAGAGACAGTTATGGCCAGAAATCCTAGTCTTTGTATCTCTTTAGAACAACGCAACTCCCTCACCCCTCACACTGAAAACAAAACAAAACAAAATAAAATACAACATAACATCCAACAACCTAGAACTAGTATGCAAAGGATGCTGGGTGAAGTTTTTAAAAGCTGTGGTTCAAAGTCACAATACTAAATTATTGTTTACTATAACCTTTTATAAATTTCTGGAGAGATGACTGAAAAATTAAAAGGTGGATTTATTCTAAGAGATGGAAGTTAGGCTGAATCCATAGCGTGAAAAAGAATCAAAATGTCAGGGATCTCAAAATAAGAAAAATAGCTTTGGATCCTCCCTTAGTGACAGGAAAGGAATGTAATGTCTCATTTCTTCAGAGGGAACTGTTACTATCAGAGACATGATGACATTTGAATGAATTGACTGGCCATAGAGACTTTGATTAGAAAAAACAGAATTACTGACTGAATCTCTTCCCTTTACAGAAACGTATGAGAAAATGTTCTATTCTCATGGTAGACATTACAATCTGATAGAAGACTGTCTGCTGGCACAAACTTCCACTGAAATGAGTGTTGCAGAGACACTCAAACACCGTGAGAATCATCTTTGTCACCCACCTTTATGTGACATAACATATGTTGCAATACTATGCAATAAATCTAGTAGTGACTCCCAACCTTGAATAAGAAGGCAGGGCCATTCATTTTAATGGGAGCATCTGTCATAACAAACAGTTTTACATGAGAAATTTCTGCTACTAGAAATGTATTATTTATATTATCCTTAAATAAACCAAAATAAGAAAAATAAGTATGAATAAACAAATCTTATTGTAATAGTGTGGCCTAAGCTTGGCAGAAATACATGGGGCTTCTTTGGTTTTCAGCAAGGTCTCAGAAATTTGGTGAAGGACATGACAGCAAATTCCTTCTGCTCTTAAAAGGGCCAAAACCTTATTCACGTCTCTGCCAAGAAGTGGGTGACCTGCTTTTTAAAGGTCTTTGGTTTCCTCAATGACACATCCACATTGAGGCCAAGAAAAGGAAATTCTGTATCTGGTCTTGCAGAATGACCTTCCCTTTGTCCTTCATGTCTATTTTCTTTCTTCTTTATGCCTCAGTAGCAAGTGCCCTAGATTAATCTAACCTACAATTGTTTCATATTATTTCCCATTTTAATTCTATTAACTGTTGTTTTTAGATTAGCCTATATTTGTGGTCAGGGATTATCAGGCAGAATGTGGTTTTTTTCTTTCTTTTCTCTCTTTTATATCTTGTTTTTATGTGCAGAGCAAATATGTCTCAAGTCAAATATGTCTTTAGTCTTTAAACTGTAGTTTTATCCAATGGGATGAAGGGTAGGGATTTGGGAAGCTGACTTTTAGCCCTATTCCATCAGTTGGAGTTGTGTGACTTTTCATGTTATTTTGATAAGTTATTTCTTCTTCATCTCCTGTCTGCAAAAGTGTGAATGCTGGCATTTTCTGATAAGTATCTCAAAGAAATAAGGTAAAAAAAAAATTGCACTGATGTTTCTAAAGCACTCTGGTCATTTCAGAAGGAAGGTGCTATGTAAATATGTTATTCAAAGAAACATAATTATCAAATCAGTCTCAGGTACTGCCCAGTTTTTAAAATACTATTTTATCTTCCCATCAAGGCACTCTCTTACTATAGCACATCAAGTTGGTGAAAGATGGGGTTCCTGAATTGCAAATGCCAGTTGTTTTTTTGGTCAAGAGTTGTGTAAAAGGGTGTGCCTTGAATCTTGGTCATCATTGCTCTCTGCCTTAGTCATGGAAGACTTAGTGGAAGAGATAAGATTTTGGGAAGGACTTGAAAGAGAGGGTGAAGGAAAGAGCTTTGATGAGCTCAGGGTGAAGAAGTTTAGGTTAAGGGAGTGGCCCTAAAGTTAAGAAGAAATGGGAAAAAGCAGATAGGAAAATGTAGTAAGAATGAAAGAGGATTTGGAAATGTGGGAGAGGTAAAAGGGGAGCCAGAAATATCTCTGTGTAATATAATTTTTGGCTAAAAACACACTCTCTTTATTATCTTTGTTAGTTTTATTCTGAAGGGAGTATAGAATTACAGTATTCAAATTAATCAGGCAGCTAGGTAGCACAGTGGATAAAGCACTGGCCCTGGATTCAGGAGGACTTGAATTCAAATTTGGCCTCAGACACTTGACACTACCTGTGTGACCATAGGCAAGTCACTTAACCCTCATCGCCCAGCTAAAAAAAAAAAACCCAAACAAACAAACAAACAAACAAACCAACAACAACCAAAAAACCAAAAATCAAGTTAATCGAAGATGGTATGAAAAGGCTTGCTTGTTGTGTATATGCTTGAAGAAAATGAAACAGCACTGTGGCTGTTGAGAGATAGTATAGCATGGAGACTAGAGGGCTAGCCTTGGAGTCTGGAAGACTTGGATTCAAGTCCTTCCACTGGGTGACCATGGGCAGGTCACTTAACTTCTCACAGTCCCAGGCAAGTCTCTAAGGTGAGATGACAAATTGATTTGCACCAGTGGAGGGAATTTCCACACTGGGAGTTCTCCATATGGATGAAATCATTGGTCCAGGTGAAAGACAGAAAAACCATGCCATATATACACATAAAACCATAATGAGCCATAACACCTTTAGAAAACTCAGAGAACCTCTTTAGAACATTTGAGTGAGTTAGCATACTGTATTTAAAACTAAGGTCTTATCTTTGGGATATTGGGTGATATAAGTATTCTTTGATAAATTCTACTATGTAGTTTGGAATAACATGACTTAGAGCAAAGCTTCTTAACCTGTGGGTCACAATGGGGTAGTGCAATTGAATGTGGAGGTCACAAAAAATTGGCAACAAAGGTTTTATATATCTATTTTATATACCTATATACCTGGGATCACATAAAAATTTCTTGGGTAAAAAGGGGTCAGAAGTGGAAAAAGTTCAAGAAGCCCTGGACTATGTTTAGAATGGGGATTCTGATTCTAAAGCTTTTCATGGGAGTAAACCTGGGAAGAGAATTTCTCAAACTTAATACCTGACCATTTTGGGGAAGGATCTAAAGAAAAAAGTTTTCTAAAATTCTGGGAGAATACATGAGGGTTGAAGGAATTTACAATATATTCTCAATAATTTCTTTATCCGAGAGGGTGAGAACTAGTCATTGCTTATGGAAAGTAAGCCATCATCAGTAAGACAAGGATAACAACTCTGACCTACTACAGTGCCAAGTAGAGAAAGCCCACAATAATGTTTGTTTAATTAATTAGCGCTTAAAGAACTAGCTAGCCAATTATAGAAAGTACTTGTGGACATGTTTAGTAGAAAATCATGAAAATATAAGTTGTTATAAGCTATAGGAATTGATCACAAAATCCCACAAAATGAAAGTAGTATTTCATTTTGCCTTAAGGCTGGTAACTAGGTAAATAAAATGATGAAAGAGAAAGGAGACACAGATGGATTAGCAGTATGACTATGTCATGGTAGGATGAGCCAAACTTGTTGATGTTCTCCTGTCTTGCAGGCCAGTCTGGGTAATGCCCAGACCCAAGGTTACAAGTCTTCACTAGTGTAATGATTGGAATGACGCCACCTGCTGGAGACTTACGGTAGCAAAGCTCCTCTATGAGGAGAAGGACTCTGAGGGCAAGCCATGTGGTCAAGGTCCTTAGCGTCAGGAAGTGACATTTGCTCGTGGGTACTGTCTATCAAGGCTACCACCCAATCAACTTGAGGAGCCTCCCATTTCTGGGAGGAGGACACGAAGGAGAAAGCGGATGCTGGCGGAGGGGTTCAGTCTCTTTTGGTTCCTGACCTTGCCATGGTGGGTCAGATGATGGGGTCTCTTAGAAGTAGTTAGATTTTTACCTTTCTCTCTGATCCTAATGCTTTGTAGTAAATACTTAAACACTTAAATACTCTTGCTAAAGCTTATAATTTATTGGTGACCACTCATTAGATTTTAGATAGTATAGCTAGAATTTTAGACCCTTATACTAGGCAGGACTTAGGGGCTTGGCTTAGCCCTGGGTCATCTAATGTCCCAAGGATCCAGGAGACATATGCTAAAGTACTTATAGGAACAATATGAGGGTTTGAATAAGCCTTGGGTAGTACAGACTTTAGAATGGACCTAAGTCTCACCAAGGACTATAGACATGGACAAGTCAGATCAGACTTATCTCTTCAGCTCATCATGATCCGAGTTTGGAGGATACAGGGATCCTTCCCAGAGGAGCCATTGGCCTGGTCCATTCCAGACCTTATGTATCAGGGATCAGATTTTTTTGTTTGTTTGTTTTTCTTTTTCTTTTTTTTTTCAGGGCAATAAGGGTTAAGTGACTTGCCCAGGGTCACACAGCTAGTAAGTATCAAGTGTCTGAGGCCGGATTTGAACTCAGATACTCCCGAATCCAGGGTTGGTGCTTTATCCACTGCACCACCTAGCTGCCCCTGATCAGATTGTTTTTTGGAAAAATGTGACATTCATATTATAAGCTCACTAGGAGTTTTAAGGCATTAAGAGGACATTGTGGTACTTTGGTAGAGAGTAGTGAGTTTGGAGTTAGAGGAATTGGGCTCAGGCCTAGGTTCTGCCATTTATTACCCATGTGATTTTAGGTGAATCATATAACATGTCTGGGTCAGTTGGTGGCACAGTGGATAGAGTGCCACCTTTGGAGTCAGGAAGACTCCTATTTCTGAGTTGAAATCTGGCCTCAGACATGTACTAGATATGTGACCTTGGGCAAGTTACTTAACCCTCATCTGTAAAACAAGCTGGAGAGGGAAATGGCAAACTACTCCAGCATTTTTGCTAAGAAAATCCCAAATAGGGTCATGAAGAGTTGGACACAATTGAAAAATGACTGAACAACAACATAACTTATCTGGCCTCAGTTTCCGGATGTGTAAAAGAAGGGGGATGGACCAGATGACCTCCGAGATCCCTTCCAAAATGATGAAACTGTTTTTGTCACTGTTTTAATCTTCTCAAGATGTGTCAGAGCATCAAGGGGTCATTTTAAAAGTCAGAGGCCTCATATCATTAAATGGAAATGTGTTTAATTTGTGGAAGGACAAGTACAGGTCAATATTACCGTTTTCTACCAATTTTAAGTGAAACATCAATAAAGCTCGTGACTGGCCCCTCAAAACATCAGAAGCCATCACCTCAGTTCCTCTAGCTCTCAACCCTAATGAAACTGGGCACAATCACACCATCATGACACATTCTCTACCACCGCATTCAAACACAAATGTGGTTTCTAAGAGGAAAAAAAAACCCACTTCATTCAGAAAGTGCTGCATATATTACTGGAAAACAAGTCTGACTGGTTTTAAGTCAACTCAGTCTTCGAAGTACAGTTTTTGTTGTACTCACAACCTCACATCCCATTAACCATTGCCTGATGCCATCCTTCATTTGGCACCACAAGAAAAAAAAGTCATTGAAAAATTATAAATTGATTTAACTACCTAGATTGCTGGAGGACTTCAAAGGGTTACAGGAACATCAATCAGATAAAGTCTGTATGTGCTGCCTGTATTTCAAATGTTACACTCATGTCTAAATTACTCACAGGCCAGTTGTTTCCTATTTTGAGGGTGTAGCAAGTCAAATACATTGCCCTAGAAAATGGAGAATGATTTTTTTTTTCTTTGCTGGTCACAGTGTATCTCTCTCACTCTTCAAGGGATTGGGGAAGGGAAGGTGAGGGACTAGTGGAGGAAATATATAATTTCTATCTGGCAGGGAATAGCTGGGGTTCTGGGTTATTGCAAATGGCTTCACTTCTCTCTCTTTGCTCTGTTCTCAGAATCTAATGAACACAATCTTCTATAAACCTTGTCATTAGGGAAACTCTTTGGAATCTGTCCAGCCTAAAGGCCTAGGGTCAAGCAGACACCGTAACTATCAGCAATAAGAACCTTCAGGGACCTAGAAAGAGGTGGCTGCAGGTGGAAAGGCATTTAGTAAACTGAGCAGTACTGCTGGGCCAGGGGAGACAGCTTGGGCTGCTGCTGTTGCTGCTGCTGCCGGAAAGGTTTATCTACTGATCAACACAGTGTGCCAGAGGGCTGATGGGATTCCCCCTCCTTTGGCAGGAGGTGCCAGTTGTAGCCTGCAACTAGATGGCAGGAGAGAACAGGAGAGGAAGCCCAATGACAAAGCAGCAGGAACAGTTCCTCAGAGCATGCATACTAGGTCCAGACCTTTGTCACTGCTTCCCCCACTCTGTATGTGACCTGGGCCTGGAAGTCATGGCTGCCTGCTTGCATTAATTACCTCTCTTTCTCAGACATATTTTTTCCAAACTACCTTTAGGGTTCAAGGTGTAGGAACCAAATGACTAGGCTTGAAAGTAATTAGGAAACAGGTTATTTTAAATTAACAAACATGGTTTACCAGCTGGCCAAACCAGCTTATTTAATAGAAAGGTTAGGAAAGCAATAGCCTAGAATGGAAGAACAATATTCAGATATACCTATACAAATAAAATGTATTCATATTTTTATGTGTTTCTACTTATATAACACATATATGTCTAAACATGGATGTATACATACATGTCCCTCTAGACCTGTGACATCATTCATCTGGAGAACCCTGGGTACGCAAACAACCTACCCATGAAGATAGTGAACTTTTTTTTTTTTTTGGCAGGGCAATGAGGATTAAGTGACTTGCCCAGGGTCACACAGCTAGTTAAGTGTCAAGTGTCTAAGGCTGGATTTGAACTCAGGTCCTCCTGAATCCAAGGCCAGTGCTTTATCCACTGAGCCACCTAGCTACCCCAGATAGTAAACTTAAAAAAAAATAACTTGTATTTTTAGACAGTTGTCTGGGGGCACCAATCATAGGATCATTGATTTAGACATGGAAGGAACTTTGGAGGTCATTTAGCCCAACCCTTTCATTTTAGAGATGAAGAAACTATTTTTGGAGAGGTTAAGTGGGCATACAGGTTGCATGTAGAAGAGCTCACATATGAACCTAGGTCCTCTGAACTTCAAACCCTGCACTTTTTGTACTGTCTAATGCTTTCTCCCACAGAAGAACTGTGACTTTTTCATAGTCACATAGTATGTGTCAGAGGTAGGATTGGAACCCAAATCTTGGAGTCAGGAAGACCACATATACCATGTGCATTCAGACATAACATGGTAATGTTTGTTGTTGTCATTGTTGAGTTGTTTCAGTCATGTTTGAGTCTTCACGACCCCATTTTGGGGTTTTCTTGGCAAAGATACTGGAGTACTTTGCCATTTCCTTCTCCAGCTCTTTTTTTATTTTTTTACGGGGCAATGGGGTTAAGTGACTTGCCCAGGGTCACACAGCTAGTAAGTGTCAAGTGTCTGAGGCCGGATTTGAACTCAGGAACTCCTGAATCCAGGGCCGGTGCTTTATTCGCTGCGCCACCTAGCTGCCTCTCTCCAACTCATTTTACAAATGAGGAAACTGAGGCAGACAGGGTTAAGTGACTTGCTCAGGGTCACAGAACTAGTAAGTATCTGAGGTCAGATTTGAACTCAGGAAGATGAATCTTCTCGTTCCAAGACCAGTGCTTTTTCCACTGAACCACCTAGCTGGTAATACATAAGCATATATAAGTAAGTGTAGCTAGAGTCTGCCAATGGACTATTCAACAATTTTGCTCTGTGATTGGCATTATATTGAGAGATATTACACAGTGGGACTAAATAAAACTATAGGTGGGAAAGAAAACTAAACTAAAAATCAAAAGATACATTTATCTCTAACATGTCTCATCCTTTTAAAGCACAGAAAAGATTTGAGAATTTCTTCACAATGCTATCAGTTTTCTATGCTCTTTCTTTTTCCCTTGAACCCTTCTACTTGGCTTTAAGCTTTTTTTTTCCTTTAAGCTTTTTAAAACAAATCACAGCAGGTAGCTGAATTCTGTCATGAAAAGCAAGGTATGATGGACTTTTTCCTAAGGATGCTGAAATATAACTCCAGAACCTTAATCCAATTTCTTATTAAGATAGTAATATTCCATATTTTAAGATTCTCTATAGTTTCAATATGCCAACATACCCTTATTCATTTCCTATGGTAAATTATAATATATAGACCTGCTCTGCTTTAAGAAAATAATGTAGAGAGGGGCAGCTAGGTGGTGCAGTGGATAGAGCACTGGCCCTGGATTCAGGAGGACCTGAGTTCAAATCCAGCCTCAGACACTTAACAATTACTAGCTGTGTGACCCTGGGCAAGTCACTTAACCCCAACTGTCTTACCAAAAGTAAAAATAAAAAAAAGAAAGAAAATAATGTAGAGCATATGAAATTGAAATGCTAGGTGTTGCAGTAGATAGTGTGCTAAAGCTGGAGTCAAGAAGACCTGAGTTCAAATGTGACTTCAGATATTGACAAGCTTTGTGACTTGGGCAAGTCAATTAATTTGTCTTAGTTTCATCATCTTTAAAATTGGCATAATAATGACACCTACTTTCCACAGATGTTGTCATGATAAAATGTAATAAAACTTGTAAAATTTAAACCTTAAAATAACATGTATACATACATATTAATAATATGTATACATGTATATATGTATCTCCTAGCTATTAGCTTTCTATTCATTTTTCCCATGTACTTCCAAAGGATTCACCATAAGCATTCTTTAAATCATGGGGTTCTTAAATCTCAAAATGGGATCATGGACACCTTTGCCAGACTGTTGAAGTCTATGAACTCCCTTCTCTAAGCAATGTTTTCAAATGCATAAAAGAAAACACATAGAATTGTGAGGGAAACCAATCATATTGAAATAAGGTCATAAAAATACATTCAAAAAAACCTAATTTCATAGCACTCCTTCACTATCCCCTCCAGGTTAAGAACTCTTACATTAAGATTACATCCTGAGAAGTGACAAATATGAACAAGTTAGAGAAATATGAGAAAATTTATATGAACAGATTCAATGAAGTAGATCCAATAGAACAATATGCATAATGACTACTATAATATAAATTATAATACCACTAAAAGGCAGTCAAACACTGAATAATTTCAATGCTCTATCTCAGCCTGGGGAACAATAGAGTGGTGGGGCTGCTTTAGGAACAGGATGAGGAATACACAGAGATTTGGTCACTGTGTCAATTGTTCTTTGTTCCTTTTTTCTTCCTTCCTTCCTTCCTTCGTTCCTTCCTTTGTTCCTTTCTTTCTTTCTTTCTTTCTTTCTTTCTTTCTTTCTTTCTTTCTTTCTTTCTTTCTTTCTTTCTTTCTTTCTTTCTTTCTTTCTTTCTTCCTTCCTTCCTTCCTTCCTTCCTTCCTTCCTTCCTTCCTTCCTTCCTTCCTTCCTTTCTTCCTTCCTTCCTTGCTTTCTTGCTTGCTTGCTTGCTTGCTTGCTTGCTTGCTTGCTTGGCAATGAAGGTCAAGTGACTTGCCCAGGGCCATACAAGCAGTAGGTGTCAAGTGTCTGAGGCCGGATTTGAATTCAGGTCCTCCTGAATCCAGGGCCAGTGCCTCACCACTGCACCGTCTAGCTGCCCCCCTAATTGTTCTTTCTTAAATGCTTTTTTGTTGTTATAAGGAAAGGTTTAGTAGTAGTAGGGGTATATTAGAAAGTGTGTGGTATAAAAATAAAACTAATATATAGAGTATTTGTAGGTGTGCATGGGGTGGGTACTAATAGTGTAGGATGTCATGTCACTCACACAGAGTAGGTGGGCTGTCTTTATCATTTCAACTTGTCCTTATATTGACTGGCTTGGGTACTCAGAGAAGGACCACTATCATGAAATTATACTGTTAGTCTCTCAGCCAAAAGATGGGGTCATAAAAACCTCAAATAACAATTAATTCTTTACACAGGGTTCTAGGTGTAACCTTGTTGAGGGGTTATACTACCCATCTTTGCTACAATAGATCTTTAGCCCCTATGGATGAGCTTCCATTTACACTATAAGAATAAGTAAAAAATCATGAATATTCATATATTTAAGCAAATGTAGAAATAATAAGTACATTATTGTTTATCCCTGATTTTCGAAAAAGGACTAATGACATCACAGGGTAATGTCTTGACTTGCTTATAAATTAGATTTAGCCTCACTCTCAATTCCAGAGTCATCAAAGTCTAGTGGCAAGACAAAAGTTAAGACAAATGGTAATGGCCTGGAATGCAGTGAATGACCTTGGCATCTTTGATGTCTGACTAAGCTCTAAGCATTCCATAGCATCTACTTCAGCTATCTTCATGGCCATTGGAACAAATTGTTCTCAACAACCCCTTCCACCAGGAGTAGTCTTCACATGCTTGGAGTAGACATCCCCCTAATTCAACAATGAGTTTGATGCCTGTCAGTTACCCTTAACTGGTTTAGCCTGTCTGCTGAGGTGGTTTTACTGGGGTGTGGTCATTGTGTATACTACAGTCTTTTGGAGCTATAGGGTGAGAGTTGGGTGGTAGATGGACACCAAAGGAGGATGAGCAGCTCAGCAGCTCTCACGCCCACACATAAACCTATGTCACATTCTCCAAGCAATGCACTCAGTATTTGTGGGGAATAATGGGCCTATATTTATAGAAATCTGCTGAGGAGTAAAGAAAACACACACTGTACATAACTCATACTTTTGGAATCATAAACTATGATATACTCTGTTTCAAAAACTGTTCAAAAAATTCCTTGATGAAAATAACCTCCGCATTAAAAATTGGCATCCAGTGATAATCTGAATTGATTCATATTGTGTCACTGGATAGATCTCAACCTAAATGATCTGTCTGCTGGATGATTTTTCTGATTCTCTGCTTCTAAGATTTTTCTCTGCTCAACTGGATCTGATCCTTAACAGAGACTGTCAATCACATCTATCACTTTCAGCTTCGAAGTTAGTTGATGCTTTTACTTCTTTCTCTTTTTTTCACCTTTTGGTTTCAGACTCTGGGTTCTCTATGTGAACAACCCCATGTGAGTTTATTGTAGCAACCACATTCTCAACTTCTATCAATAATAAGATATGTTGCATTTGTTCCCTAATTGTAGAAAAATTATGGCGTCCATATTGCTCTAGTATACTATAGTTTGTCACGTTCAAAATGAGAAATCCTACTTCAGAACTCCAAGCCAGGAAAAAAGAAACCCCAAATCAAACAAAACAAATAAACAAAAGCAAACCTGTTTTTCTTTTTTTTTTTTCTTTTCGTTTCTCTTAAAAGTCTGAGCATACAGACCTATGCCCCACAAAAGTAAATGGTCATAGCATACAACTCATGAACAAACTGCTTCAATATCTTTTAAGGCAGTATCTTAAGGGGAAATTACCTTACACTTAAAAATGAATATATTAATAAGTACATTTCCTTATGCATTTAGAAGAATTTGATCTACAGAAATTTCCTTTACATAATAACTTTTAAAGGAACATCTCTACTATGTAACAGGAATATAGCTATTGTCTACTGGGCTGTAATGTCGCCTCAGCAGCTATTATATTTCATTATTAGCTAGAGGTCATTTATAGTTGTAGTACATTTTAATTATCTATGTTTATATGTGCATGGTACACATAGGCATATGCATGCATATATGTGTATATATATATATACACAATAACATTTAATACATGTGGATGAGTGTACATATGTATATATACCTACACACATCCACACGATATATGTACACACTCACCATGCAACATATACATATTTGTATATAAAAACATCTACTAATAACATAATGCATGTATATGCGAATGTGAATATACACATGTATATGTACATGAATATTTTTATTGTTGTTTTGCATATTTATATATAAAATTAAGATATATATTCCTATATAGTTAGATTGAGGAGCAGGCTACATATACACATACACATACCTAAGTGTGTATATATGTATGTGTATGTCTGTATATATGTATGTATTTCTTACCTAGAAGTCTAAGTTCTTAATAATAGAATGAAGAGCCTGCTCCTTAATAAGATCCTAGACTTCTAGGTACAGGTGGTGCCTAGTTAGTGTTTAGAATAGTGCCTAGAGTGGCTTTGGCATACATCAAAAGTTGATACAATAATATTATTGCTATCACACAATTCTATAATTTAATTGTAAGAATCACTAAACAAAAGGGTAGGAAATGCTATGTAAATTGCTCAAAGAAGTTTAACAAAAGATCTAAATTTACCTCAAGTCTGATAAAAATGTTAAGTATGTTCTATGTGCTTTAAAAAATAAAGCAGTCTCTCTTCAATATGGACCTTTTCGTCTGTCATAGAAGATCTAGGAGCATCATAATTCAAGAAAAATGGTCCACAAGGCCATGAATCCATTTTATTTACTAACTTGAAAGCAGTTGGATTATTTAAAAAAATAGAGTAAGATCATGTTCTCTTACAAATAAATTAAGAGGGAATGAAGAAGAGCCTTGAAAATACAAAATATTATTTAACAAGTCATTAAATTTTCTTTAAACTAAATGTACTCTTCCAGTTGCCCTACTAATGAGGCCTAAGCCTTTACTCAGGTTAATGAGGTTCTCCTTGGGAGAAACTCAGGATCTTTGGGAAATAATTTTTTAAAGAGTATTTGTTGAATGCTCTAGTTTCTTTGCAGAAGTTCACAGTTCATTATCAAACTTGGAGGAACTGAAAATGTTGAAATTAATGAAAACGAATGAATTAATAATCTACTGAAAAAAGTGGAGTGGTGGAGAAGTTGGTCAAATTTATGAGACAGAGTATACAGAAACCACATTGGACTAGGAAAACTGGAAAAGATCTCAGGGGTTATCTAGTCCAGCCCATTCTTGGAAAATAATTCCTTCTACAATGCCCATCACAAGTGGTCATAGAGTGGCCAGATAAAGAACTCCAGTGATGAGGAGAATATGACCTCACAAGGCAGCTCATTTCAGTTTCAGACAACTGTGATTTTTAAAAAGTTTTTCTTTGTATGGAGTCTGACCATGGCCAAGACAATTCACCTCTGTGGATGTTAGTTTCCTTGTTTGTAAAATGAAGAGGAAATGGACTAGATGATCTCTCATGTCTCTTTGAGTTCCTATTTCAGTTAAGACAGCTTAGGTGGCTCAGTAGGTAGAGTGCTGGGTCTGGAGTCAGGAAACTTTTGTTGTTGTTTAGTCATTTCTGACTCCTTGTGATCCCATGTGGGTTTTCTTAGCAAAGATACTGGAGTGGTTCTCCATTTCCTTCTCCAGCTCATTTTTACAGATGAGAAAAGCTGAGGCAAACAGGGTTAAGTGATTTGCCCAGGATCACACAGCTAGTAAGCATCTTAGGCCAGATTTGAATTCAGGAAGATGAGCCTTCCTGACTTCAGCCCCTAATGTGCCACCTAGCTGAGTTAAAATCTAACCTCAAACACTTACTAGCTGTGTGACCCTGGGTAAGTCACTTAACCTCTGCTTGCTTTAGCTTCATCAACTATAAAATAGGGATAATAATACCATCTACCTTCCAGGGTTGTTGTGAAGATCAAATGAGTTGTTTGTAAAATGCTTAGCACTATGGTACACAGTAGGTTCCATGTAGATGCTTAGTCCCTTCCTGGTCCCCCTTCTGACATTCTATTATTCTATGCTTTATTTATTATTGAAAGACCAATGAACTGAGAGGTCAAGAGACTTAGGTTTTGGTGCCAGGTCAATTACTTATAATGATTTGGGTCTCTGTTTTCTCATCTGTAAAATGACAGAGTTAGATCAGATAATTTCTTTATTCTCCAACATTCTATGATTTTATGGTATTCCTGCTCTAGTCAGCTTCAGCAAACTTTAAGTAAAATATAGACTTTTGCTCTGAACTTCTCTAACATTATTTTGTTTTAGAGTTAAAGATGTATATCTCATATCCTAGTACACTCCATGAATGTAGCTACTATAACTTATCTATTACCATCTAGCACAGTGCTATGGACACAGGAGATGCTTAATGAATGTTTGTTGGAATTAATAGGGTTGTAGGGTAGATGCCTACAAATCTAGAAAGGAAGCATTTATTAAGCACTTACAGTGTGCCAGACAGTGCAAAGGGATTTACAAATATCTCATTTGATCCTCACAACAATCCTGTGAGTTGTGTTTTTATCATTTTACAGTTGAGGAAACTGAGGCAGATAGTGGTTAAGTGACTTGCCCTGGGTCACACAGCTAGTAAATGTTTGAGGTTAGATTTGAACTCAGGTCTTCTTGACTCCAGGCCTGGTCCTGTATTCACTGTGCCACCTAGCTGCCTTATAGAAGGAGTTCAAACTTATTTCAGATGTAACTCAGTTCTAATTATCTCCATGAGCTGCTGAGAGAAAGGAAAATCTGGGACAATCATTGTCAAACTTCAAGGAGGTGAAAATGTTGAAATTAATGAAATAATAAATAAGTTTTTGATCCTGTAAACCTATCTCCAGCCTATTAATAATCACAATCTATAAAATAATTTCCACTGCTCTTCTGTTTATTATCTTCACTATTATTATATTTATATATATTTTATTATATTCATTATTTTCTTACCAAAATAACCCAATTATCTTGGACTTATCAGTGAAACCAAAAGGAACTCCTCAGATAGTATACATAGATAGATATTCTATCCTCAGATAGAATAGATCCCTATTCTGGCTATTTTGAGAAACTGTTTTGATTTAGGTCAAGTGGTAAACAAACCTTAAGATTAGTAGTAGCTATCTTTTTTTTTTTTTAAACAAGGTGAACTACTTGCTAGACACCCACACTAAATCAAACTACTTGAAAAATAAACTAATAACAAATACAATCCTATATAATTTTATAATTCTAAAAAGGCTTGTGGGTTTTTCATTCCTCCCCTTTCTGTAAAGTTTCATTTAATATCTGAAGTATTCTAGTCTTAGAGGTATATCTTTTATGTTCCAGGGTATAAACTTAGTGTTGCAAAGGACCTTCAGATCATCTCTTTTAACTTTCTCACTTTATAGTAGAGGAAATTGGGGCCTACAGAAGTCAAGAGACCTGGCCCAAGGTCATAGAGGTAGCAGGTAGCAGAGTAGAGATTTGAAACCAGGTCTTCTAGTCCCAAATTCCCTTATATAGATAGTCTTAAAGAGACACAAATTAGGGGCAGTTAGGTGGCACAGTGGATAGAGCACTGGCCCTAGATTCAGGAGGACCTGAGTTCAAATCCAGTCTCAGACACTTGCCACTTAACTACCTGTGTGACCCTGGGCAAGTCACTTAACCCCAATTGCCTCACCAAAAAAAAAAAAAAAAAAGAGACACACACACAAATTATATCTTCTTTTTAATCAAGTAAAGTTTCCTAAATATTGAAATGCCACCTTTCTCCTACCCCTAGCTATGGCTCTTGTCCATTTTGTTCTCCCAGAAGATCAATTCTGATCAGGCTGATCCCTCAGGGCTGAGAAGCATCCCTTTAAAATACATAAACATCACCTGCCATAGCATACACTTAAAGACAATGTAATTCAGAAGCTCTAAATCAGTGTTGTTGGTAGTTTTAAACATTCTATAGCATTAGTAGGTGGTGCTGGGATTAAAAGCCATAAGACTGCAAATTACTAATGTTTTGTGCTTGAAATGTCAGTTATGAAATTAATTTGGCTGGTGTTAAAAACATTGGTACTAATTGTAGGCTCGGTGGGCAGAATAAGTTTTATTAGCACAAAATATAGCATCATGTAATTATTATTTACTTGTGTTATAATCATTCTATCAATTTACCACAGATTTTTTCCCCCTTGGTGATTATTTTTTCTACCACCTCATCAATATCAGCCTAGAAGGAGAGTTGTAAATAACACACCATTATTAAGAAGGATAAATAGTAGGTGAGTGGGAAACTGCAGTGTTAAAAATCAGAGCAGTATTTTTGTTCTATAGTTTAGAGGAAGAGTAAAACAAAACAGCAACTTTGAAACATTGCAAGCAAAATTTTGCTATTCGTTTAAGGTGGATTTTAGAAAATTCATCTTGTTAGTACTTTCAGATTCTTAATTGAAAAAACACACACACAAAACTGCATGTCATAGAGTACATGAACTTCAATGGACAATGAGCTTGGAGCCCTGCCAGTGTCTCTAGCCATTGGTCAAGAACATCCTTGGTGAGCTAAACAGCTTTCCTTCCAAAATAATTCTTTATATGTATATTGGTACAGAGGATAAGGACCACTAACAAGTAATGAGACTGACTGGTAGAAAGTACAGGATAAGGGAAATAAATTCTAACTGACATAAGGAAGCTGGATTTGAAACCAAGTATAGATTTAGGTATACTAAACTTTTTTTTTTTAACTTTCCCCTGTGGTGAGGGAAGATGGGGTTCAGACCTGTGATTTTTTCAGTGCAGGGAGTTTACAGTATAAGGTGCAGGTCCCAGCCATTCTTCACCTTTATATTCTCGGCTCACTGAGAGGTTAACTTGCCCAGGGTCACAAAGTTTGTGTCAGAGGTGGGGACTTTATTTTCTATTTTTAGATGAAGCATTTGCTTTTATTGAATATCTCAAATACACCCTGAAAACAAACAAACAAACTATGTTCTGGGAAATTGAAGTGAACTAGTAGAGGAAAAACATTGGATTAGACAGTGTTCTAGTCCTTTCTTTGATGCTGGCTAAAGCTACATGATCTTGGGTCATTTTGCTATTTAGTTCAGTGTCTGGCACATAGTGGGTGCTTAAGAAATACTTGTTTCCCTCCTTTCTTCTTCCCTCCCTCTCCCCTTCTCTCCTTCCTTCCTTCCTTCCTTCCTTCCTTCCTTCCTTCCTTCCTTCCTTCCTTCCTTCCTTCCTTCCTTCCTTCCTTCCTTCCTTCCTTCCTTCCTTCCCTCCTTCCTTCCCTCCTCCCTCCCTCCCTCCTCCCTCCTTCCTTCCTTCCTTCCTTCCTTCCTTCCTTCCTTCCTTCCTTCCTTCCTTCCTTCCTTCCTTCCTTCCTTCCTTCCTTCCTTCCTTCTTTCCCTCCTTCCCTCCCTCCCTCCCTCCCTCCTTCCTTCCTTCCTTCCTTCCTTCCTTCCTTCCTTCCTTCCTTCCTTCCTTCCTTCCTTCCTTCCTTCCTTCCTTCCTTCCTTCCATCCTTCCTTCCTTCCTTCCCTCCTTTCTTCTTCCCTCCTTCTCCCCTTCTCTCCTTCTTTCCTTCCTTCCTTCCTTCCTCCCTTCCTCCCTCCCTTCCTCCCTCCCTTCCTCCCTCCCTTCCTCCCTTCCTTCCTCCCTCCCTTCCTCCCTTCCTTCCTTCCTGTATTTTTTACATTTGAGTGTATATATAGATCTCTCTGAATGAGGTTATAGCCCAAGATAAAAATACAGTAACATAGATTTAGAGTTAGAAGGGACCATAGAAGTTGTCCAGTCCAAAATGTTCACTATACAGATGAGCTAACTGAGGTCCCAGAGAAATGAAGTGACTTAGAAACACACACATACAGACAGAGGTAGAATAACACAGAAGCAGGATATGAACCCAAGCCTATGACTCTGGATTCAGCACTCTTTGCATTACAACATAATAACAGCTCAAAGAGTGATACATCAGCTGCCTTAATTACCCAATTAAATTTACTTAATACCCCCTTTTTCCCTTGATTATTTCAATACTTGGGAGATTTCTGTTTTTCTCAGTAGGGGCTTTGAGAATTGCTGTGCCTGACGAGTTCATCACTTTGTGGCCAACTTGTTGACGGACTTAGCCAGGCTAGTCCTTAGACAACAGATGCCTCCATTGCCAGATGGTTCTGGAAGCATTTCTAGCAGAAAGCACAGCCTTCAGATACTCAGGGTCACCTCAATGCCAAGTTGAGGCATTGGAAGAGGATTTTAATTGAAGCTCCTATTAATTAGCATGGCTAATTGAGAGTTAACTCTGCGGACAATTGCATTTTCTTGTCTCTGGAATTTATTATACATTATGTAGAGAGTCTGTGTGTCATGATAGATCTGAGCGCTGGCCTTTCTGCCTCCAAAACATTAGCTGGGTGATCATACTGAGTTTTTAAATTTCTTAGTGTCCCAGACAACTAGCAGATATTTTAAATGGCAGAATTGTTTGCTGGTCTTCATTGGTGCAAGGAATTTCCTATGCTGATGAAATCACAGGTTTGCATCCCCCACCTCCTACATCCCCAAAATACATTGCAGACACATTTACAAATATCCAGTGCTATATGTGTTAGGAGAGCAAAGTTGCATATAAAATTTTAGAAGTCCCATTAAGTATCTGGGATCTCACTCTTAATGAAGCAGGTCATAAATTACCCTAAATTATGCCAGCGTTCTCTTTACCAAACTACAAAATCAAATCATCATCAAAATTTAATTATGCTCAGGGCTGAGAAATACATTTTGCAATTTAGTATTTTGTCTGTGGCCAAAAAGTTTAGCAAGAACCTCCCTTAAGAACAAGAATGCTTAGCCACAGTCCTGAGCGCAACTAGTCAGATGACTAATATATCTGAAGTGAGAGTCATCGAGGAGAATACAAAGCAGTACTTTCAAAGTCAACTGGGAAGAGTGTATAACTGTGCCAGAACTTAGAAATATTTTCAAGCCCTAGACTACATCTCCCACACCAAATTCCTAAAGGCAGCCTTTTTTTTTTTTTTCAAATAGCCAATAGTCACAAAAAGAGCAGAAGAAAACAAGGGGACAGACAATAAAATGAAACGTTAGAATATGGAGCTAGAGGTAAGTCTGTTATTATTTCTCCCCACTGAGCTTGAAAATATAACTTATAGCCTGAGAATTTGGGGTTTAGAAGCTAGAAGAAATACCCTGCGTGATGGCATATAACATTCAATAGTTTTATTTGTTATGGTTTAAAAACTGGAAATGCACATAATCTAAACACCTACATATACATACAAAATATATATACACACATATGTACATCTATGTATGTGTAAAATGACATCAAAGTCTTAATGCAGTTTTAAGCTACTAAAGCTTGGAACTGCACTAAGATTTTGGGGATATTCTGTCTATATTTCTGGATTTTATTCTGGTTTTAGTTCTCCTTGGTGAGTTTGAAAATATAACCCATAGCCCAAGAATTTTGGCTTTAGATGCTAGGAGAAATGACTGATGTAATGGCCCATAACATTTGATACAGTTTTATTTGTTATGATTTTTAAAACCATATAGATGGAGTGGTCCTGTGATTTCATTTCTATAAGGAACTCCCAGATGAGAAAACTCCCTCTATCAGCACAGGTTAAAACATTTTATGCAATTTTCTTTTCTTTTCTTTTCTTTTTTTTTTTTTTTGCAGGGCAATGAAGGTTAAGTGACTTGCCCAGGGTCACACAGCTAGTAAGTGTGAAGTGTCTGAGGCTGGATTTGAACTCATGTCCTGCTGAATCCAGGGTCGGTGCTTTATCCACACCACCTAGCTTCCCTTGCAATTTTCAATCTGAGAGAGTTAGCTAGAACACCAAAAGGTTAAGGGATTTATGCAGGGTAATACAGTCAGGATGCATCAGAAGAAGGGCCTGAACTCTGACTTCATAAATCTCATAAATTATATCTAACTTTGAGTTTGTTTAATATTCTTGTTATATGTATGTATGTGTATATTTATGTATATGTGTATGTGTGTGTGTCTCATAGACATGCATAGAGTGTGGGCCCAGTGCATGGTGTGCTACCAACTTTGTATGCTCCCATAGACTTTATACACCAAATCTTGGAATGATGCACTAGGACAAAAAAAAAGTTATTATTTTTATTGTTTGGAATTTTTCAGTAGCTGTCTTTTCATGCATTGTGAAAACAAGAGTGAATGTCCAGTAGTGATTTTGTGCTTAAGTGGAAAATATAGCCTTGGCCTAATTATTAGAAAATACTTTTCCAGAAAGTGTCATTATTGTTTTACTTCTCATTTTATCAAATTACATTGGTTGGTCTTCCTCTAGAGTCCTATTCTAAGGCTTCATGCCTGGGAGGGACCTTGTTTTCAAAGCTTTATATTTGAGTACAGTACAAGTTTTAGCAAGTACTACCATGCTACAAAGACTTTAAGCAGGGGCATTAGTCAGAATCGTAACGAGGGTGGGGTTACTGGGGCTTTGCCTAAAGATACAAAGTCTAGGGGTTCATCCCTGGGCTCCACTGGTCTGTGCTATAGGCTGTAGTTTCAGTGTATTCAGACTAGCATTCATAGGATTTTGGCAGGATAATACCCCTCTTCCAAAGCTTGTCTTTCCTCTAACCTTGAGAGGACATGGGTCAGCTGTACCAGAGAATATTCACAATACCCCTCCCCTAGTGCTAATGTATCAATGATAGAACCTTATGCTGCACCTCCCTTCACTGTCAGACTGTTCTCTGAATTTCTCCATTTCTCATCCCCTTCTCAAATTATTTTTTCCCCAGTAAAAAACATGCCAAGTCACAGCTCTGGCCCTAGTGACTGACTTTGTGTGTGTCTTCTTAGCACTAACCAATGAGTTCAGAGAAGCTCATTATTTAAATGTTGGCTATATGATACAGCATAGCAACTATCTATTAAAGTCCATGAATGGGTTGCTATTTTCTTGTTTCAAGAAGGATGATGGTTGGTATATTCTTCTCCTGAAAAATGTTAATATTAGTTATTTACAGAGTTTGACCAGAGTCTTAAAAAGAACATCAAGGGGGCAGCTAGGTGGCGCAGTGGATAGAGCACCGGCCCTGGATTCAGGAGTACCTGAATTCAAATCCAGCCTCAGACACTTAACACTTACTAGCTGTGTGAGCCTGGGCAAGTCACTTAACCCCAATTGCCTCACTAAAAAAAAAACAAAAAAACAAAAACAAAAAAACATCAAGGCAGTTTGAACCCAGGCTAAATCACATAGGAGGCAATACATTGAACTGAGTTAAATGAAGGAAATCATACTTTGGAGTACTAACTCACTTCCTTTTGATGAGTTTATGTTTTCAGGGTTACATATACTCCCCACCCATGCATTCACATGTGGTAACTTTTAAGTAAATGATCACAAGCCTCTCCTTATTCAAATTCATCTTTCCTTATTGCAGTTTATATGCCAGATTGGTTCTTTCTGCCAAGGGGGTGATGGTGGTGGTGGTGGGGGAAATATTTAATGGCTTCTTGAGTAATCCTTTGTGGGCTTTCAAAATTAGCTCCTTCCCACAGATTTTAATTTTTATGAGAAAAACGAGCCATGGAAAAGACAGAGAATAGAATAGTGGAGCGAATTCTGCCCGATATTTGATTCTTGACTCTGCCAAGGTGTTGGACAAATCACTTCATCTCCTGGTGCATCACTTTTAACAGAGACTGGACAAGATGACCTCTATGGATCTTTCCATCTCTAAGATCTCATGATTCTAGGAATTGCCTGCATTGCCCATGGTTCCCAAAAGAAGGTAAAGGAAATGACACTGGAGAAATGTATCCCCAAAGTAGTCCCTTTAAGGAAGGAAGGAAACAAGTGTTTATCAAGGGCCTACTATGTGCCAGGCACTATGTTAATCACTTTACAAACATTATCTCATTTGATCCTAGCAGCAATCCTAGGAGGTAGGTGCTCTTATTCTCTCCAGTTTACAGGTGAGGAAACCAAGGCATACAGTGTTTAAGCGATTTGCCCAGGTTACACAGCAAGTAAGTGTCAGAAGCCAGTATTAGGAAATAAATCAATGGGGAGAGAGAGATTTTTGTTTCAGTCACCAAATAACTCAATAGTAGAACTAATCCATACTATCCCCTTCCCCTCCCTTTATCACTGGCTTTTACTTCCACACTTTATAGTTAGGCACCTCATCCTTACCTAGAGCTCCCCAATCTAATGTTAGACAGGGTGTGAGCAGGTGAGAATGTGTACAGATAATAGTGATCCCTTAGGGTGGCCAAGAGTCTGTTTAAACACCCATGGTTACTGCTATGCTCTTTGGATTCCTGAATAGTACCATTCTTTGGGTCAGAAGTATCCCTACGTCTCATAGCTCTGTTGATGTGGGTAGAACTCCTGGAATCTTGATCTTTTCAACTTGCTTTCCTCTCAAGGATTGCTTTATTTTGTTAACCTTTAGAGAGTTATCTCTAGGGAAGAATCCCAAATTCTGAAACAGCCTCTCATGCGGGGAACATTTTCATTTACAAATTGACTTAGATAGAGGGATTCCTTTAGAGATTATAGGATCATATCCCTAGAGATGGAAGGGTCCTCAGAAAAAATGTAGTCCATTTCCCTCATTTGATGGATGAAGAAACCAAGGTCCAGGTAGGTTATGAGTTGCCCAAGATTACACAGATAGTAAATGTCAGAGGTGGAATTTGAACCTGAGTCTTGTGTCTTCAGAGCTAATATTCTTTCTACTGTACCACATTTTCCTTTCTTCATGTAGTACAACTCACTCACTTTTGTTTTCCCAATTTTCCTCTGAAAGATTATGCTCAATTTTGCTGGATACCTGATTCTTGGTTGTAATCCCAATTCCTTTCCCTTCTGGAATATCATATTCCATGCCCTCTGGTCCTTTAATGTAGAAGTGGCTAGATCTTGTGCTATCCTGACTGGGGCTCCACAGTACTTGAATTCTTTCTTTTTGGCAGCTTGCAATATTTTCTCCTGGACCTAAGAGCTCTGGAATTTGGCTATAATATTCCTAGGAGTTTTCCTTTTGGGATCTCTTTCTGGAGGTGATTGGTGGATTCTTACAATTTCTATTTTTCGTTCTGCTTCTAGAATATCAGGGCAATTTTCCCTGACAATTTCTTGAAAGATGATGTCTAAGCTCTTTTCCTTGATCATGGTTTTCAGGTAGACCAATAATTTTCAAATTATCTCTCCTGGATCTATTTTCCCAGTGAACAGTTTTTCCCAAAAGATATTTCACATTGCCCTCTATTTTTTTATTCATTTGGATTTGCTTTTTTATGTCTTGGTTCCTCATAAAGTCACTAACTTCCATTTGTTCAATCCTAATTCTTAGGCAATTATTTTCATCAGAGAGCTTTTGTACCTCCTCTTTCATTTGGTCAGTTTGGCTTTTCAAGCTGTTTATGTTTTTCTCATGTCTTTCCTGCATCACCCTCATTTCTTTTTCCATTTTTTCCTCTACCTCTCTAACTTTATCTTCAAAGTCCTTTTTGAGTGCCTCTATGGCCTGAGACCAATTCATATTTTTCTTGGAAGCTTTAGATATAGGGGCCCTGATATTGACATCTTCCTCTGAAGGTACACCTTGGTCTTCCTTGTTACTGAAGAAGCTTTCTATGGTCCTCACCTTTCTCTGTCTGTTCATCTTGCCTTTCTTTTACTTGACTTTTAGCTCCTTAAAGTGGGGCACTGTTTCCAGGCTGCAGTATCCCAATCTTCAGAAGGTCCCAGATGGTATAATTTAAGGAGGAGCAGGTTCTTCACTTGCCTGGCCTGTTCCCTGGTCCATAGATGACCCCAGACCAACTTGCCAATCAGCCATCTTTGTACGTCATGGTTGTCAGCTCCAATGGGCTTGTGCCCCTCCCCAACCTGGGCCACTGCTACTTAAGCCTACCTCCTGGTTCCCAGCAGGGGTGAAAAACCCAAGTTCTGCCTCAGCACCAGGATAGATCCTTGTAATCTTCCCCCTGCCAAGGGCTCAGCCCTCTCACCAGACTGTGAGCTTAGTTCTAGACAACACTGGTGCTGCAGCTGATTCAGAGGCTCTGGGGTGGGTGGGTGGGGGGGGGTCTCTTTCTCTGGAGAGGCCTTCCTGAGACTGGATCTGTGTCAGGGTAACTGTGTGGTTGGGCTGCACTCCTGTCTCAGCACAGCACCTCCCTCCTTCTGACCCTCCAAGCTGTCCTTAGTTGGAAGATGATTTCAGCATATACTTCTGTGGGTTTTGCTGCTCCAGGAATTGTCCTTTGGCATTATTTTGGTGTTTTTTGGAGTGATTGTGTCATGGGTTTGAGAGCTCAATGCCTTTCCTCCACCATCTTGGCTCTCAACTCACTCATTTTTCAAAGAAAGAAATTGGGGCCCAGAAAGGTAAAGCAATTTTGTCTGAGGTCACAGAGGTAGAAATAACAAAGCCAGATTTTCACTCGTCTTTTTTTTTTTTAATTTTTTGTGGGGCAATGAGGGTTAAGTGACTTGCCCAGGGTCACACAGCTAGTAAGTGTCAAGTGTCTGAGGCCGGATTTGAACTCAGGTACTCCTGAATCCAGGGCTGGTGCTTTATCTACTGTGCCACCTAGATGCCCCACTCTTGTCTTTTTGTTTTTAAATACAACATTCTTTCTACCACACTGGGCTATCTTTCTTTGTTCAACTAAATTCGATTCAACAAGCATCTCTTAAATGACTAATATCTGCAAGATATTGTGCTAATAACTTGAAGATACAAGATTAAATGTATGCTTAGAGAAGCAAGTTAGTATTATGCATCTTTTCATGTGAGCTCCCCAGAAGAGGAGTCTGGGGTCATAGTGGAAGATGAACAAGATTTTGAGTCAGGAAGCCCTGAGTTCCAATGTGACTTCAGATACTGACTAGCTCTGTGACCCAGAGCAAGTCATTCATCTTCATTGGGCCTTATTTTTTTTAAATTGATAAAATGGTGAGGGTTGCTGTGACAATCAAATGAGATGATTTATACAAAGTACTTTGAAACCTTCAAATGTTTATTATTATTATTATTATTATTATTATTAATTACTGTTGTTGTTAATTGCTGCTGTTCCAAATTTTTATAGAAAACATGATTAGAAGAAAACTGAAAAGAAAAGACCCAAGAAATTTTCCTGCTTCAAAGGAAAGATGAAGAAATGGAATGAGAAGAAATACTTTTCAATTTTTTTTGACAGGGCAGTGAGAGTTAAGTGACTTGCCCAGGGTGACACAGCTAGGAAGTGTCAAGTGTCTGAGTCTGGATTTTAACTAAGGTCCTCCTAAATCCAGGGTCAGTGCTTTATCCACTGCACCACCTAGCTGCCCTCAATATTTTTTAACAATCAATTATTAAACAAATATTTCTTCATAAAATCAAGAGGCAGAGATGAAGGAACAAATAAAAGAAACTAAAATGTTCAGATTTATTCTGAAAGGACAGATATTCTGAGATCTATGGGGTATTCTGGGTATTGTGAAACCTATGAAGATTAGAAGGCCTGGAATTTCCATACCATGTGAAATAGCCAAAAGAGCGAAGGTAGGTGGAAAATTCTGTTGTAAAACATTGATCTCCAAACTTCTTTTGAATGTACATGCCTATTAGTAAAATATGTTTGAGCACGTAATGTGTGTTTATTTTGATGTTGTTCAGTCTTGTCTGACTCAGTGGCCCCATGGACATAGGACCTTCCATCCTCCACTGTCTCTTGAAGTCAGTCTAAGTGGATCCAAGATATTATCTATCTATCTCATCTTCTGCTGTCCCTTTTTCCTTTTGCCTTCAATCTTTCCCAAACTCAAGTTCTTTTCCAATGAGTTTCATTATGTGGCCAAAGTATTTAAGCTTCAGCTTTAGTGTTTGACCTTCCGAGGAATAGTCTAAATTAATTTCTTTAAATATTGACTGATTTGATCTTCTTGCTGTTCAAGTGACTCTTTTTATTTTTTAAAAAATTTATTTATTTATTTTTCAAGTGACTCTTAAAAGTCTTCTCTAGCACCACAATTTAAAAGAATCAATTCTGTAGTGCTCAGCTTTCTTTTTTGACCAACTCTTACAACCATATTTTGCTACTGGAAAAAACTTAGCTTTGACTATATGGATCTTTGTTGGCAAGGTGATGTCCATATTTGCTTAGTATGCTGTCCATACTTGCCATAGCTTTCCTTCCAAGGGGCAAACAATTTTTATTTCCTGGCTACAGTTGCCGTATGCAGTGACCTGTGAGCCCAAGAATATAAAATCTGACACTGCTTCCATTTCATCTTCCTCTATTTGTCAGGAAGGGATGGGACCAGTTGCCATGACCTTAGTTTTTTTGTTGTTAAGCTTCAAGATTTTATACTTTCCTCTTTAACCCTCAAGAAGAGGCTTCTTAATTCCTCTTCACCTTCTGCCATTACAATGGTATCATCTGCATATACTGAGATTGTTGATATACCTCCTGTCAAGCTTAATTCTGGCTTTTGATTTATACAGCCTGTCATTTTCATGATGTACTTAGCATATAAGTAAAATAAATGAAGTGACAATATATAACTTTGCTATTTTTTTCCAATCTTAAATCAATCAGTTGTTTCATGTTAGGTTCTAACTCTTGCTTCTTGGCCTGTTTACATGTTTCTCAGGAGAAAAGTAAGATGATCTGGCACTCTTTGAGGACTTGCCCCATTTTGTTGTGATCCACACAGGTAAAGGCTTTTTGAAGCAGAAGTAGATGTTCTGGAACTCCCATGTTTTCTCCATAATCCAGCTAATGTTGGCAATTCGGTCTCTTGTTTCTCTGCCTCTTCAAAAACTAACCTGCATTTCTGGTAATTCTTGGTTCACATATTGCTGAAGCCTAGCTTGCAGAAGCATAAGAATAACCTTCCTGGTATGTGAAATGAATGCAATTGTTTGGTAATTTGAATTTTCCTTGGTATTGCCCTTCTTTAGGATTGAGACATAAACTGATCTTTTCCAATCCAGTGACCACTGTTGAGTTTTCCAAATTTGCTGGCCTATTGAGTGCAGCACTTTAACAGCATCATCTTTTAGGATTTTAAATCACTTACCTGGAGTTCCATCGCCTCCATTAGTCTTATTGTTAGTAATATTTCCTAAGGCCCACTTGACTTCATTCTCTAGGATGTCTGGCTTTAGATGAGTAACCAAACCATCACGGTTATCATGATGTTAAGATCTTTTATTTTAAGTTCTTTTGTGTATTCTTGCTACCTTTTATTAATCTCTTCTACTTCTGTTAAGTCTCTACCATTTTTATCTTTTATCATGCCCATTTTTTCATGAAACATTCTCTTGATATCTCTAATTATCTTGAAGAGATCCCTTGTCTTTCCCATTCTATTGTTTTCTTCTTCTTCTTTTTTTGGCCTTGCTCATTAAAAAAAACCAAACAAAACCTCTCTCCTTGCTATTCTCTGGAATTTTGCATTTGATTTGGTACATCTTTTCATTTCTCCTTTATCTTTTGCTTTTTGTCTTTCCTTATCTATTTGTAAAGCCTCATCAGACAGCCATTTTGCTTTCTTGCTCTTCTTTTCCTTGGGAATTTTTTTGGGTGCTCATTTACTTCATAAATTAATGTGTGTAATATGATTCTAGTAGTTGTGTATACAGAGGTAGCAAAGCAGTTCAGTGGATATTCTGCTGGATTTGGAGTCAGGGAAAATTTGAATTCAAATTTGGCTTGAGACACTGACTAGATGTATTACATTGGGCAAAACATTTGACTTCATTCTGCCTCAGCATATTCATCTATAAAATGGGTAATGTAGTGGAGAGAAAACTGGGCCTAGAATCAGAAAGACCCAAGTTCATATCTAGCCCTAGAGGCAAGACACTTAATTGCTGTCTGCCTCAGTTTCTTCATCTATTAAATGGAAACAATAATAGCAACTACTTCCCAGGTTTGTTGTTAGGATCAACAGACTCGATATTTGTAAACTGCTAAACAGTGACTGGCACTTGTTAGGTGTTTAAAAAATGTCTGTTTCTTTTCCATCTATCTACCAGGATTGTTAGGTGGATAAATTGACGTAATATTTGTAAAGTTCCTTCCAAACCTTAAGGCACTATATAAATACTAGTTATTATTACCTATTATTGTATAATAAAATTTATATGAAAATTAAGATTTAAAAAGAATTATGTATATATACATATCTATATATGTGCCTATACATATATTCACAGATACATTATATCTATATCTATTAATCCATCCGTCTGTCTGCCCATCTGTTTGTCTATCTATGTATCTATCTATCTATCCCTATTCATCTATCATCTATGTATCTATCTATCTATCATCTATGTATCTATGTATGTATCTATGCATCTATGTACCATATATGTATCTATGTCTGTATCTATCATATATGTATTGATCTATCATCTATGTATGTATCTATATATCTATCCATCTGCCTGTGTATCTATGTATCTATGTTTCTATCTATCTAATCTATCTGAAGTTGACCCTAGAGTCAATAAAGAGCTGATGGAGTTTATTGAGCAGGAGAGTGAAACAGTCAGACCTATGTGAAAGAGGGATGGTAAAGGGGAGAAAACAGGGAGATCAATTAGGATGCTATTACCATATACTAATTGAGATATAATAAGGGCCTGAACTAAGGTGGTGGCTGAGTGAGCAGTGAGAAAGGTGTAGAGATATAAGAAATGATGAGATTTGGTAACTCTGGTTAAGTGTAGTGAGGGAGACTGAAGAGTTGCAGGTAATACCTGGGGATCTGGGTGAAAGGATGGTAGTAAGGAGGTTTGGAAGAAAGGAGGCATGGAGTGGGGTGGGATTTGGATGTGATATATTGGGATCTTTGCTACAAATAACAACCCATCCCTGCCTGTTCCACTCACTCTGTCCTGCCCCAAATGAAAAGATCAGGATAGGGGGTAGGACTCTTACTCCCCCAGGGTACAAAATCCTCTCTTTAAGGTACCTACTGTAGCTACAAGGTGATGTTGGTTATCTTTGGGACTGTGTGGAATTTTTCCACTTCTGTTGTTGTGTTTCTGTTCCATTTAGGTTATAATCATGTGACTGAAGCAAGGAGGGAGGTTAAGATCTCACTATGGGAAAGAGAGAATGGAGTTTAGGAGTCAAGGAGATAAAGTTAAGTCAGATTGTGTTGAAGATAAAGCCTTATGATGGGCTATCACTTGGATAATGGGATGGGATCCACCTTCCTACTTTCATATTGGTTCTCCACACATTCCTTGGGGCAGGAGTAAAGTCCTGGCCCTATATGGGGTCAGAGTCTCCACAAATGTGCAGAAGAAAAAACTCAGAATCATGAGTCAGTAGCTCTGAGTCCTAATACAAGCTCTCCAACCATCTAGATATGTGACTATGGTAAATCACTTATCATCTCTGGATCTTAGTTTTATTATCTTTAAGATGAGACATTTCTATTATATTATTTCTAAGGCCCCATTTAAATTCCAAGAGATGTGATTTCTGAGACATGATTAGTAATATTTGAAAGAATGATGTGACATTCCCTAAAACTAATACAATCCTGGGATGCAATAACAGAGTAGGCACAGTTTCTAGGTATAAGAAGGTGATAATCTCACTGAACTCTCCTCATCAGGTTTTATCTGGAGTATTGGATTCAGTTCCAGATGCCATGACAAGTTGGAGAATGTCTAGAGGAGGACAACTATCACAGCAAAGGAGCTTGAGTCCATATCATAAAGGATAGTTGAAGGAATGGGGATATGTAGCCAAATGAAGGGGGAAAAGGTAATATCTTCTAAGTCAAGTAAAAAAGTCGCCAACTCTAGTATTTGAAAGGTTACCATATAGAAGAGGTATTGTTGTTGTTCAGTCATGTCTGATTCTATGTGACCCGGTGGACCATACTGTCCATGGGTTTTCCTTGGGAAAGACACCAAAGTAGTTTACCATTTCCTTCTTCATTGGATTAAGAAATTTGCCCAGGGTCACAGAGCTAGAAAGTGTCTGAGATTGCGCCTCCTGGACTCCAGGCCGAGTGCTCTAACTACTGAGTCACCTAGCAGCCATAAGAGGGATTAGACCTATTCTATTTGGTCCCAGAAGGCAGGGCCAGGAACAAGGGGTAGAAATTGCAGCATCTTATGTAGGCTTGGTGTGAGAAGGAATTTCCTAACAATTAGAGCTATCTAAAAGTGGAATGGACCGGTTCCCTCTCCTTGTAGGGCTTTAAACAGAGGTTGAATGATCAATTGTTAGGTATGATGTTGTAGGGATTCACTTTATGTATGGAGTGAACTATATAGTCTCTGAGGTTTCTTTCAATTCCTAAGTTTTGTGGTTTTTAAAGTCACTGATTTTTAGAGTAAAAAAAAATGGATATATTTTTAAGGCAGAAATAGGATTGAATAAGATTATGTCACATCATGGGTAGATAAAAGGTAGTTAGCCTTTAATTATCTAGGTCAGGGATGATCTGTACTCCTAACTAGAGCTTCACTCTTTGGCTTGGCAATTTAACCATTTGATGACCTTTACACCATAATATGAGCAAGTTACAGAATGTTTGAATAAGTGAAAATTTTTTTCTTCTTAATGTTGTGAAGTTTTGGTTGGCAAGTTACTACAGATGATTGTTGCTGTTCATCCTTCGTTTTTGAAAAGGACCCATGACATCATGGGGTGATGTCTTGACTTGTGTGTGAATTAGATTTAAATGAAGAAGAGCTTCACAAAGTCATCAGCCTCACTCCCTCTTCTAGTCATCAAAGTCCAGTGGCAACACAAAAGTCAGGATAACTGGTGATAGGCCAGGATACAGTGTGTGACCTTGGTGTCTTTGATATCTGACCAAACTCTAAGCATTCCACAGTGCCTGCTTCTGCAGCCTTCATAGCCATTGGAACAAGTTATTCTCCTTTGTCCATTCCACCAGGGGGAGTCTTCACATACTTAGGGTGGCCATCCCCCTAATTCACTGAGAGGCTTAATGCCTGTTAAGTTACCTCAACCTGTTTTAGCTCATTTGAAGAGATGGTTTTTACAAAGAGAAGTGTGGTCACTGTGATCCTATGATTTCTTGGAACCACAGGTGAGAGTTGAGTGACAGGTGGACCCCAAAAGTGGATGAGCAGCCCTGAAAAAGGCCTTAACGGGCCCACACACCATAGGTGCTAGCTAGTCCTCCCATAACATCCCATGAACCACTCCCCCCCATTTATTCTCTGTATCCCACTTCCATTAGTAACAGAACATTAAGAATTGTTTAGCTATAAATATAACCTACTCATCATATGAATTGTACAATTCTTCCTTCCTCTCATTAATTGAATTGAAGATGAGTTACCAGCAGAAAGATGAAATTGCCAGTCAATGATAAAGAATTGACTCATTCTGACACCTGAGCTTGTTGTTTCTTAATGGCTATGATTTGTTGCAGGAGGACCTCATTAGCACCTAGGTGTGGCTGCTGTAAGTGGGCTTATCAGTCTATCAGGGCCCGAATAAGCACAGGTGATATAATTAGAGCTGTATGAGGAACAAACTGCCTACTCTGCCCATTTAATAGAAAAATACTTTTTCTTGGCAGCCACACCTTCTAATTGCTTGCAAAGGTTTGAGACTAATTATCTTCAAAGTTTAGAGAAAGACAGAAAAAAAAATAGTGCTGGTAGTATAACCCCCAAAGGATCAAAGGAACTCTGCTTTAAACAGCGACTGATCTATTTTGTTTAAGTCCTGAAAGGGCATCACAGAGTGTGGGAATTGATCATCGTTGACAATTCACGTCTCTTCTAGACAAGTGCTTACCGCTCAGGTACGGGACGAAATTCCCTGTGGAATTCTATAGACAGGATGTACCTATTTCCTTTGAAGTACTATGTGGGGCTATAGGTGAGGGGGATGGAGGATGTTGCAGACCTCTGATGCTCTGTCTTTGACTTTCCTGTGCTTTATCATCCATGTTATCTCATGAAACTTGGCTGAAAATTTGAAACGAACATTTGTTGATCTCAGAATTTGGCATTTCTTTGTATTAGTCAGTGAGGTGGTTTTAAGCCTGCTTCCACCTCACAGATGGTAGCCCTGCCGGAAACTTTACTTATGCTGTTAGTGAGGTGTCTTAGGGTCTCTTCTCTAATGAGCTAAAATGCTATCCTTGATTGTTTATCAGAGCTTTGCAAGAACTGGAAGTGTCCTGCTTTACCTAGTGAGTACACTCTAAGAAGGGACAGGGAGAGATGTGAAAAAGACAGAATCGGAACAAGAATCCCTTAAGTAGGGGTTCTTACTGAGGCCTATAAGTTGCCTAAGTATATAACACTGGAAATACTGGATACTGCTGTGTCCACATCTAATCTTTTCCTGATGCATACGTGAGTCATTGAGACAATACACATATTTCTTTTTTCCTTTCCTTTTTGTTCCTGAATTTTGAGAGATTACATACTTAAAAGGTGTCTACCTTTGCATATATGTGTATGTTCAATAAATACAATATGCATGCACACAACAAACTTGTGTACTCAATGTGCATCTATAAACATGTTTAAATGATTGTTTGAATATGCATGTACATATGCATGCATACATGTATGTGAACAAGTAAACATTCCTGTTTGGTAATTCTGACTACTACCCTCAGGGTAGTCTTCTTTTAAATTCTCTTAAAAGACTTTTATGACCTGTGAATAGAGGTGTTGTGTAGTTCTTTGCCAGTCATGTAGTATTTAGCTATGTAAATGCCCCTAGAAGTTTAATGAGTATATTAAGTAGATAAAGGAAGACGATGAAAGGGGATATGGTTTTCTGGAATTAATTCACAGACATAGCATTTCCTTTGCCTTCAGTTTCATCCAGTCCCCTCAGTTGTAAACTTGAAAACAAAAGGAAAATAATGCTAAGTCTTAAGTAAATCCTGGTAATGCTTCTCAAACTTAAAAAAAAAAGGTAAAGGAATTAAGGATAAACAATAAAAACAGATAGAAATCATGCAACATTTTGCACTGATTTAGAGAATTGCCTTTTAAAATAGTTTCCCTTTCTTAAGGAAATACCAGTGAAATGGTCTGTCCAACATTGGTTTTCTTTTTTTCTCCTGCCTAAAAAAGTCTCAATTTCTACTTTTTGGTGTCCCAATTAATCAGTGACATTCCTTTTGTGCATTTATGTGGTACCTCAAACTGCTTTACAAAACAGACTGAATTTGTCAATTTCCAGCCCTCTTGCAAAGTTTTCTTTATAACATCTGCTAAGAGTTCATGCTGTACTTGCTATAAAATGCTGTGTTGAGAATTATGAGAAACAAGGTCTTTTGTAACAGAGTTTATATTCAATTCAACAAATATTTATTGTATAAACCATGTACAAAGCATATTCTAAAAGGGGAGCTAGATACATTGTGATGCTCTAAATATACATGCATATGTGTGCATGTGTATATACAGTTCCATATATACATATTCAGCATGGACATCATAGCTACAGCCTTCCT